>NC_091950.1:298176090-298540465 GCF_031021105.1 Erythrolamprus reginae
TCCCATGAAAGGTAGTACCTGCTGCCATCTGGATACTTGGCGTATTTTAACAAACAAAGCTAACTTTGGACTTTTCCCTTCTATGAAATGATCTCCACCAATCCATGAGTGGTCAGAACAATTTCCTAACATGAAATAGTCCCTGGGTCTTGCCTATCGTCTCTCTTTTACGCCACTGAATTTCCTCCAGAGTAATATGTGGGACAAAGCTAAATTTTTATACTGTGTGCATTGAAACTGCCTTCTGACAACAACAGTGATGGGCAAAGGGGAAAAAATGACTTTAGCCTCAAAACCAATAAGAATGCCTCATAGATTAAAAAGGGAAGAGACAGAGGTTCTATCATGGGGACACAGTTAAAAAAGTTTCCAGGACATTTTCCCCTGCAGATAGGTATAAGAAAAAGTAGGGAAAGTATATTTTTTAGGGTTTTGCTATCGTATTCACAAAGTATGGTTTAAACTATCCTTTCATAGCCAAGTATGCCCCAGATGCATTGAAATCTTCCATAATCCCTATCTAACATCTGAAATCCAGCACATCTGGAGGTATTATGTTGAGGAAAGCTACTTTAAAAAGATAATTTTCTAAAAGAAACAATCCCCTGGGAAGGGAGTTTAATCTTTAAAAATAATCAAAACAAGAAAAACCTTTTATTGTTTTAAGGAAGTCAGATTCAAATTAAAACATTTTAAGAAACATCTATTTAAAAAAATATCAGGAAGCAGACAAAATTAACTGTGTTTCAACTGGAGTAGTCTCCAATAGGATCTTCCAATGATATATAAACTGGAGATGTGCAGCTCAGTTGGGTGCATCTATTCAGAGATAAGAAGTACAGTAAACATCTCCAATATGTCTAAAATCTAGAGTTTGTCTCAATTATTACTAAGAATTACATATGAGTTCATGTTCTTGAAAATATATTAGATTTTTGGTGATCTAAAATACATGGTGAAAAACTTTCATCTAGAAACTTCAGCAGAACACACATTAATAATATTGCGATGTGGTGTTCTTAACTGATGAAATATATTAATGAGATCTAAGGTTCAGCTTTTAGTGGCTGAAAGATTGAACTGATGTGATTGCCAAAATCAAGTGTGTTCATACATTTCTGTGGATATGATCATGTGTAGTATTTTCCCACTAAAAGTAATGATGCATCATGGTTAGGCAAAGTGTAATTGCCCAGCTAGCCAATTGTATTTACCAATTAACAAAGACAATGTTATAATTTCCAAGTTAAAATGGGCCTAGTCCTTCTAATTGGCTGCATATATGCCTTAACACAGTGGTTCTCAACCTGGAGGTCGGGACCTCTTTGTGGGTCGAACGACCATTTCACAGGGGTTGCCTAAGACCATGGGAAAAGACATATTTCCCATAGTGTTAGGAACTAAAGCTTCTAGTCTGGCGCCTTGGAACGTATTTTTACAATCCAACCAATCAGGCATTTACAGTGGGGCTGTCCCTCTAACCTTTCTGCCAATCAGCTTAAAGCTCTGTTGGGAGAATTACCAGTAGACTTATGGTTGGGGATCACCACAAGATGAGGAACTGTATTAAGGGGTCGCGGCATTAGAAAGATTGAGAACCACTGCCTTAACACATTTTAGAAATGGCTCCATAGAATACACAGTGGAAATTTCCAATTTTCAAACGCAAAGGCATATTTTCCCAACCCATCCATGCTTCGTATAAAACAAGAGAACTGCAGAATTTTGCTCTCTGTCATCATATAATAGAGGGATCGACATGGACCTGCAGATGATGATGATGTTCCTTCAATATACCAGGGTGATCCAACAGAAAACACACACACACACACACACACACACACATATATAAATCAATTTTTAGACATCATTTTTTTAAAAACCACAATTGGAGAAAATTGATTTTTAGAATATATGTTATGTTTTTGCTGAATTTTAAAATTATATATATTTATAAATAAATAAAATTTATTTACTTTATTTATTAATTGGATTTCTATGCCGCCCCTCTCGGAAGACTCAATGTATATGTATATACACTGCTCAAAAGAATAAAGGGAACACTTCAACAACACAATATAACTCTAAGTAAATCAAATTTATGGGAAATCAAACTGTCCACTGAGGAAGCAGCACCGATTGACAATCAATGTCACATGCTGTTGTGCACATCCAACTTTGTACAGAACAAAGTATTCAATGAGAATATTTCATTCATTCAGATCTAGGATGTGTTCCCTTTATGTTTTTGAGCTCTCTCTGTGTGTATATATATATATACAGTACTGTATATGACTATTTCGATATGTGACTAAATAAATGCGTTCCAGGTTTCTGTTCGCAGATCCATTCTCCACGGCTAGTTCCATATTAACAGCGATTTGGCGGCGGCGGCGGCGGAGAAATGAAAGGAAGATGCGCCGCGAAAGGGCGCCAAGTTGGCTGACGGACCCCTCAGCTCAGCCGGGGCGGGTGCGTTATGATTATGTAGTCCTGAGGAGAGCCGGAGCTCTCTCTCGGCCCTCTCCGCCCGCCTCCTTTGTGGGCGGGGACGGGCCGCGACGGGGTTAGGTTGCGTCTCCCTGCGTGTGTCTATAACTTTGTGTTGCCGCTCCTGGTTGTTAGGAGAAGGAATGTGGAAGTCGGAGGAAGGGAGGGCGACAGGTTGCTTCAGGGAACGGCGGCGGCGGCGGCACAAGCTCCACGGATTCTCGCCGGCCGCTGGCTTCCTCTCCGGGGAAGGGAGCGCGCCGCCGACGGTGGGGTTTCTGCCCCCTCCTTCATTTTAATGCTCCTTCTGCTACTCAAGGGGAACGGCTCGGGGACGGCTCCCAAATCAAGAATCCTGCAGCAGCAGCACCACCGGTGGAGGAATCGGCGCCTCGTTTTCCCTCCCGTGCATCGGGAGCTGGATTTTCCGCCTGCCCGACGGACCCGGCTTTAAAGAGAGACCGACGCTCCTCGCCTTTTGCGCCTTTCCCTTCGCCTGCAAGCTTTTTTTTTTTTGGACCTCTTGCACTATCTCCCCCCCTCTTTTTTTTTAAATGACTTCAGTGGAGGGGGAAGGGGGGGAAAGAACTGTCAAGATGGCAGCGGCGGCGGCGATAGGAGCGAGGAGGATCTGAACGCGGCGGTGCCGCCGATGGTGCTTCGCGGACGAAACCTCGGGAGAAGCCCGCTCGGAGGACTTTGGGTTCCTGGACCTGTTGGTGGCGGAAGATCGGGAGATTTTGAACTTGTTTGAATCCTCCGCCTTCACTTTCTTTGGAGGGGATCGGAAAGGAGGAGGGAGGGAAAGAAGGACGGGCGTGTTTTGTGTGTGTGTGGTTTTTTTTTTTTAAGTTTTCCTCTCGTTAAAAAAAAGAAAGAAAAATCTGGCTTCTTTTTACTACTCTTCACCGATTTTGGATTTTTTTTTATTTTTTTCGAGGGAGAGAAAAAACAAGATCACACATGGGGCAGCCGCCGATCGGATGGGTGTTAAGGCTTCGCTCGCTGCCCGCGAAGGCTTCGGGAAGCCGGTGAGAAAGAAGGACTCGCGAAAGCCCGAAGGCGTCCGTCGTAAAGCAGCAGCGGAGACCCCCGCGAACATCTTTTTGAAAGGATGATGATGATGCGGGGGGTCGTGTGAATGGCAGGGTCTCTTTAAATAGCTACGGAGCGATGCTATTGGAGGACTCGGGCGCGTAGGGAAAGATAAACAAACGCGCGGGCGCCGCGATTTGGAGTCCCGGCTCTCCACCGTCTTTTTTTCGGAGAATGCTTCCCCAATCAGTCGGCTTCCAAAAGCGGCGCGAAGAGAGCTGACCTGGAACCGGGAGAGTCCCGGGTTCCTTTAGAACTTTTTCCGGCGGGAGGGGGGGAGACCGAGCGAGAGAAGCGGCCGGACCTTGAATGGAGAGCGGCGTGTTTGCTGGAGCTCGCTAGAATCTCTTCGCAGGGGAGGCTGGGCGAGGAGGAGAAGGGAGCCGGTCGGAGCGTTGGATCGGGTTCCCGCTCTGACAGGCGCGGAAGGGCAGAAGGGATCACCCTCCGAAGCGGGAGTGCGGGGGGAGGTGAGGCCAAGATGGCTGAAGCGTCTCCCCCCGCGCCCTTGTCCCCTCTGGAGGTGGAGCTGGACCCGGAGTTCGAGCCCCAAAGCCGGCCTCGCTCCTGTACGTGGCCCCTGCAGAGGCCCGAGCTCCAAAGCAGCCCGGCCAAGCCTTCGGGAGACTCGGCCGACGCCGCCTCCATGATTCCCGAGGAGGACGACGACGCCGACGACGAGGAGCAAGGGGCCGCCTCAGCCGCCGTCTCCGTCTCCGCCGCTTCGGAGGACGCGGCCCGGCTGCTGGTTCCTTTCTCCGGACTGACTGAGGGAGCCGGCGCCTCAGCGTTGAACGGCGGCGGGCAGCAGCCTCAGCCGGTGACGGCGGCCACGCCGCGCAAATGTTCGTCGCGGAGAAACGCGTGGGGGAACTTGTCGTACGCGGACCTGATCACTCGCGCCATTCAGAGCTCGCCGGAGAAGCGCCTCACGCTGTCCCAAATCTACGAGTGGATGGTGCGCTGCGTGCCCTACTTCAAGGATAAGGGCGACAGCAACAGCTCGGCTGGCTGGAAGGTAAGCGGGACACACACGCACACACACGGAGACCCGCGCCAAGTTTTGTGGAGGGGTGCATGAAAGGGTGGCCGGAGTGGAAGCGAAGCGAATGGGCTCGTGGATGGTCCAAGCCGCGCGTGGACTCTTCCCGCTTCTCCTGTTAGTGCCGGGATGAATATAAAGGCTCGCTTTCCTGCGGTACGTCAGTGTTTCCCAACCTTGGCAACTTGAAGTTATCTGGACTTCAACTCCCAGAATTCCTGGCTGGGGAATTCTGGGAGTTGGTCCAGATAACTTCAAGTTGCCACGGTTGGGAAACACTGCGGTACGTGGCGGGCCTTCGCCGGTGCTTTGCTCCGAGGTTTTGGGTGCAGCCTCAAGAATTGCATTTCTGGTCGCGGTTTTTTCCAAAGGGCGGGAAAAATTCCCCTCTCTTTTGCAATTTTTTTTTAAAAACTAGAATTTTCATGGAGAATAAAATGTTGCAAGACTAATACAGTATCCCATTTTTGCTTTATTCAACTGACCGGTAAGACTGGTTTGAATAAATGAAAGGTGAGTTGTAATTATCACTCACTCAGGTCACTTTTTGACACTATTAGACCAAGAAGGTGCTTTTTTTTTTAAGGTGGATGTTTCTATAACAAGAACATCCCATTTTGGTCCATTCAACTGACCAGTAAAACTGGTTTGAATAAATGAAAGATGAGTTGTAGTTGTCACTCTGGCCACTTTTTTTACATCTTAGACCTAGAATGCTTTTTAAAAAAGTGAATGTTTTTATAACAAGAGGCGTCTGTTAAGAATATCCCATTTTGATTCAACTGACCACTGGCCAGTTTGAAAAAATGAAAGAATGAGTTGTAGTTGTCACTCAGGCCACTTTTTCACACCATTAGACTAAGTAAGCTCCCCCCCCCCATAACAAGAGGCGTCTGTTAAGAATATCCCATTTTGGTCCATTCAACTGACCACTAAGCCGGGTTTGAATAAATGAAAGATGAGTTGTAATTATCACTCAGGCCACTTTTTCACACCATTAGACCGAGAAAGCTTTTTTAAGTGGATGTTTCTATAACAAGAGACGCTCTCCTCCTCCTCCCCCTCCTGCTGTGGTGCGCAGCAAATAAACTGTTTCCATTATTAGTTCAGGCTGGTTGTCAAAATGTGAGTTTAAAAAGTGCTTATTACTCCGTGGAAGACGCATGGCGATGATCAGGCAGCTCCCATGTAAGTGTAGCGCTTTGCCCGTGCCCTGCCCAAAGGATTTAGTTCAGCCTTATGCCACGCAACCACTGCAGGACCAGTGAAGACAGCGCACAACTGCTGCTCTGTTGTCAGCCCAAAAGGAAGATTAAGGTCCTTCCCCAAAAGTGGGTTGCGTTGGGGTCCTCCATGGATATTTCAAAAGAGGCGCCTTCTAAAACAATGCCTTAGGTTTGCTCCTAATTTCTAGGAATGACCTCAAATTCATCTTATTCTGGCTGGTGCATTTTCTCAGACAGAGATTGAGTGTTAGTGACATTGGTAAAGACCAAAAAACGCCCCGTGTAGTTGGCGGTATGGTGAAAGGAATAATTGTGTGATGTAATTCCCTCTTCTCCATGGCTATGTGCTCTCCAGTCTCAGCTGCTGTTCCGTAGTCTTAGCTGAGCTGAATATAATCTGCAACTGTCAGCAGTGAAGTGGGTAGCTCTTAACTTACTATATCAACAATGAGCGTGTTAGGTAGTCTCTCGATGAAATTTGAAAGCTTGCTCCTGGTGTTGCTTTGCATTAAAAAGAAAAAAGGAAAGAAAAAAGAGGGATAGAAGGAATATATCTGTCAAATTTAGATGGTACTGAATGCATGCATGTACATTTTGTAAGTTATTCAGACACATAGGGAATTGATTCTTCCTCTCCCCCCCCCCAATTTTAATTGTTATATGAGGATAGCTACTCCTTTGTCATTACATGCACATTCAGGTTCCGAAGTTATTCACATCTTAAATATTTTCTTCTTGTTCTTGTTAAAAGGACTTGATGATATTTTCTTGGACATTCTTACCGCATTTAGAGGTCCTATGTATGTTTTGCCTGTAGAGCAATGTTTCCCAACCTTGGCAGCTTGAAGATATTTGGACTTCAACTCCCAGAATTCCCCAGCCAGCGAATGCTGGCTGGTGAATTCTGGGAGTTGAAGTCCAGTTATCTTCAAGTTGCCACGGTTGGGAAACACTGCTGTAGAGGATATGATTGAGTGGGATATGATGGCAGTGTTCAGTATCTGAAGGGTTGTAATATAGGAGTGGGTTTTATTTTTCTGTTGGCCAAGGTGCAAAATTAGAACCGGTATGTTCTTTGACTTAACAACAGTTCGTTTAGTAACAGTTCAAAGTTGCGAAGGGACTGAAAAAAAGTGACTTGGGACCATTTTTCACAGCTATGATTTTTGCAGCATCCCCGTGAACATGTGATCAAAATTCAGACGCTTCCCAGCCGGTTCATATTTATGAAGGTTGCAGTGTCCCAAGGTCATGTGATTATCTTTTGCGACCTTCTGGCAAGCAAAATCAATGGGGGAGCCAGATTCACTTAACGACCAGGTTACTAATTTATCAACTGCAGTGATTCACTTAAATATCGAGGAAATAAAAGTTTTCTGATGAGGCAAAACTCGCTTAACAAATGTCTCACTTAACAACAGAAATTTGGGTCTCAATTGTCATCATTCAAGGACTCCCTGTACAAAGGAGTTGGTTTATTTTAGACATCAGGAGGATATTCATAACTACAAGCAATCAGCCAGTAGACCAGGCTGTTACATGAAGTGGTGAGTTCTCCCTAACTGGGATCTTTGAGATTGGCTAGGTGGTCATCTTCAGAGATGCTCTAGTGCATCGGTTCTCAACCTTTGGGTTGTTTCACAGGGGTCACCTAAAACCATCAGAAAACACATATTTCTGATAGTCTTAGGAACCGAGACAAGGCTCTTCTATCCGTCTCCAGGTGGGTCCACCCACATGCAAATAGACTACTCCAAAAAAAAATAAAATTGAACTTTAAACATGTGTAGAAGCCAAATTTCCGGCATTGCGCATGCATCACCATCTTGTTTTTGGCTCTCTTTTTTTTTTGCATTTTTTAAAAAGGTTGAGCATTGCGCATACGGCCATGCAGTGCAGAGAAAGCGAACTGGCAGTGAGCTAAGTTAGAACCTAATAATTTTATTTCTTTATGGGTGGGGGTCACCACAATATGAAGAACCTTATTAAAGGGTCACAGCATTAGGAAGTTTGAGAACCACTGCTCCAGTATATCCTGTTCTGAAGCAGGGGTTGGATTGGATGACTTCTAAGATCAATTATCTTTTGATATTTAGTATGCTGTATCCACCGTTTATTTCAGAATTTATTTATTTATTTATTATTTAAATTTATAGGCCGGCCTTCTGCTAATAGACTCAAGGCGGTGTACAGAAATAAAACAAGAATACAAAGTTTAAAACCCCAATTATTAAAAACATCCATCCACCGCTCTTCCATACTACTAGTACACTACTGGCCAGAGCAGAGTGTTATCGCTCAGTGGCGATATTTAAATTCATTGTTGGGTAAAAAACAAAGAATAAGAATTGTAAATCCTTCCATCCTTCCGAGGTGGGTAAAATGAGGACCCGGATTGTGGGTGCAATATGCAATAAAAAGCACTATTGCTAACATGTTGTAAGTCGCCCCGAGTCTAAGGAAAAGGGCGGCATAAAAATTGAATTAATAAATAGTAATAATAAAAATAGAGATACTTTTTTTAAAAAAAGTGATAAATACAGCCATCAGTGTTGCCAATTGTAATAGTAATCAATTAAAAAAATCTAAGAGCAAAGTATTTTGCTTGGTTATTACAGGGAAAAATTGGTAGCTATCTAAGAATAAGAAAGCTTATCTTATATGGTCATGTTATACATTGGATATTTTTGTTTATTTTATTGATTTATATCCCACCTTTATTATTTTTACAAATAACTCAAGGCGGCAAAGGTACTCAGTATGCTTCCCCTTCCTATTTTCCCCAGAGCAACAACCCAGTGAGGTGAGAAAAGAGAGAACTACTGGCCTAAAGTCACCCAGCTGGCTTTCCTGACCCAGACCAGAAACTTACATTCTCTTGCTTTCTAGCCTGGTGCCTTAACCATTAAACCACACACCATATTCTTGTATAAACTGAATACTTAGAAACATAGAAGATTGACGGTAGAAAAAGACCTCATGGTCCATCTAGCCTGCCCTTATACTACTTCCTGTATTTTATCTTAGGATGGATGTATGTTTATCCCAACATGTTTAAATTCAGTTACTGTGGATTTACCAACCACGTCTGCTGGAAGTTTGTTCCAAGCATCTACTACCCTTTCAGTAAAATAATATTTTCCCACGTTGCTTCTGATCTTTCTCCCAACTAATCTCAGATTTGCCCCCTTGTTCTTCACTTTCCTATTAAAAATACTTCCCTCCTGAACTTTAGCATATTTAAATGTTTCGATCATGTCCCCCCCTTTCCCTTCTGTCTTTGTTTCTGTCAGAGAAAGGAATTTACTAACTTTTTTAAAAGAATGCAAAAAAGTTGAGCTCGCAACATAACTTTGTATCAAATAATTGGTACACACATCTTTTTATGGTAACAGTTTACTGGTGAATTATTGTTGGGAATGGATCATTGGCATGATTTCATTTTTTAAATTTTTAAATCCATGCACCAGTCTTGCAGAGCATGCTCTTTTACATAAGTGGAATGCAGTTTGTTGTTTGTGCCAAAGATAGTTTAATTCCACTTAGCCCAAAATGGCATTGAATGGGATTCTGATTTGAACCATGCTGCTTTGGAAACAAATTCATTTTCGGGAAGGCCTTATGAGACATGATAAATTATATGTTTCTCTGACTTATATAGAATAGCTTTATAATGCATAGGTCAGGCCATAGTTGAAAAGTGTGCGTGTATTTGCTGCTTGATCATATCCTTCACATGAACAAATTGAGTTCTTAATTCCTATCACAATTTGTTTTTTTTAAAGAAAAATTGTTTTAGACACAGCCAGGTACAACTGAGCCCTTGCCTGCCACTTCTCTTTTTGAAAGATCCATGGTCTTTTTAAAAGTTCAAATGTTTGTTATAAGTACTATAGCTAAAATGCTGCTGATTTCAAGAAGAAACCTAGGGTTATTAGGTGCCCTATTTTTTGTGCCATTCCTGTGCTCAAGATTACAACTTTTAAAGTGGTTTTTCTAAAGTAGGTGGTGAAATAGCGCACTGTTTTATTCAAGTGTTTATGTATTACAGTGTTTGCCCCTTTAAGGCATGTCTATATGTGGTTCTGTGTTAAAATAAATCTTAAATGCACTCATCTAATACATCCCTCTCCTCCTACAGCTCATATCCCACTCTTACATCAATCCAATCATTCTGGGGCACATACTGGGGAATTTGCAGTTTTAGAGATACTGCTGAACAACAATATCCCATATTTTTTCCCTTTGAATGTACAAGTGAAACTCAAAAAATTGGAATATCGGGGAAAAGTTCATTTATTTCAGTAATGCAACTTAAAAAGTGAAACGTAATATATGAGAGAAACTCATTACATCCAAGGCAAGATAGTTCAAGCCGTGATTTGTCATAATCATGTTTCAGTCCAGTGTAAAGTTTTCCAGTGGAAACTTTACACTGGACTTCAAGCATCTTGCTATATGTGCTTCTCCATTCTTACTTCCGTACTCTGGGTCCTTGGTTTCCAAATGAGATGCAAAGTTTCCACAGTCTGTGTTGATTTGGGGAGCCATGTCATCTGCTGGTGTTGGTCCACTGTGCTGCATTAAGTCCAGGGTCAACACAACCGTCTACCAGCAGATTTTGGAGCACTTAATTCATGCTTCCTTCTGCAGACGAGCTTTATGGGGATGCTGACTTCGATTTTCCAGCACCTGCCCACACTGCCAAAAGCACCAAAAACTGGCTCAATGACCATGGGATTACTGTGCTTGATTGGCCAGCAAACATGCCTGACCTGAACCCCACAGAGAATCTATGGGGCATTGCCAAGAGAAAGATGAGAGACATGAGACCGAACAATGCAGAAGAGCTGAAGACTGCTATTGAAGCATCCTGGTCTTTCATAACAGCTCAGCAGTGCCACAGGCTGATAGCTTCCATGCCATGCTGCATTGAGGCAGTAATTGCTGCAAAAGGGGTCCAAACCAAGTACCGAGTACCTATGTATGCTTATACTTTTCAGAGGTCTGATATTGTTCTATGTACAATCCTTGGAGAGGAGTGGCATACAAATCCAATTAAGTAAATAAGTAAGTAAGTAAGTAATTATTCTAATTTTCTGAGTTGGTGGATTTGGGGTTTTCATGAGCTGTACCCCATAAGCATCACAATAATGACCAATCATGGCTTGAACTATCTTGCCTTGCATGTCTCTCATATATTACGTATCACCTTTTAAGTTACATTACTGAAATAAATGAACTTTTGCCCAATATTCTAATTTTTCGTGTTTCACTTGTAATTGCTAGGACTGCAGAGAGCTGTTCTTCACCAATATCCCATTAGATCTGCACCTTTGTCAAAGAGGAACGATATTGTGGGATAGCAAGAAGTCTGATGAGATTTATGTTCAAATCTCACATAGTCACAAAACTTTCTGTGTGATCTTTTCTTCCTTTTTTTTTTGGCCTCACCTCACAGGTTTGTTGTGAAGTTAAACTGCACAGAGCAGTGGTAGGCAAAGTTGTCTCTTCTACGACTTGTGGACTTCAACTCCCAGAATTCCTGAGCTAGCATGATTGGATCAGGAATTCTGGGACTTGAAGTCCACAAGTCATAGAAGAGCCAACTTTGCCTACCCCTGGCATAGAGTAGCAGAAGTGTGTTTCAAGGTTCTTATGGCCTATTCCACTTCATACCAGTCAGCCATTATTTTCATGGATTAGAAATGATGTACAGTGATCCCCTGGGTATTGCGCTCCCGATGATTGCGAAACGGCTATATGGCGATTTTTTAACCCGGAAGTAAAAACACCATCTGCGCATGCGCACCCTTTTTTTCTATGGGCACGCATGCATAGATGGCGCCGGGCAGATCAGCTGCTGGGCGGCTTCCCTGGGTCTTCCCCCGTTCGCCGCTCGCCCGCCCTTCGCCCGGCCACCCGCCGTTCGCCCGCCCTTCGCCCGGCTCGTCCGCCCTTCGCCTGGCCGCCCGCCCTTCGCCCGCCCACCCGCCGTTCGCCCGCCGTTCGCCCGGCTCGCCCGCCATTCGCCGCTCGCCCGCCCGCCCACCCGGGTTCGTTTGGCTTCGGGACATGCCGGCGGCGACGTTTTAAAACAGCCGCGCGGTTTACCAACTGAGTCCCGAAGTCAAAGGCGAACTTCGGGACTCAGTTGGGAAGCCGCGCGGCTGTTTTAAAACGTCGCCGCCGGCATGTCCCGAAGCCAAACGAACCCGGGTTGCCAGGCAAGCAGCGAGCCCGCCCTTCGCCCGGCCACCCGCCGTTCGCTCGCTGCTCGCCCGGCCACCCGGGTTCGTTTGGCTTCGGGACATGCCGGCGGCGACGTTTTAAAACAGCCGCGCGGTTTACCAACTGAGTCCCGAAGTCAAAGGTGAACGTGGGCGTTGGCGGCGGGGAAACCCCAATCTTTGGCTCCTCGCTGCTGGGAAGTAAAAACACCATCTGCGCATGCGCAGATGGTGTTTTTACTTCCGCAGCGCTACTTCGCGAAAACCCGCTCGTTGCGGGGGGTCCTGGAACGGAACCCTCGCAATGATCGGGGGATCACTGTAATTCCACTTTTTGAAGAAGTACAGAATGAAGTCATAATGCTGTAATAAATTCTCTGTGCTCCTCTGTCTAACTATACTTCTTCTTTTTGTTATTTAGGCACTGGCTTTCGTTGTAATACAGATAAAAGTTGTGGTTTACTTGAATCTCCATGCACAGAACTTGCTTGCATGGACATTGTGCTGTAATATGCCTCAAGTAGAAAAGCCAAATATATCATCTTTGCCATTGGTCTTAGTCTATGGGGGGGGGGGGCATGGCATTTTAGAAATGAGTATGTTGGTATATTCTTGTCTTGATAAGCCTTGAAGATTTTGTATTGCATGGTGAAATTGTCTGCTTTTCTGTAACATTCATTTAAAAAAAAAGAAGCAAGGACATTGTTTTGATTTGTGCTTTATATCTTCACATTTGTGATATTTGAGAATGCTTTATTTTAAAAAGAGTTTGCATGTAGAAACTTGGAAGGAAAACATAATAATGCTATAAGATAAATTTTGCTGCAATATTAAATGAAGAATAATGTCTCACTACTCAGTCATGATTTTACTGGCCCGATAGAGATCTTCTGTTCCAAAAATGGAAACAGCTAAATATTGGGACACACGTAGCACCTACTATTAAAAATGTAATGAAACCACATGTCTGTTGCATAGGCTGTGTGTTCCTTTTGAGGATCTTCACTTTATGGGACTAAAGAAGACTTTACACAGTGGAAACAAGTAATTTGGAAATTTGCTACAGATTATATTTCTATTACTAATCTACATGAGTCTCAATTTTTTAATTGGTCACCCAAAAAAGAAAAGAAATGTAAGTGTCAATGAAAAATGTCTCCAGTGCCAAAAATGTGCATAATTTCTGTAGTCAGAGAGGTGTGCATAATTCACTGTATCATTTTCATTCAGTGGGAACATGTTAAAAAAACCAAAAGAACAAAAGTTTTAAAAAAAACTTTGGAAAGCTATATCACAAAATATATGTTTCTGTTTTTGTATTTTTATACTTATTGCCATCTAAAAGAGTGGCTTGTGCAGGTAATAAGAATCATAAACATGACCCCCAAATCCTCTTAGAGTTTAGGTTCAGGTTGGGGAAAAATGCTTTTCTAGTTGGTATTATTCTAAAAATGTCATAGGTTGGAGCAGTGGTGTGTTGTAATTTTTTTTACCACCGGTTCACACTTGCAGCATTTCTGCACATGCCCAGAACCTTCTGTGCATGCCCAGAAGCACCCCAGGCAAATGGGCGGAGCTGCCAGCACTACCGCTTCTAAGAACTGGTCCGAAGAGGGAACCACCCACTGCTGGGTTGGAACCTTATCTGTAATAAGAACCTTAGCCTTAAATTTCTGTTTAAAAATCCTGGGAATTAATCCCAATATATCTAGAAAACACAAGGGCTCAAAATACTAACATTAATTAGATAATTAAATGTAACTGAAAAATAACAGTCAATTTAAAGTTTTAAAGTGATATTGATTTCATCAATGAGTGTCCGGATTAATTAAAATGTCTCGAAGTCCAACCTTTAAACTCATGTTAATTCCGAAATTTTTCAGTGACTTCACGTATGCTCATATTTGAAGATGAAATCAAGGTATAAATGCAAACAACTCTTCCCCCTTTCACCCTGTTCCAGTTTTTATGTGTTTTGGTAGTCGCAAACTGAATTTAATCCGTTTTGCAAAACCAGCTTTTTCTAAGCAATGAAAATGAATGCAAACTCGTTTGGGCTAAAATCAAGATAAAAACTAATTTGAATTGCATTCAACTCCTGGTAATTTTAATGGACTTGTCCATGTGCTTTTCTTGGCAACAACAACACAAATTTACTATTCTTTTTCTTTTTCAATTTTCTAGCTGCAACCCTGTAATTTTATGTTTCCCATCCAAGTACTAACCATGTCTAACCCTACTTACTGTAGTTTCTTTTAAGATCAGCAAAAGCTAGCTAGATCTTGCATCTATTTGTCTATCTCCATTGCTTTTGGGAGAAACAAATGGCTGGACAATCAAAATCATATTTAAAGCAATTTACTAGATTCATATGTAAGTGTTAGCAGTAAGTCAGCAGAAACAATCTTGATTCTTCTGCTATCATAACAAGCCTTTCTAACACACATACAAATGTACACTCATATTCGCAAACATCTCTCTCATACCCCATATAGAAGGATGCAAATGGAATAGGTTTATATTTTAGGATAAAGGAAACTACTCAGTAATTGAGCTGCAGTAGCTCCTAGCACGCTATGTTCATCTGTTGACTATTTTTTAACACATAGGAAATAATTAAATAGTAACATTGAACTAATAAATCTCATGGACTATTTTGAAAGGGTTCTTGCATTTGAGTTTTGTATAATGGTTAATTTATAATCATTTTATCTGAAAGTGTCTGTAGTTCCTACCCATTCTAGGTTGGCTTTATAAAAATTAAATGTTTATATTTTCATAACATTTTTTTTAGTGAGGAAGTTATTGCTATATAGAATAATTGCTAATAATCTTTATTAAGAATGTGTGAGTAACTGGTTTCAATATTGAAGGTGAATTGTTTTAGGACTATCATTGTTACTATACTGGAAAGCCATTTGTAATCACAAGGGAAAAAATGATGTTTAATAGTTTGCTGTATTGATTGCCTCCTAAAATTAATTTCCATCCATCTATTAAACAGCTCTATGTAGAGCAAGGGTCCCCAAACGTGGCAACTTTAAGACTTGTGGACTTCAACTCCCAGAATTCTATGTTGGTTGGAGAATTCTGAGAGTTGAAGTCTACAAGTTTTAAAGTTGCCAAGTTTGAAGACCTCTGATGTAGAGGGTTTTTGACAGCATCTGACTGGGCTTATCTGGGCTTGAAAACTAAGCGGAGTGAAGCTTAGTTAGTATTGGGTGGGATCAGCTGAGGAGCGGATTAGCTGTGCTTTGGGCAAAGGAATAAATATCAGTATTAATCTGGGGGCAGGCAAGCAGCTGAACAGGAGAAACCTTCCAAACAAGAAAAAAAAAATCACAAAAAATTCAAAATGAAAAAAGATGGTGGACTACATCGGCTGATCAAGTTCGTGACATCACAATTGGGTTGCTACAGATTCGGGTGATCCGGGCCAAACTGGGCGGGATACTTGTAGAAAATCCTATTATTGTGAGATTTAGTTAAAAAAAAATTACACAAGAAGGCAATGGCAAACCAATTCCCTGTGATTTCTGAGCAGACAACAATAACAGAAGTCTACTTAAAAGCACTAGGGTCAAGCTCAGGTCCAAGGAAGTCTTGTTATTCTTCCATATATCATGTTCTTTTGGTTAGCCTTGGTTTTTCATATGGTTTTTCTTTTTATCTGTCAGCTACTTAAAATCATCGATGAATTGGGCAGCTTCAGAATTGGACTGATAAGTAGATAAAGGCATGAGGGAATATGTGTGTGGGGGCTGCTGTCATTTGTACTTTTATCTATTCTGCAGTTTAAGAGGTGAATAAAGAAATAAGTGAATAATGCAAAGAACCAAATGAAAGTAATTGAAGGTAGGTGTTGGAACACACATGCTATTCTTAATAGTAATGCATGAGTATATTCCAAAATACATGGATGTTTTACTTGAAGTATGTTAATAGAGAAAGAACACCTTTAGAATTTATTTATTTGTTTATTAGATTTGTATGTCGCCCCTCTCTGCAGACTCGGGGCGGCTAACAACAATAAAAAGACAACGTAAACAAATCTAATATTAAAAAATCTAAAAACCCCAATTTAAGAGATCAGTCATACATACAGTCATACCATACATAAATTTTATAAGCCTATGGGAATATTTAAATTCCCCCATGCCTGATGACAGAGGTGGGTTTTGAGGAGCTTACGAAAGGCAAGGAGGGTGGGGGCAACTCTGATATCTGGGGGGGAGTTGGTTCCATAGGGTCGGGGCCGCCACAGAGAAGGGTGAGCTGGTTCAATACATGAAATTGTATGAAACTTTATTTAACTGACTCATTGTTTTCTTAGTGAGTAATCTAATCCATTGTTCTCCCTATATAATACTAGATATCCTATGCACCAGGCATTCTTAATTGATGCCTTCTTACATAACTGGTAGACCTGTAGTATCTCTTTTGCTTGAAAAAGAGTTATTTACAATAAGACATATAATGCTAATTTGTTCCTGCAGTCTTTTCAAATATGGCATCATGCTCCAAGTAAACATTCCAAAATTTTATTATTACAGTGATACCTCATCTTACAAACGCCTCGTCATACAAACTTTTCGAGATACAAACCCGGGGTTTAAGATTTTTTTGCCTCTTCTTACAAACTATTTTCACCTTACAAACTCACCGTCGCCGCTGGGATGCGCCGCCTCCGGACTTCCGTTGCCAGAGAAGCACCCATTTTTGCGCTGCTGGGATTCCCCTGAGGCTCCTCTCCATGGGAAACCCCACCTCTGGACTTCCGTTGCCAGCGAAGCACTTGTTTTTGCGATTCTGGGATTCCCCTGCAGCATTGCAAAAACACAGAAGTCCAGAGGTGGGGTTTCCTATGGAGGGGAACCTCAGGGGAATCCCAGCAGTGCAAAAACGGGCGCTTTGGCTGGCAAAAGGGGTGAATTTTGGACTTGCACACATTAATCGCTTTTCCATTGATTCCTATGGGAAACATTGTTTCGTCTTACAAACTTTTCACCTTAAGAACCTCGTCCCGGATCCAATTAAGTTTGTAAGACAAGGTATCACTGTATTTATGCTAATTGCTTACCCTTGTCTTTTCAGGTCTGGAGTGCCTGTCTGATGCCATGCTAGAATTTGAAATTTTCTTAAGATTAATGTTTTGTGTGTTAATACCCCAAGAACCCCATCTTAGTCAGAAACAGGGGAGTGAAAAACACATATCGGGCAAAAAGCTTGTCTATTTCAAATAGAGCTATCATGATGTAAAATATTTTCCCCATATTCTTTGCAACTTGTAGATTGTTTGTGATGGTATCTTCATTCGATATCCTGATCCTGAATTCACCCATGAATCTAGGGATGTAATATTGATATTATTGGTACCATTATTCTATCAGAGATTCAGGACTACCAAGCACAACACAATGGGCTATTCAGTTTCCAGGTTCTGTATAAACCTTGAAAAACAGAGCTATTATTTTAAGAGTTATCATAACTTTAAAGAAGAGAGGAACAGTGCTTGAGGGTGGTCCAAAGCACTTCTGGATTATTTCAAAGCCTGATAGATTTGTTGCTTATACAGTATTCTTTATTTATACCAGATAAATTTAGTTGGCATGTGGACATAATTAAAATGGGTGTAGCATGTTAACTTTTTTTTAATGTGCATTAGAAACATGTTGGCACTTACCTAATTGGCGTGTTGGCTTTGTAATAAGAGAGCAGTAATTATTCATAGTAGGTTGGAAGACATTACTTCTCCTGCAAATGTCCAGCTTATTCACCAACAAGCCAATCCTTCTGTGCCCTGTAGAACTTTAGATAACTAATATTGGCTTGATGGCTGTGCACAGCAAAGCTACCCAGTAAATCCCTCCTGCCATCTACATTATACTAAACATATGTGCAAGCTATTTTAACACTCACCTACAGATTTCCAAATCTCCCACAGTGATTTATTTATATGACTCGGTATCTGCACACTCCTCTGAATAGCTGATGAGTGTAAAAGGAGAGTGTTTCTTCTTTCCTAAAAACTGCATATGTTGGCCATGTTTTCATTTTTGGTTAATTTGGTTGGATTGTTGTTGTTGAACTTTATTTGCACACATTTTTTGGGGTGTTGTCAGTGCTATTTTATTCACTGTGGTTTTGCTGATACCATTATTCAGAGTGAGATTTTATAATGAGGAAAACAATACTCTTCTTAGAATATTTTACAAATTATTTTTAAAAAAATTAAAAATGCCCATGATCAATCTTGCCTAAAAATGAAAAAAAGAGAGATAAACTAAATTATTAAAAAGTTGATCATATTCTACTTTAAGGAGAACCCAGTAGTAGCAATAAAGATGGTCATCTTTTCACAGGCAGATTCAAATTAGTAGATTGAAGAAACATCTTCAGCTGTTGTTTTATTATTGGAATGTACATATACTGCTCGTTCTTCTGTAGGCAAATCCATACACCAGACAAAATCAGAATAAGAGTCAGATGCTTAAAAGTTCTCCAGAACCATTTGGTTTTTGTTTGAATTGCCCATTAATGGACATCACCTGGGTAACAGTGCCATTTCTCATTTGATGAAGTGTCACATTTGCTGCATGAACAGGGTTCTATATTTAATTAGCTGTATGAGAAAAAATAATTCATTGTTTCAGAACTTAGAAGCAAATTACTTGCTACATATTTCATTTTTGTATCATAAACTTAACTATCCTACCCCAGATACTGTTATCTTTATTATAAGGCATAAAGACTAACTGCTGATAATTGTTTTTTAAAATAAAACTTTCATTGGTTTTAAAGGATATCATGCCAAGGGCATCTTGTGTTTCAGTTCTCATTTGATTCACTGGAATGAGTAAGATGGGTGGCTTTGGGTGTTCCTCTATGTTTCAGAAAAAATATAGATGTTAAGCATAAAGGAAATCCAGAAAAACATTTTGTAGTACACACACAAACATGTAATTATTTATCCTCTGTAATGAAGAATTGCTTTTGGGCTAATAATGGAAAATTCTTCCAAATGTTTGTGCTCTTCAGTAGACATGGAACATATAGCATTTAGGTTAAGTATACATGTATGTTTGGGTAATAATAATAATAATAATAATAATAATAATAATAATAATATATTAGATTTGTATGCCGCCCCTCTCTGAGCACTCGGGGCGGCTCACAACAACATAAACAGTGTACAAATCTAATTTTAAAATGCAATTTAAAACCCTTATAATAAAATAAAATAATCACACAACCAATCAAACCATACACCAGCCTTGACAATTGGGGTGTGTGTTAGTTTCCCCATGCCTGGCGGCAAAGATGAGTTTTTAATAATTTATGAAAGGCAAGGAGGGTGGGGGCAGTTCTAATCTCTGGGGGGAGTTGGTTCCAGAGGGCCGGGGCTGCCACAGAGAAGGCTCTCCCCCTGGGTCCCACCTGGGTCCCACCAGTCGACATTGTTTCGGCCGCTGGGATTCGTGCGGCAGAAGGCGGTCTCGGAGGGTATGTAGCAGGGGTGATGATCCTGGTTGGTTCATGCCTGTCAGCCGCTGGAGAGCCAGTCACAAAGGGAGCACGAGGCTCCGCCCACCCACCTGGACACCGCCATTTGGGTTATTTTACACTCTGTAAAGTATTCCGTGGTGTGCAGAGGGTAAAAGAACCCAAATGGCGGCATCCGGTCGGGTAGGTGGAGCCTCATGCTCTCTTCACGACCTGCTCTCCCACGACTGATAGGCACGAGCGAATTAGAGCATTTCAACCTGGTAGATAGTAACCTGTGTAAATGTGTTTGCAAAGTACACATCACACATAGGTGATTTAAGATCTATCTATCTAAAATTTGATTTATATTTTCTTCTTTATTCTGTTACAAAACAATATTAAGAAGTTAATATTAAAATAGATTAAAATGAAATTGATTCTAATTTACCAACCAATTTGTTTAGTTCAAAGTTATGATAGTACAGTATTTAATAGACAGCTGTGCAACCAATCTTCGCTTTTATAAGTATCTCAGCATTGCTTGGTCATGTGATAGCCATTTGCTTGCTTCCCAGCCAGCTTGCAATAAAAAGAGAGAATGTGGAAGTATAATTGTAAGTGGTGGTTATCATGTGATGTTTTGCTTAATGACCACAGTGACTTGTTTAACAACCAAATGGGAAGTGTTGCCCTAATTCTGCTATGGAGTAATAATTATACTCCTTAGTGACAAAATTACTGGTCCCAATTGTGACAGTTAAGGGAGGACCACCTATACTGAAATTATTTAACAAAAGCTTGAGATGGTTGTATAGGCCAAGGTCTCCAACCTGAGCAACTTCAAGACTTGTGGACTTCAACTCCCAGAATTCCATCAGTCAGCTTTGAAGTCCACAAGTCTCCAACCTTAGCAACTTCAAGACTTGTGGACTTCAACTCCCAGAATTCCATCAGTCAGCTTTGAAGTCCACAAGTCTCCAACCTTAGCAACTTTAAGACTTGTGGACTTCAAAGCTGACTGATGGAACTCTGGGAGTTGAACTCTTAAAGTTGCTAAGGTTGGAGACCCCTGTTATAGACTTTTCTCAAAGGCTGGGAGAGGGAGGCTGAAAAGCAACCCCTTTAGAATGTATTGCAGTCCCAGCTGAGGAGAAGGCTCTGTCCTTCATGCCACAAAGGTGGACCTTTCTTAGGTTGCTCCAAGGCTGTTTAGCACATGCCTGCAGGAATTGCATTTGTGGTTCCTAACAGCTATCAAGGTTGGCAATGGCAGAAGCAGTTCTTCGTTTCTCCCTTACATAATACTCTGATGGTCAGCACGAACAGTTGTCCCTGATATGTAATTGGCAAAGGGCAAATCTTTCAGTGCAGGGATCATATGAACCATGTACTTTGTACCGATTAGGAGCCCCATTTTGTTCCAACTTTCAGCTGTTGTTCAAGGATAAATCCCAGCTGATAGCACATTAAGGCATACGATGGGTTGTAGCAGGGATGAGTTCCCCCCCCGGTTCGCCTGAACTGGTAGCAACCTGCTGGTGACACCACTGAACTGGATCTGTGCACCCCGCCATATCTTTTTTTTTTCTTTTTCTTTTTGGAAGGTCTCAAAAATCTTCAGATATGGTGATGACATCACCGGCCCAGTTTGATCAGTGCCGATCCATGGGAGCCGCCATCTTTTTTAATTTTTTTAATTGAAAAAAAATTATTCTGAGCATGCACAGAAGACAAGTTTCCGACACTATGCATTCGGTCGCCATCTTGTTTATGACTTAATTTTTTTTTAAAAAAAATTCTTCTGAGCATGCACAGAAGCTGAGTTTCCAATATTGGGCATGCAGTTGCCATCTTGTTTTCAGCTTTAAATTTTTTAAAAAAATTCTTCTTCTGAGCATGCACAGAAACCAAGCTTCCAGCACTGTGCATGTGGTTGCCATCTGGTTTTCATCCCCTCCCACACTCAGATTTTTTGGCACTGCGCATGCACACGAGCGCCCATGGGGTGTGCCCAGATGGCATGGGAGGAAGCAAACCAGCAGTGAGATAGGTTAGAAGCCACTCTGGGCTTCTAACCCAGAGCATGGGCATAGAAACATAGAAATATAGAAGACTGATGGCAGAAAGAGACCTCATGGTCCATCTAGTCTGCCCTTATACTATTTCCTGTATTTTATCTTAGGATGGATATTTATTTATTTTATTTATTTATTTTATTTATTCATTTGTCCAATACAAAAATACATAGGAAGAGAATAGACATGAAGTAATATATATAAGGGTTAAAGTGAACATAGAGGAGAAGATATGTGAAAGGAAGAAAATGTATATGATATATGAGATAAAGGAAAGACAATTGGACAGGGGACGAAAGGCACACTAGTGCACTTATGTACGCCCCTTACTGGCCTCTTAGGAACCTAGAGAGATCAATCGTGGATAGTCTAAGGGAGAAATGTTGGGGGGTTAGGGGTTGACACAATTGAGTCTGGTAATGAGTTCCACGATTCAACAACTCGATTGTTAAAGTCATATTTTTTACAGTCAAGTTTGGAGCGGTTCGTATTAAGTTTGAATCTGTTGCGTGCTCTTGTGTTGTTGCGGTTGAAGCTGAAGTAGTCGTTGACCGGTAGGACGTTGCAGCATATGATCTTGTGGGCAATACTTAAATCGTGTTTTAGGCTCCGTAGTTCTAGGCTTTCTAGACCCAGGATTGTTAGTCTATTTTCGTAGGTTATTCCGTTTTGAGTGGAGGAGTGAAGGGCTCTTCTGGTGAAATATCTTCTGGTGATATATGTTTATCCCAGGCATGTTTAATGTCAGGTACTGTGGATTTACCAACCACGTCTGCTGGAAGTTTGTTCCAAGTATCTACTACTCTTTCAGTAAAATAATATTTTCTCACGTTGCTTTTTATCTTTCCCCAACTAACTTCAGATTGT
Organism: Erythrolamprus reginae; assembly: GCF_031021105.1. Taxonomy (NCBI): domain Eukaryota; kingdom Metazoa; phylum Chordata; class Lepidosauria; order Squamata; family Dipsadidae; genus Erythrolamprus; species Erythrolamprus reginae. The sequence goes on from NC_091950.1 coordinate 298,198,601, forward strand.
GTCCCCTTGTTCTTATGTTGACTTTCCTATTAAAAACAAAAAAAAATCCAATCCAATCCAAAAAGTCCAATTAGCATAAGCAAGCATGAAACATAATGGTGGAAAGGAAGTTCTCACCACAGTCACCATGAATAACTTCATGAGGCTTGGAATCACTCCCAGGTGGCAAACCTGCTTTTACAGGAAGGGTGCAGCTGTATCCAAAACAGGCTGAACCTCAATCCTCAAGTCCACTTTTCTCGTTACCAACAGCCTCCTCTCTTGTCTGGATTTAAGTTAAGCTTATTTCCTCATTCAGCTCATTAAATTCAAATGTATCTGTTGTTTCCTTAGAAATGAATGGCAAAACCCCTCTTGTGCTCAAACCTGACACTTAAATGACAGAAATTTGGAAACTGCTTTTAAGGTTGCCTTTTCCCACATTCTGGATAAGTGTTCTGGGTAGGGGTGCTTCGCAAATTAATAGGAAAGTATATACAGGACACCTCACTTCTGTTGTCTGAATCATCACATTGGTTCTTATAAAGCAGACCCCCCCAAACTTGGACTTGAAATCTACAAGTGTTCCCAAGTTTGAAGACCTCTGTAATATAAAGCCACATGAATGAGCTGAGCTGTGGAAAGTCTCTTCACCTAAACTCATGTTTAGGCCACTTTCTCACTTAAACCATGTTGGAATTTGCTATGGTTGCTCATAAGATACTCATAAGCATTCTTTTCCAATATAAAATCCTACTTTTGGGAGGGTGGGGGGAGAAACTTGTAAAATAATTTCCTTGGATTGTTATAACAAGACAGAGTAATCTTTATACTTTAACTTTATGATGTTTAAGCTAAAAGGGATACAGTATACCATACAAACACAATGTTAGGCTTTGAAAATAGAAATGATTATTATTGGGAACAATGTATTCAAACAGTGAAGTTAATTAGATACTAAACTTTATATAAAGGCTTGGTGGAAGCAGTATATTAATATAATATTTAAAATGCACTCTTAACATTGTACTGGTGTAAAGCTTTCCTTTATTCATTGCTAATTTGTATGAGTGCAATCTTAAATACAGGTGTCTGTGTTCTCTCTCTCTCCCCTCCCCTCCCCTCCCAATAGGTGCAGTTAAAAGATAAAATGGTCTTATATAGTAGGCACTCATACTTCTGAAGGCTCTTAAAGTGTTAATCATGTTTGAATAAAGATGACACTTGGGCAGCGTAATGCGAACAGGACCTTAAGATAGCAGTTATCCTCTTTGCATTTGTTGGCAGGAGGCACATGTCAAGATTTTGATAAGTACTGAACACATTGAGTGGCTTTTCTGATAAACAGAACTTTGCCAGTCTGGGTTTCTTTGATACAGTTTAATTTTTGCCCCATGATCCCTGCACTGCCTGATCACTTCAGAATTTTTCTTTAATTTATGTTTAAAGTTTATAATTGGATTGTCAGGTGAAGAGCAGTTTAAAACAACCACTTGAGAAATGTTTGGACTTCAATCTGCCAAGGTTGAGAAGCTGATTTTAACAAATGGCAACTAATCATTTTCTTTAAATTTTAAAGAAGACTTTCTTTTAGAAAAGCACAAGGAAAAATTGCAAAGAAAATCGCACATTTTAAAGGGATTCAGTTTTTTAAAATTAAGGTGTTCTGATTATTACTGATGTAATGGCAGTAGAGATTGGCAATAGAGACAATATAATTCTGTCTTGCATTTTAAAAAAATGTCTTCTGAGTTTCTTTAAAAGGAGGGCTACAAGATATAAACTTGATTGACAGTAAAAAAATATACAGTACTGTAAACTCTTTGATTCCTAGTTATTGATCAGCATTTTGCTGATAAAATTTTATATAAAAGAGCTTTGGTTTTATTCCAAAGTCGAGTCCTCAGAGAGTGGCAGCATAGAAATCCAATTAATAAACAAATAAATTCCCAGATTTCTCCAAGAGTTAACTATAGCGTGTTTTGGTTACAATTTGATGTGTTTTGCAGTTTTTTTAACAGAGAAGAAATATGTATTGAGTTCAGTGGGATTTGTGTTTAATTTGTATTTATGTTGTATTTGTACTGGAATGCATACAAAAGAGTATTTTGTAGTTTCTTAACTTAAAAGGAGAATCAGGTTATTTAAATTTATTTAAATTTAATTCATATTGCCGATAAATCTATAAAAAGATTTGTTTGATTTGAGTTGTATAAACCAATCCATTATAGTTTGCAGTTTAATCTAGGTTGCTTGTTGTGTCAATACACACCTAGCCAACTATGCCTCCTTAAAGAAGGCATAACTTCATACAGCATGTCAACTATTACACATCTTTCACAGTGTTCTAAACTTTATTTCTTGGTTGGCATTATATGCATCAGATATTAGTGAATCTCCCATCTTAAATGGGTAAAAAGTTCATTAGAAATAAATATTTGCTAAAATATTCCAGTTTTTTTTTAAAAAAAAACTTAACAACACTTTTGCAAAAGGTTAAATGTTATCACTTATCAGTTATCACTTTGTTATTTAGAGGCAATTGGCATTATATTCCCCCCCCTTAAAATCTTTTTTATATAGCCATATTATGCATATGCCAAACCCCCACCATTTGGAAAGCTGCATAAGCTTTGCATAAGACATGCAAGCCTCAATTTTTGCATTCTTGTTCTAGAAGATTCCTTCCAACGATAATTAGCTGTTTTCTTTGTAGAAATATATATTTTAATTATATACAATTCTGCACAAGAAAGCTTTTAAAAATTAGTTTCTGTGGATTCCACCTCCTAACTGCAAATTCTACTTTTGACTTAGCTATGTTGGGTGCCTCTTTTCATCACTATTTTGAATTACTTTCACAATCCTAGGGCTGCATTGGTGTAAGGAACCTTGTTTTTCCCCCCACCCAGCTATTGAAATTCTAATTTCAGGTATTCATAGACTGAATGCACAATTATATGTGTTTTCCCTTTTTTGCAAATCCAATTAAATTTTATTTACTGTACTTAAAAATGATATCTTAGAGAAACTGGTATTTAAAATGGCAAGCATTTGTGCCTGTTTACTGACTTTAGTATTTCTGGATTAGAGTAATTAGAGCAAACAGTAAAATATCAGCATATGTTGGTTAGCCTGCAAGGAAATCATGCTATCGTACATATTGAGTGTCCTACATTTGGCTCAATCTCAAAAGCCAGAAATGGGCTAAGAATGCAGAGTTCTCACAGAATTTTATGTCTCTGTTCACACAGTGTGCTAAACTATATTTTGATCTAATTGGGGGTTGTCAAAGTTTCCAAGAAAACTTTTTATTTTTTAAAGAGTTTTTTAAGGACTTGAAAGCAACTTGTTCATTTAGGGAATTTACCCCTAAAAATAGCCTTTTTGGGTTATTAATTCTATTGAAGGATTTTAAGGATTTCACGTATTTTATTTTAATTTTCTACTAGTAAAACTGCAAGCTATCAACGATTTAGAAATGTATTTCTAAGGACTGGTGTATTTTGCACTTTAGAATAAACATGTGTGAACCCACTCCTAATGATATCACACACATAAACTGTGAACTCCCATTTGCACTTCTACAAATACATAAATAGAAATATCTGTGGTAGTCAGGAAAGAATCCAGTTCCTTTCACTTCATTTCTGTCTGTACTTTTTAATCAGCAAAAAATATCTGGATTTATATCCATGGACATATGGTATAAACATCTGTACATCATTTACAAAGTATGTATCATAATTCTCCCCTTTTTTCTCCATCTTGTGTCAGATCTGTGTAGATTTGTTTGGACCACAGACCCTAATACTAGTAAAGTTTGCAGTAAAACCCAGGAACACAAAATTCAAGTTTCATCAATAAAAAAAACCATTAACTTTATATTAAATTTTTAAAAATCAGTTTTCCATGTTTGAATTGGATTTGCATGTCAGAGTCAACCATAATGGCTGGCTGCAAGTAATATATTGCATTAATGTTCTACATTAGGCTTTTGACTCCTCCTAAATGTAAATGGTTTTCATACTACATATCTATGGTTTGGCAATGTTATGCTATATGAATACAGAATGCACATTATTATTTCCAACTACCACAAACTTTCAGTAGATTGTGTTAAGATTAAGAGATCCATCTAAACTAAACCACGAAGAAGGCCATTCTGTATTCAGATAGCGTGCAAAATTTCACTACTTGCAGGTTTTTTTAAAAAAAATAATGGACATCACAAAAGATAACACAATATAAATCTTAACAGCTTCATTTCTTCAGGGGCTCAAAAATATTTAGTCCTTTCTTGCAATAACTATCATGGATAGCAAAATGGCATTTGTTGAAACAACACAAAAGAGGCATTACTCTCCCAGAGTGTAGCCAGACAACTGTATTCATATGTTACACCTCTGGTCCCTGAGTCAGCAGAAAACTGTGCCAACATAAATTGCACTGCCTTGACTGCCAAGCCTGTTCTGATTCAGAAGAAGCTATTGGTGGTGTCCTCACAGTTTTAACTTACGAAAAGTTAAGGAAAGCAACCGGTGGATTCACTTGGCTTTGCTGCTGGTGAGAAAGACAACATCAATAGCTCTCCATAATATGAGGTGGGATACATGCCAGTAAAGGAGAATATTTGTAGCTCAGGGTTGAAATGAGAGGTGCTGAGTGCTCTCTGAACTTGGGTATTTTCTTACAAACACTTCATTATCCAAATTAATTAATTAATCAATCAATCAATTAATTAATTAATTCATTCATTCATTTATCACGTTTGTATGCCGCCCTTCTCCTCGTGGACTCAGGGTGGCAAACAACAGTAAAATGGATACCAAGTTAAAAGTCTCACAATAAAAATATTCATCCATCATTCATTCATCCATAGGCCGGAACAAGATGTTGGTATTCAGTGGTCTTCCCTGGCCTGCTGGCAAAGCTGTGTTTTTAGGGCTTTTCGAAAAAGCTGGGAGAGTGGGGGGCGGTGCGAATCTCACGGTGAAGCTGGTTCCAGAGTGCCAGAGCCACCACAGAGAAGGCCCTCCTCCGTGGCCCTGCTGGCCAACATTGTTTGGCTGACGGGACTTGGAGGAGGCCAAGTAATCTGGGATTACTTATAGGACCTAAGCCATGTAAGGTAAATCTGATCCTAAGCCAAATAAGGTAACATCATCAGTGCTAGTTTTGGGATCCTTAGGATGCGGATTTAGCACCCTTTAAATATTTGCTCAAGTGACAGGTTACAGGCATGGTTTTCCTTAACTTTTCCTGCATTAAAACGGTGAAGAGAGTATCATTGGCTTCTTCTGAACCAGGAAAAGCTTGGCAGTCAGGGCACAGCAATTCATGTTGGCAGAGTGTTCCACTTACTTGCAACCCACTTAGGCTCCCAGCCTTTTGGGCATCATGAATTAGTTCCGTGGAAAGAGATCTTTCCATGGACTGGAGGGGCTACCTGTATCCCACAGCTACCTGAAACCCACAGATCCCCATCTGTGGGGGCTTGTTTGTATGACCCAGTTTTTTGGTGTACTGTGGCCCAGTGCCGGTCCACAGTTCAGGGCATTAGGGACCCCTGTCTTAGACTATTTCTAAAATAGATCTTGTATTCTTTTGCCCCTCAACTATGTCCCACAGTAACCTACCTGAGAAGTTCTAGAAAATTGTGTAAACCAGGCGCACCTCTCCTTAGTAAATCACCTGCACAGCGGAGGATGTTGGGCTAATAAAAGACTGTTTCTAAGATATATTCATGCATATTTTGGTTACCCCACTACAAAAAGGGCATTGAAACTCTAGAGAAAGTACAGAAAAGAGCAGCCAGAATGATAATGGGACTGGAAACCAAGAGATATGAAGAAAGGTTGCATGAATAGTTTAGCAAAAAGGAGGGCCAGAGGGGACATTATAGCAGTATACAGATATTTGAGGGGTTGCCATAGAGAGGAGGGGGTCACACTATTTTGCAGCAGAGGCGGAGTAACGACACGGACACAGAGAGCTGGATTTAAACTGGGTCATTTTTATTAATTAAATTTGCATAATTTATTCATTAAATTAGCATAAATTTAACTAAAACCTAACAAGGACCCGCAGGGTCAAACAATTACTTCCGGGGCGGAAAATGACGTCAGAAAAACTTCCAGGGGAACTTATGGGCATAGCTCCATGCACCAGAAGGCCAGACCAAGAGCAACAGATGAAAACTGACCAAGGAGAGATTCAACCTGGAAATAAGGAAGAACTTTCTGACGGTGAGAGCAATCAACCAGTGGAACAGCCTGCCAGCAGAGGTTGTGAACACCCCATCACTTGACACATTCAACAGGAAATTGGACTGCCCTTTGGCTGGGGTGGTGTAGGGTTTCCTATTTGAGCAGGGTCTGGGACTTGATAACCTGCAAGGTCCCTTTCAACCCTAATAATATAATAAAAATATGTTTGGGAAATAGGAGGATGAGTCATGATTGACCGTTTAATAAAAATTATGTAGATTTCATACCTATGAGAATATTTAAGAATGGGCAAAGTATGAAATAGCCCTTGGCTTTTACCAGGTAAGTTTTATTATCAAATCTAAAGCCCTAGCCATATTTTATGCTATCAGGAACATTAAGTTTTTAAGCTGTACACATTTTGTATCAAGATGATACCCAGATGAATAGTTTAATAGTGTAAGTCTCATTCTGTGCTTTAAGTTGGTCAGTAATAGATACATCAAAAGTATGCAAATAGGGAGGAATAGCTTCAAATGTAATACAGTATTGCAGAAGAGGTGGAGTAACGACACGGACACAAGAGCTGGATTTAAAACTGGGTCATTTTTATTAATTAAATTTGCATAATTTAAATAAATTAGCATAAATTAGCATAATTAACTATAACCCTAACAAGGACCCGCAGGGTCAAACAATTGCTTCCGGGGCAGAAAATGACATCAGAAAAACTTCCGGGGCAACTTATGGGCGTAGCTCCATGCTGATCCAGGTGAGGGAAACTTGGAAAGAGAAAAAAGTGCTTGAAAAATGTCGGTGATAGTTAATCCACCATTGTCTTGTTTAATCTTTGGGAAGAGACTAAATTCATATCATACCAAGACATGGCTTGCTTGATATGGTTTATTGGATAAACCATAACTGGCTTCATTTATATCACACACTGACCCATAAATCACATTATGGTTTGTCTTGCATTATGGCATTATGAATAAAGTGTCTTAGCAGTTAAAATTGTGAAAGTTTTAGAATGCATGGTTTAGACGAGAATGTTACTTGGTTCAAGCTTCTGTCTGCAGCCAACTGCTTTTGGGGAGCCCACAAAATAGTATCCTGTTCTCATTTTCTTCAGTTACTGGTGTCAAAAAGATTTTATTCCCGTTTATTCCTCTGATACCATAGTTAGCTACAGCCAAGACTGAAGGCATGGTTTTAAAAGGATGAAAAGAGATACGGTAGGTAAAGGTTAACAGTTGTATCAGGTTGACCTTCTCTGGTAAGATGTTCTTGTACCAATTTGGGTCATAGGGAACAGGGAGTTCAACAATGTCAAAACGATTGGCACAACCGGGTGGTTGACACTCAGCTCTTTTTAATGTGTGTCAGATACATTTCACACGTTTAAAAAGGGGAGGGGCAAGTCATTTGGTGCTGAAGCCTTCCCATTGGAACACCTATTCTGTTGTAATGGTTGCTGTAATAATGATGTAATTTTATAGTTTCCTGATTGCTTATTTGTACCTGTGGCAATCATTAAGTGTTGTACCTCATGATTCTTGACAAATGTGGGTTTTTTTCTTTTATATACACTGAAAGCATATGCAACAAAGACAAATTCTTTGTGTGTCCAATAACACTTGGCCAATAAAGAATTCTCTTCTCTCTTCTCTTCTCTTCTCTTCTCCTATCCTATCCTATCCTATCCTATCCTATCCTATCCTATCCTATTCTCCTGTCTTTCCCTGTCCTGTCCTATAAAAAGATGACGAAAAGGTGACAATATCGTATGACAATGTGATAAGAGAAAATTAGACACTTGTCAAAGAAAAAGTGTTTATTAATAAGTTACTTTTCTATGAAATTTAGGGGGAAAACTCTTTAAATGATTAACCGCAGATAAGTGCTGTCCCTGGTGATCTCATTATTAGAGGTCAGCAGGTTATTAATTATATCTAGTTAAGATTAAGAAGCAGGACAATTAAAAACAAGTTCGTAAGATTTGACAACATCATCACATTCTTTGTAGGTTTGGAACACCATGACCTAGAGTATCGGTCATAGCTGGGCAATTCAGAAATATAAATAGTGAAAAGAACATTGATTTGGCTAAGAGAAAAGATTCCTCGGGTTTTTCTGACAGATGTCTGGAGGCTGCAATTATTGACTGAAGCTAAGAATGTGGATTGATGCAACCAATGAATGATGGGAGCATATTCATATAAATAACTAATATGTCATTTTAAGTAGTATTCATCCCTCCCGTTTATCATTTTTACTGTAAAACTACTGCTTTGACTATATAGCTAAGTTTTTATGCTTTTTTAAAAGCCACATTCAAACAAAATTGTTTTACGGATAATGGCACACATGGCAAAGATGTACAAGGTATGCCTAGATGTTTGTGTTGCACAAAATACCTTCATTGGGTAGTGTTTGCTTGTATTCATGGTATCTTGCGTTTCTTAATAAAAGAGCTACCGTAATTAAAATATGAAAATACATAGTTTTTCACTGCAGACCCTTTAATTATGTGGACTAAATATGGCCACTGTTTTGTTTGTTTTCTTTTAGGGTGAAGTCAAGAGTATTTCATAGGAATGTAATATATGTATTTGTAATATATGTCCGTGCTCCTCTACACATATGTCAAACCCAAAGCAATTTTGCAAAAACATGTTTTTGTAAGTTTTCACTAGCAAGCAATAAACACAGACCTCATAGTCTTATTTTCTTTTATGATATATGTCTTATTAGTATGGTTTAAGTCATTGAGGTGAGTTCTATCAGAAGGCTAATTGAATATACGTCCACTGAAATTACACCATTCATCCAGGCTAAGATATCAAGTTGCTGGTGAGATCCAATGGAATATCTCTCATAATTGTGGCGAAATAGAATTCTAATAAATACCCAATTAAATATATCCAAGCCCATAGTCTATCTGGGGGATATAAGGCATTGGATGGGAATATTCAAGCTTATTTATTTATTTTGCCCAATACATAATACACATTAAAGAAAAAGATATATAATAATATAAGTAAAGAAAAGAATAGAAGAAAAGATATAAAAGTATAGGTGAACATATTTGAAAGGAAGAAAAGATAAAGGAGATAAAGGAGAGACAATTGGACAGGAGAAGGAAGGCACACTGGTGCACTTATGCAAGCCCCTTACTGACCTCTAAGGAACCTTGAGAGGTCAATTGTGGATAGTCTAAGGGAAAAATGTTTGGGGTTAGGGGTTGACACTACTGAGTCAGGTAATGAGTTCCACGCTTCGACAACTCCGTTGCTGAAGTCATATTTTTTAGTCAAGTTTGGAGCGGTCAATATTAAGTTTGAATCTGTTGCGTGCTCTTGTGTTGTTGCGATTGAAGCTGAAATAGTCATTGACAGGTAGAACGTTGCAGCATATGATCTTGTGGGCAATACTTAGATCGTGTTTAGGTGATGTAGTTCTAAGCTTTCTAGACCTAGGATTGATAGTCTGCTTTCGTAGGGTATTTCGTAGCTTAGATTGAATCCCTGCAGGGTGCTATTTGTCCAGAAACTATGTGGATCACTCTCATCTCCAAGTTGGCTGAGGATGGGGTCACATTGCCCTTGAAAGATCAGCTATGTGAATTGCAGTGTCTCCTGGATTTGGAACTTGTGCTTGCGTAACAAGTGGAACCAGTGGCCAGCTGAGTATTTGCCTGGCTTTTGGCTGGCGTACCCGTTGAAACTCTTTTTGAAGCAAGCAGATGGTCCTGGCAACAGAATAAGGTCCTTATTATCAAATTATTGAAATATGCTGCAGTTGAGAATGTCTGTGAAGATGACTTAAGAACTTCAGGTGGTGCAAAATTCAACAGCCCACTTGCAGCTTGGCAAAAGGCATTTTAGTATGATGACATCACTGCTGTGAGTGCTGCAGCGTTGATTTCATCCCGAGTTCAATTCAAAATGCTGGTGGACATGTCCAAAAACAAGAACCTACTGGAAGTGGTTGAAAGAAATTATGAAGGAGGAAATTGAGAAAAAGCCAGAACTCTTTCTGTTAGGGATTTTCATTAAAACATATAAAAAAGAAATTAAATATTTGATTACCCACATTTTAACAGCGACTAGGATAACCTATGCCCAGTTATGGAAAAGTGAAGACACACCAAAAGAAAAAATGATTAAAAAATCGTGGAATGTGCCAAACTGGACATGTTGACCAACAAATTAGAAGGGAAAGAGGACTCAGATTATTATAGGGTATGGGATAAATTCTATAATTAGTTTAAAAAGAGAATGTCAAAGGAGGAGAAGTAAAACAGAAAGCTCAAAAAGATTAATAATGGATTTTTAATTTTTTCTTTCTTGGTTTCTTTTTATGAAATGTAAACAAAAACATGCATGCATGTAAAAATGTACAGTATATATCCCCGTTTGAGCTTCTGATAGAAATTGGGATGTAGATATCCCAACGATGTGTTTTTCGTGTGTGTCTTCTATGTGTACTTTATTTGAAATAATTCATGTCATGGGAAATGCTTGACTAGAAGAAAGATAGGTATACTTCTGGATTTGGAGAATTAAATGTGTTATAGTAATGGGACATAATATGCTGTGTAAGCTGTATGTAGATTCCATTCCTAAAGAGATTTACTTCAGAGCAGGTACACTTGCATTTCCTTTGGAGGAAGGGTGCCTCCAAACCAGGTTTTAATATGCAATCACCATGTCTCATTGATGGAATTTTAGAGATTGGTTTGGATGTTCTGGTCTTTTTTGTATTATCTGCTGAAGCTTCCATAGCTTCTCTTTTGGAATAAAGAAGAAAAGACAGGAAAAAGATGTGCAGTTCCTTATGGTTGATACTCAGCTGTAGAGGAGGGTTGAATTACATTACCCTTAAATAGCAATAGCGCTTAACTTATATACTTATATACCGCTTTTATAGCTCTCTCTAAGTGGTTTACAGAGTCAGCATATTGCCCCGAACAATCTGGATCCTCATTTTACCCATCTTGGAAGGATGGAAGGCTGAGTCAATCTTGAACCGGTGAGATTTGAACTCTTGAACTGCATCTAGTCTAGCCTGCAGTACTTCACTCTAACCACTGCGCCATCTCAGCTGTTAAATACAGGTAGTCCTCGATATACAACCACAATTGATCCCAAAATTTCTGTTGTTAAGTGAGACAATTGTTAAGTGAGTTTTGCCTCATTTTATGACCTTCTTAGCTTCAGTTATTAAGTGAATTGCTGCAGTTGATCAGTACGTAGCCTGGGTTGTTAAGTGAATCTGGTTTCCCCATTGACTTTGCTTGTCCGAAGATCGCAAAAGGGGATCCCATGACCTTGGTACCCAGCAAGGGTCATAGATACGAACCAGTTACTAAGCATGTGAATGCTGATCACATGATCATGGGGATGCAGCAAAGGTCATAATGCTGAAAAATGGTCATAAATCACTTTCTCCGTACTGAAGGAGTGGGTCCAGCAGTCACATGGGTTGCTCCTGTCCAATCCGTTGGAACTGAGCCTAGTATTAAAAAAGAGTGCTGGATCCGCCCCTTCCCCAGAATTCGCTCAGTTCGCATATCCTGCGGTTGTATTGTGATAGCTCGTTCAACATTCTAACACCTTCCCTTCGATCTTTTCCTTCAAAAAGTAGTAAGATTTATTGTCTTTAATTATTTACTTGCACTAATTGCGCCAGCCGTTTAAAAGAAAAAAAGAAAAAAAGCGGCTAGGTTTTTTTCCTTGGGAGAAGTTGCGGTTTCGTTTTCCCCCGGCGGTTTTGCCGGTTACGATTCCTGCGGCCGCTTGTGGATTCTTCTAATCCTTTGGCCTGGAGGTCCTGGTGCAAGTATTTACCTATTGAATTATTGATTATTTATTGTATACAAAAATATTTAAGGGCTTAAGAAATACCTCCTGCGGAGTGAGACGCCTTCTAGTCTCCCGGACTTAGTCGATCGCTTCCCCTTTAAGAAATTTTACGCAGCGATCTTTTTAGGCGCGAAGGCCTTCGCGCCCTTTTTAAATCTAGGCCTCTCGTGTTGGCCCCCTGCCAGCCGTGTAGGCCTCAGTCCACCGCGTGGATCCCGGAGCGGGCCTTGGGGGTCCCAGGCTAAATTCTCCACCGGCTAAGCCTCCAACCAGAGTGCCTTGGTTTACTTAATTATAAAGTTTAGGGAGGCTGGCCCCGCTGGGTTTGGGGGCACGAACTCTGGGTTTGCCCAGATTGTCCTCAAGTTTCAGCAGCTTCGAGGCCTCGAAGCAGGATCCATTCCTCTTGGGAAGTCCTTGAAATTCTTCTCCTTATTATTCAGTTATTGGCTCAGCCTTGTCTTCTGTTAATTGTCAGACTATGGCTTCTTTTCCCAAGAGAGGCACTACCAAAGGTCCCAAAGAGGTTAGGCCTACTGGTAATTCTACTGAAGTTCCCCAGGCCTCTTCCTCCTCTTTCTCAGGCACCCATTCCTTAGCCAAGCCCACCAGGGCTGAGAAGAGAAGGGACCCAGCCCTACAAAAACTACATGATAAACCAGCCAAACTTTTAAGGTGCAGGCCCAAGTGCATATCAATCCAACCCCCCCGGAGGCCTCTAACCTGCCTCTTTCTGGGGTTCCTGTGCTATCCCTGGATGAGCCAAACCTAAATCCACCCCAACCTAACCTATGGGGTTTAGGTCCAGAGGAGCCAGATATTACCGAGGATTCCTCCCAGCCAGAATCTGCTCAGGCCCTCAGGGATCCTCCGGCTTTTCCGGCTGATATTTCTTCCTTGCCACCAGAGTTTCAGTCTATCTTGACTATTCTGACTAACACCATTGACGCTAAACTCTCATCTTTCAATGTGCCTTCTCTGTCTCATCCCTCTCCACGCTCCTCCCGTCCCGTGAGTTCTTCTCCTTCCTACAGAGCCCCAGCCATGGAGGTCTCTGACTCCTCTCAGGAAGAGGATGAGGACGTGGATGCAGAAGAGGATGATGACCCATTTCAGCGTCTGTCGGAAGATGAGGAATCTCAGATTAAGATTCCAGCCCCAGCTGCTATCTTTCCTTCGCAGCTTTTCAAATCTCTCCTGCTTAAAGCTAGAGTATCCACGGGGCTAGCCGGGCAAGAAAAACAGGCTACTTCTTCCTCAGATCCTCCGGAGGATAATCTTCCTTTTTTTCATGAAAGAACAGGAAGACAATGAGGTAATTCCTATGCCCAAGTTGTTTAAGGATGCCTTGCTTAAACAGTGGGACCACCCAACTGCTGGCTTTACTCCCACTCCCAAGGACTAGAAGCTCTACAAGCTCTCCTCCGTCTATGAGGAACTCCTAACATGTCCCAAGCCAGATGAACCAGTGAAGACTCTCCACTCGACTGCCGCCATGCCTGGCGAAGCAGAGGAGGTCCTCCGGCCAGAGGACAAACGACTTGAGCAATGCTCAAAAGGAGTCTTCTTGCAGACTCATGGGCCTTTAAGAGTGCTGCAGCGGCATCCTTCTTTTCCAGAGCTATGCTCTTGTGGCTTCGTCAGCTCCAACCACACCTGCCTCCAGATGACTTACGGGGCCAACAGGATTTCAACAAAATCTTCGCAGCTGCCCAATATGTAGCAGATGCTACCCTCCAATCTTCCAGATTTGCAGCCAGGTCAGTAGCAGCCTCCACAACGGCCAGAAGACTTCTATGGCTCCGCCCTTGGCAGGCGGGAGTAAGACAGAAGTGGCAGTTAGCCATGGGTCCGCTGAAACGTGACCTCCTCTTCGGAGACCTTCTGGACCCTCTCCTTACAGAGACCACAGACAAGAAAAAGGTCTTGGGACCTACCACCAAGAAGGCCCCTAAACCGTAGCCCTTTCGGCGCACAGGGCGTCTACAGAATCAGGGCTTCGCATTTCAAAGGAGTCCAGGTCAGTTTTCCCCTCGGTTTCGATCCCAATCTAGAACCACCAGGGGCAGAGGTTCCCGTTATCAGAGAGGATCCTCTTCTACCAGGGCTTCCAAAAGAGCCAGATGGTAAGTTTTCCTCCTTTCCCATAGGCGGTCGCCTAGCCTGGTTCTCTTCCGCCTGGCACCGTTCTTGTAAGGACCCCTGGGTTATTGACACTGTGGAAAGGAGCCTAAGGTTAGAGTTCATTTCACCTCCCCCTAACCGTTTTATTTCTTGTCCTTCTCCCAGTTCCCCTCCATCTCGTATCCGAATGGAGGAGGCTATTTCTCATTTGTTGACTATTAGAGCTTTTCAACCGGTCCCCTCTCTCCAGAGAGGTTTAGGCTTTCTCCCATCCTCTTCATGGTCCCTAAGACCTCTGGAGGCTGGAGAGCCATCTTAGATCTAAAAAAAATTTGAACCGGTTCATAAAATATAGGATTTCAAAATTCATTCCTTATCTTCCATTTTTAGCAGCTCTACATCGGGGAGACTTTATGGTGTCTCTGGATCTCACGGAGGCCTTCCTCCATATCCCCATTGTCAAGGTCCATAGGAAATTTCTGCGCTTTGCCTTTCAAGGCAGGCATTTTCAGTGTAGGGCCATGCCATTTGGGCTCTACTCAGTTCCCAGAGTCTTCACTAAACTCTTGGGATCCTTGGCGGCTCATATCCGGGCTTCTCCCATTCATATTTTATGTTATTTAGATGACATTTTAATTCATGGAAATTCCAGAACTGGGTGGCGGCAGACCTCTCTTTTACCATGTCGGTTCTACAGAATCATGGTTTCTCCATAAATCTTAAAAGGAGCCACCTTGATCCATCCACTTCCATTCTGCATCTGGGAACTATCATTAATTCTGAGTTATCCCAGGTTTTCCTCTCCACTGAGAGAAAACGCAGCCTTTTGGATCTCATTGCTCGCATCCTGCCCCAGCAATCTACCTCCATTGCCACCCTATCTTCCCTTTGGGTAAAATGGTGTCATCTATTGGTATTGTCCCCTGGGCCTGTCTTCACGCCAGGGAACTACAGTGGCTTCTATTACCTCCCAGAGATCGGGCCACAGCAACTCAAATCGTCGCCATTCCACCGACGGTTCGCAGATCCCTCAAGTGGTGGACTTCTCCAGCCCTAGACAAGGGATCTCCCTTCCAGTGCCCCGACCAGTTGTAGTCACCACAGATGCCAGCCTCTCGGGCTGGGGAGCCCACGCCCAGGGTCTTTTAGCTCAGGGCACATGGGCACTGGAGGAGGCTTCCAGGCCCATCAATTGATTAGAATTAAGAGCCGTGTCTCTAGCTCTAAAACAATTCCAATCTCACATCTCCAACCAGCATGTGCTGATTTTTACCGACAATATAGCCACCAAAAGCCATATTTGCAGACAGGGAGGCACAAGAGCCTAGGCCCTCAGGAGGGAGGCCCTGAAGTTAGGCTTTTGGGCAGAGAAGAATCTCCAGTCGCTTCTAGCCGACCACATCTCGGGGAGCCTCAACGTCCAAGCGGACTGGCTCTCGCGAGCGACCATAGATCCAGGCGAGTGGAATCTCCATCAGTCACTGTTCCACCAAGTCTGCCTCAGGTTCGGCCATCCAGTGTTGGATCTATTGGCGACCAAAGCCAATGCCCAGCTCCCTCACTTCATCTCCAGGTTCCCGTCTCCGGGAGCAGAGGCAATCACTGCCCTCAGGAGTCCTTGGCCTCCGGGTCTATTGTATGCCTTTCCTCCAATTCCAATTCTGCCAGACGTGATCAACAAAATCCTCCTGGAGAAGGCCCGAGTAATTCTGATTGCCCCTCACTGGCCTCGCAGGCCCTGGTTCGCGGACCTCCAACAAGGTCCGTCCAGGACCCCTGGCGACTCCCCGTTTTCGGAGGATATGTTGCGACAGGGGGCCTCCTTCCATCCAGACCCAGAGTGGTTCCACCTCACCGCCTGGTTATTATCCGGAGGGACTTAGACCTGCGAGGGTATGACCCGGACACAGTGGAAATCATCCTGAAGTCTAGAAGAGGGTCTACCAACCGGATCTACGACCATACTTGGTCCAAATTCCATCAGTGGTGCTTGCAGAAGGGCTTATCTCCCCTGTGTCTTCCCACCCACAGGATAATCACCTTCCTCATGAAAGGCTCCCACCAAGGCCTCTCTACCAGCACCATCCGCCGACACCTGGCCGCCATCTCTTCCGTCTTGGCGGGGCCTCGCAGGCAGCCCCTCCGCTCCCTTCCAGAAATCCAAGAATTTCTAAGAGGAGTGGCCAACTTCAGGCCTTCTAAGATCCACAGATATCTCACCTGGGACTTGCCACGGGTTCTCCACTCTCTTACTCAGGCACCTTACGAACCCCTGAACTCTGCGTCCCTCAGGTACCTATCCTTCAAGGTAGCATTCCTGGTGGCGATTACATCCGCCCGACGCATATCTGAGTTGGCAGCCCTTTCTATCAGACAGGACCTTTGTCAGTTTCACCAGGACAAGGTGGTTCTGCGACTGGACCCCACCTTTCTACCAAAGGTCAGTTCCATGTCCCACAGATCTCAGGATATCATATTACCTTCCTTCTGCCTCCAACGAGAGCATCCCCTGGCAACTAGATGGCACACTCTGGATCTCACTAGAGCGCTAAAGGTTTATATCCAACGCACAAGATCCATCCGGAGGTCTGAAGCACTCTTCATAGCCTACCATCCCAGATCCTTGGGATCCAGAGTGTCTTCTACAGTAATAGGTCGTTGGATCAGAGGGACCATCTCTAAGGCCTACGAGACAGCTTCCCTTTCCATTCCAAGGAATATTACAGCGCATTCCACCAGAAGTGCTGCCACATCTGCCGCTTGGGCGACTCAGGCTCCGTTGGAAGAAGTCTGCAAAGCAGCCACTTGGGCCTCGCCAAATTCCTTCATCAACGATTCGTACACATCAGCGGACGCTGCCTTCGGCAGAAGAGTACTCCAATCCGTTATCTCTCACGATAGCTATGTACTCCCACCCTAGGGACCTATCTCTTGGGTATGTCCCATGTGACTGCTGGACCCACTCCTTCAGTACGGAGAATAGGCGTTGATTGCTTACCTGAACGCCTCTTCTCGTACGGTGAGTGGGTACAGCAGTCACTTCCCTCCCTTTGTGTGGTCTTCTTTACCTTCTATTCTATTTTCTTATAACACATGAGAGTTGAACATTAAAGAGCTTCACTACTGAGCCTAGTCTATGGATTCGCGAATTCTGGGGAAGGGGCGGATCCAGCACTCTTTTTTAATACTAGGCTCAGTTCCAACGGATTGGACAGGAGCAACCCATGTGACTGCTGTACCCACTCACCGTACGAGAAGAGGCGTTCAGGTAAGCAATCAACGCCTATTTTCAGCCACATGTAGCTTTGAATAGTCACCAGATGAACTGTTGTTAGTCAAGGAATACTTGTATAGAATGCCTTTTTCCCTTTAAACTCCCCCTCCTCGTACAGAAGTTAAAAATAATTAAAGTATATGAATAATTTTTTAACAATGACGTAAAAGATTGAAAAAATAGCAGGTAGACACCCAGATGAAAATAAATAAATAAATAGTGGCAGCAAAAAAATTTTTTAAGATATTTTATATTTTATATTGTTCCAACTATTTTTATTAGGGAATTAACTAAATGTTGGAGGGAGATTTTTCTATTCTATTCCTTTTTTCCCCTTTTCTCTCTCCCTTTCTCCGTAAATAATGATGAATATGGGATTTATAGAATGTTAGATATTGAGGTTTTGTTTTTGTTCTTTACTTTTTCTCTCTCTCTCTTTTTCTTTGTTCTTGATTTTAAAGTTTAGTACTACTTTTAATGTTGGAGAGATGGAGTTATGGGAGGGGAGGGGGGAAGGTAGAAAGTAAAGAAACTCCTTAAAGCACATTAATGATATGGAAATGTGGCATAGGTATATGGTTGGGTATTGGTATTGTGTTTTGTTATTTACATATGTGTTATCTCATGGTGGAGGGGGAAAAAATTATACCCAGAAGGACTACCTACAGTGATACTTCATCTTACAAACGTATCGTCATACAAACTTTTCGAGATACAAACCCAGGGTTTAAGATTTTTTTGCCTCTTCTTACAAACTATTTTCACCTTACAAACCCACCGTTGCCGCTGGGATGCCCCGCCTCCAGACTTCCGTTGCCAGCGAAGCACCCGTTTTTGCGCTGCTGGGATTCCCCTGAGGCTGCCCTCCATGGGAAACCCCACCTCCGGACTTCCGTGTTTTTGTGATGCTGCAGGGGAATCCCACCAGGGAAATCCCAGTAGTGCAAAAACGGGCGCTTCGCTGGCAACGGAAGTCCGGAGATGGAGTTTCCCAGCGAGAGGAACCTCAATGAAATCGCAGCATCGCAAAAACACAGAAGTCTGGAGGTGGGATTTCCCATGGAAGGGAGCCTCAGGGGAATCCCAGAAGCACAAAAACGGGCGCTTCGGCTGGCAAAAGGGGTGAATTTGGGGCTTGCACGCATTAATTGCTTTTCCATTGATTCCTATGGGAAACATTGTTTCGTCTTACAAACTTTTCACCTTAAAAACCTCATCCTGGAACCAATTAAGTTTGTAAGACAAGGTATCACTGAATATAGAATTCCTTTTTCCTTTTAAAGTCCCCCCCCCAGCTTTCTAGCCCCTCTTTCCCTATAGCCAGGAAATAATGGGGCAGTTAAAAAGTTAGACACATTTGTGGCCTGTTCTTCATAAGTGAGGGTTATTTTTTTTTAACAAGCGATCATATTTAGTGATGGGTGTATACATATAAACAAGGAGAACATTGTTTACTTCCTCTGTAAGTCCTGGGACATTCAGTACTATGAAGCATGATACGCTTGCATAAACATAGGACAGATTTATCTCTCTCTCTTATCTTTGCTTTCCAGTCTTGGAAAGTGATTAATCTGCAACCACACATTTTGTTCTTAGATTGCACCATATTATTGTCTCCTTCCCCACCCACCCCTCATTATAATTGACAGAAAGTTTCTGTGCTGGTCAAAGAGGACAGAGGAGAACCTTGATCTCTTCTTAAATGTTGCATTTGGGAGAAAAGCTTCAATCCCACTGTTAGAAAGTTTTGTTTTTGATATTTGTCCTCATCTGTTTCCAGACTCATCATTTGATTTCCTCTCAATTTCTTTTACTCAGAAATTGCACAATTTTTTGAAAACTGAAGTCTAAAAAAAAGCTGACATTTATTATTATTTATTTATTGTTTATTATCTGGATAATAAACAATACGGGAAGAGCCTTCTCTGTGGCGGCCCCGGCCCTCTGGAATCAACTCCCCCCGGAGATTAGAACAGCACCCACCCTCCTTGTCTTTCACAAATTACAGAAGACCTACCTTTATCGCCAGGCATGGGGGAACTAAGACATCTCCCCCAGGCTTTTATATTTTATGTTTGGTATGTATGTGCTGTATGGTTTTAATTGTTGGGGTTTTATATATCTTTTTTATTATTAGATTTGTTCTATTGTTATATTGCCCTTTATTACTATTGTGAGTCGCCCTGAGTCTTCGGAGAGGGGCGGCATACAAATCTAATAAATTGTTGTTGTTGTTGTTGTTGTTGTTGTTGTTGTTGTTATTATTATTATTATTATTATTATTATTATTATTATTATTATAATACCCTTCTCCATAGATTCAGGGCAGCTTATAAAGCAGGGATAAATCCAAAACGAAACATAAGGAATCCAACAGTTAAAACTAGTCCAAACTCTAATATAAAACCTCAATAGTTTTAAAACAATCATCCACATCTATTCGATTGTAGCCATCGAATAGAGGAGAGGGGCGGTATACAAGTCTAATTAATAATAATAATAATAATAATAATAATAATAATAACAACAACAACAACAACAACAACAACAATTATTATTATTATTATTATATGCGTGACCAGAGCAGAATACTACTCCTCAACGGCCCAAGCCTGCTGGCAGAGATGAGTTTTCAAAACCTTGTGAAAGGCCAGGAGGGTGAGGGCGGTATGAATCTCTGGGGGGATCTGATTCCAAAGGGCTGGAGCTGCCACAGAGAAGGCTCTTCCCCTAGGTCCCTCCAGACAGCATTGCTTAGCTGACGGGACCTGGAGAAGGCCAACTCTGTGGGACCTGTCCGGTCACTTGGATTCATGAGGCAGGAGACTGTCCTGTAAGTATCCACATTATGTTAGTATTTAACATTTTGTATGATTGCACAATTTATAATTCCTTGTCCTAGAGACTTTCTGGGAATTCCTGAAAGGTATGATACATGCATCTAAGTATACTTGTTTCCTTTCTCTCCAATCTGTAACACACCATTAATGTCTATGACTGTTTCCTTTTATAAGGGAATAGCACAGCATTATTTATCATATTATTAGGCATGGTCTAGTTTATTTGTATATTGTATATTAATTTTGCATATTTATTATATTATTGGGTGAAAAATATGGCAATACTATCATAAAGTCTTAAAGATATAGTTTTGTCACCTGGTTTGTGTATCTGCTTGTGTGATAGAGCCCATTCCGTGGTTGTAGTAAATGGTGGATTTTGTACCTTGACAGTCAGAGGTGGGTTCCTCCTAGTTTGGACTGATCCGCCAAAACCCGTAGCAACCAGTTGGTGATGTCATGGAACTGGTTCTGTCGGTGCTGGTCCGTGGATTACATCATCTCTCTCTTTTTTGGATTTTTTAAAAAATAAATTTTATTGATTTTCATAAAATAGACAAACAGACACATATACATTTAACATAAAAGTGGGGTTGTATTTTCCCCGCTTATCTCAAAAGTATAAATTTGAATACAGAAAAAAGAATACATATTTAAATTCAATTCATTATTGTAAATGTTAAGAAATAATTTGTTAAACTTCTCATAATAGTTTTTCATATTTAAACTAATTCTAATATAAATTTAAAATTCTTCTCGTAATAATTCTTCATATATAAACTAATTCTAATATACAGTGATACTTCATCTTACAAACGCATCGTCATACAAACTTTTCGAGATACAAACCCGGGGTTTAAGATTTTTTTGCCTCTTCTTACAAACTATTTTCACCTTACAAACCCACCGTTGCCGCTGGGATGCCCCGCCTCCAGACTTCCGTTGCCAGCGAAGCACCCGTTTTTGCGCTGCTGGGATTCCCCTGAGGCTCCCCTCCATGGGAAACCCCACCTCCGGACTTCCGTGTTTTTGTGATGCTGCAGGGGAATCCCAGCAGGGAAATCCCAGTAGTGCAAAAACGGGCGCTTCGCTGGCAACGGAAGTCCGGAGGTGGAGTTTCCCAGCGAGAGGAGCCTCAATGAAATTGCAGCATCGCAAAAACACAGCAGTCCGGAGGTGGGATTTCCCATGGAAGGGAGCCTCAGGGGAATCCCAGAAGCGCAAAAACGGGCGCTTCGGCTGGCAAAAGGGGTGAATTTGGGGCTTGCACGCATTAATCGCTTTTCCATTGATTCCTATGGGAAACATTGTTTCGTCTTACAAACTTTTCACCTTAAGAACCTCATCCTGGAACCAATTAAGTTTGTAAGACAAGGTATCACTGTACTTCTAAAACAAACATATTCTAGCTAATTCTATTATAACACAAAAATCTTGTCTTAGCCGAAACAATTTACTCATTTGTTTATTTATTTATCTTAACCTTCTACTGTTTCTTCTTATTTATCCATATATAAACTTTGTTCCATGTTTCATAAAATTCCGTATCTTCTTGATCTTTTAAGCGTCTTGTCATCATATCCATTTCAGCGCAATCTAATATTTATGTAATAACTTCTTCTTCTTTGGGGATATCCTCCCCTTTCCAGTTTTGCGCATATATTATCCTAGCCGCAATTAAAATATGTATAACTAAATATAGAATTTCTTTCTTATAAGTCTGGTTAGTAATTCCTAATAAATAAAATTCCGGGGTTATTTCTATGTCTTGCTTTACTATTCCTTTTATTATTTTTTCTATCATTTTCCAATAGAGTCTACCTTTACTGCACATCCACCATTGATGGTAATAGGACCCTATTTCCTTCTTACATTTCCAACATAACGGGGAAGTTTTGGGGAACATTTTGGCTATCTTATTTGGTGGGAGATGCCACCTATAAGACATTTTGATTTGATTTTCTTTTAGAGACACTGATTTTGTCATTTTCCAGTTTGAGATCCAGACTTTCTCCCATGTATCTATATCTATTTCTTTTCCAGTATTTTTCACCAACTTATAATATTATCCTTTAAGGTCAAGTCTATGTTTTTATGGGCAATCAAGTATTTATAAACTTTTCCTATTGTCTTTTTTTTGGATTTTTTTCCGGATTTCTTTTCTTCTGCGTATACTGTGCATGAGTAGCCATCTTGTTTTGGGCTTTTTTGGAGGGAGGGAGTTTTTTTGGATTTTTTGGCAATATGCATGCACGCAAAGTGCGTGCGCAGTCCCCAGGCATGCCCACATGGCAGGGGAAGAAGCAAAGCAGCAGTGAGGTGAGTTCGAATCCACCCCTGTTGACGATTGAATTAAATTTGGTGTTTGTTTTTTTAATTTTGTTTCTTGTTTTCCATATATGATGTATTTAATTTTGTTAGCTACTCAGAGTCATATAAATTTAAATAATATAAACAAATCAATCTATAATATATGTGCTACATATTCGCAAAGTGGGCATAATTTATTCTACTTCCTTTCTGTTGTATAACCCACAATTCGTTGTTACGGAAATTTCATACAAGGCAAAAAAGGGTCGCCATTATCGCTCTAGGAGAATTGCTTTCAGTTAACCATGCACACTTCTGTTGTTAAATCTACCCAGCTATTCTGTATGGCATTTCAAGGACTTTCCGTAATTAGCTAGCAGGTTATGCGGAGAGGAACGTTTTCAAGAAGTAAAAGAGAGTTAAGGGTGTACAAGTGTTTGTGAATTTAGTAATTTTATAATAAGAACTTATAATTGTTATTCTACTTAGCCTCTGATTGTAGTCCTGAGACCAGAAAGAGTTTACAAAATCCATCATGAAAGTAGGCAAACTATTGGCTTGGGATATATTATCAGTAAGAATAAGAGAATAACAGAATTGAAAAGGATCTTGGAGGTTTTCTAGTCCAAACCCTTGCTCAGGCAAGAAACCCTGTACCCTGTTCCCTCGATTTTCGTGGGGGATGCGTTCCGACACTGCCCGCGAAAGTCGAATTTCCGCGAAGTAGGAAGTAGTATTTTTGGCTATGAACAGTATCCCAAGCCTTCCCTTAACACTTTAAACCCCTAAATTACAATTCCCCAATCCCTTAGCAACCATTTAGATTATTACTCACCATGTTTATTTATTAAAGTTTATTTTAAAAAAATGTTTTTAAAGGCGGACGAAAGTTTGACAAAGACATATGACGTCATCGGACGGGAAAAACTGTGGTATAGGGGGGGAAACCGTGAAGTATTTTTTAATTAATCTTTTTGAAAAAATGTGGTATAGACGTTCCGCGAAGTTCGAACTTGCGAAAATCGAGGGAACACTGTATACCATTTTAGACAAGTGGTTGCCCAATCGCTTCTTAAAAACCTCCAGGTTTTGGAGTACCCACAGCTTCTGGAATCAAGTCATACTACCAATTCATTTTTCTAACTCTCAGAAAAGTTCTCCTTGATTCTAGGTTGGTTTTCTCCTTTATCAGTTTCTATCCATTGATTCTTGTCCTGCCTTCAGCTGCATTGGAAAATAAGTTGACCCGCTCTTGTGCCTGTTAAATATTAGAACACTGCTGTCATCTCACCCCTAATCCTTCTTTTCACTAGACTAGACATAGAAATATTAACTTTATTCTCTCTTGCAAATTAAGTAGTAAATGTGGCAAATCTATGTTCCAGCTAATTTATTATTTACCTACACTAACTGGTTTTAGACTTTCCAAATTCTGCCTGGCATGACAATCAAGCTGAAGCTTATAAAATAATACATTCATCTACAACAGGGCTGTCAAACTCCCTGCCCACGGGCCGGATACGTCACATGCTAGCCATGCCCAATTTAGCAAAAGGGGGAAGTCCTGATATGTCAGGTGATGCTGCCGTGACGATGTGAGTTTGACACCACTGATCTACAATTTAAATAGCAGCAACAATCCTAATGTAGCAAACTGGTTTGTTAGGGAGAAAACTGAATTAAGTTCTCTGTTTCTGACATTTAGTTTGCTGTGTTATGAAATATGTATATTAATCATAGGTCACGTAGCCATGTGAATCTGAAGGGGCCACAGCCCAGACACACCTATGGCATTTACATGAGTGACCTGCATAGATTTTCTGCGATGGCTTGTCATTCTCTAGTTATATGCTAAAGCAGTGATTTCTAATTTATGGCCATGAAGATATTGTGAGCACCAGTATTTATGTATGATATAGTTATTATATTATACCAGTGGTATGTAGGCCACAATACGTGCCAACTTTGCATTAGGGCTGCAGCACATATGGCTAGAATTAGAGCAGAAATTGTGTGCACATGGCACAAGATTTTCATCTTTCTCTTCTTTCCTCACAGTACATTTTTTTACTCGGATTACAAGTTATCAGGCAAAAACAAAACAAAACAAAATTTCAGCCAGTGTGGTATTCTTTAATTCTTGAGTCTTTCAGATACCACAGAACTTTGGCTTTATATATTAGAAGCATAGGAACATAGAAGACTGACGGCAGAAAAAGACCTCATGGTCCATCTAGTCTGCCCTTATACTATTTTCTGTATTTTATCTTAGGATGGATATATGTTTATCCCAGGCATGTTTAAATTCAGTTACTGTGGATTTATCTACCACGTCTGCTGGAAGTTTGTTCCAAGGATCTACTACTCTTTCGGTGAAATAATATTTTCTCACATTGCTTTTGATCTTTCCCCCAACTAACTTCAGATTGTGTCCCCTTGTTCTTGTGTTCACTTTCCTATTAAAAACACTTCCCTCCTGAACCTTATTTAACCCTTTAACATATTTAAATGTTTTGATCAAGTCCCCCCTTTTCCTTCTGTCCTCCAGACTATACTATCATTAAGTCTTTCCTGATACGTTTTATGCTTAAGACCTTCCGCCATTCTTGTAGCCCGTCTTTGGACCCGTTCAATTTTGTCAATATCTTTTTGTAGGTGAGGTCTCCAGAACTGAACACAGTATTCCAAATGTGGCCTCACCAGGGCTCTATATAAGGGGATCACAATCTCCCACTTCCTGCTTGTTATACCTCTAGCTATGCAGCCAAACATCCTACTTGCTTTTCCTACTGCCCGACCACACTGCTCACCCATTTTGAGACTGTCAGAAATCACTACCCCTAAATATTGGTCCTTTTGATAATGTTGTAGTGGTCTACAGAAAAGAGAGGACTGATAGTGGTTATGCTAAAGAAAGAAACTTGTATTTAAACCTGCCTTAGGTTTTCTTATGAGAAAATAATATCAGAGCATGATTATGTTGCCTTTTGTTCAGCTTTAGGAAGAGCAAGGCTAAACTGACATGAGACATGGCTACTGTTACAGTGATTATTTTAGGTAGGCAACTGTTACCAAAAGATGTCAGCTGTGCCTGTCAGTCCCAATTGAGTTATGTCCTTCCTGACATCATAATGAAGATTGATTCTTATGGCACTTTCCTCATCACTATTTTATTTCCTATCTATGCTTTGAATAGTCTGTTGAAGAGGAAGTACAGAAAGCAATTGTAGCAAAACTAAAACTCCACATTGTTTGCCGAAAATCTTTTGATAGATTTATAGAAGTGGACGGCTGACGGTCAGTGAATACAAAGTGACATCTTGATGTGTAATACCAAACTGTAGGGTTTAGGATTTACACCCGATTAACATCTTAATCTGTGTATCATGTGATTAGAGTCCATTGTTTCAGTTCAAATCTTCAAATAGTTTTTTTTTTAAAAAACCCAAAGCAGAGTGTATGCTTGTTGAAATGAAATGTTGTTTCGTTTTTAAATTGTGTAAAATAAATTTTTAAAAGTCTTTTTGAAAGTTTTTTTTAAAAATAGTTTGGCCTCAAAACTGCATGTGGTGTTAACTTCTCATTTGAATGTTCTCAATGTGAGGTTGCCTTGAAAACAAGCCAAAGATTACAACTGTTTTAGTGGAACCAAAGCTGTAGTAAGTACAAAAGAAAGACAGTAGTGACCATGAAAGAATGTGAAAGAGGCAGATTTTTTTAAAAAAGATTTCCTTTTGACATTTGGCAAGGATATACACTTGTGGTTGACATTGTGATACTTTGTGAATATTCTGTCTTGCATTGCTGCGGGGTCACTCAACTCTTTATATAATCTTAACGACTGAATTAATGTGTAGCCATCTTTGAGTGCAGATAGTTAAACAACTCTCAGATATATGCTAACCTAAAGGAAAAGATTGGGTGAGACCCATTTTTTATATTTTTAATAGAAATTTTAAAATAATGCCAATGTGATTAATACCAATACTGTCATGCATGTCCATAGATTGATTAAATGAGCTAAGGAAAAATAAAACCCTCGGATTTTCTGGTTGTCTTTCTTGCTTTGGTGCTTTTTCTACTGTTGCTATTTATTTCCTGTTAATAAACATTACTTTGGATGGCTATGCGGTCTGGCTTGGCACTCGAGTCTTCTACGCTGAGAGTTAATGTCTTATTTAGGTCTTCCTGAAGATTTCACCCACACTGCTGCTTTTGTTCCTCTATCTGCCTCTTCCATTAGCTCTTGCAGCACGGAAAGTAGACCTGGTGATGCTTTGTTGGCTGTTTTCCCACAAGCTTTTATTGGTCCCCTCCCCTTTGCCCCATTGGCCAAGAGCTTTTAGCTCAGCTCAGCTGACAGGGAGTTGATATAGGTCAGTATAGCAGTGTGGAATTGACTTGTTCTCTCATTCCAGAATTCGGCTTTGTTTAATCTGGCATCTGTCCAGCTCTATAAAGCCTCTACCCTTCGCTCCTATGCAACCAGAGAACAAAGCTTTAGAGATAGGCAGCATTTAACTAATAATTCCTTAATATGTTGGAGAGAGGAAATTTAGCCATTTCTAGAAATGAAGAGTTAAAAAAAAACAACTTAAAATTTACACGTATATTTTTAGGTTGTTTGTTCATGTAGCAAAAATGCAAGGACTGGGTTAGAATTCTTTCTAAATAAGATCAAGGAAAAATTTAAAAGAATTGGCATAAATGTTTGACATTTTGGGCAATTCAACCAGCTTTAGGAGCTTAAGCTGCTTGCTCCTCCCTCCACCCCAAATATATCTGAAACCAAAATCAGGTCACTAGCTCAAAAGTTCATTTTGGTGCAGTGAGAAAAGAAAGCTTTGATCCTTCTGTTTACTGTCAGCACATGCCTTGCAGTTTAAGAGTCGGCCCTCGTTTAAACAGGTGAAGATTTTATTGCTTCCATTATAGGCACAGTCAATTCTATGGACTGGATATAAATATCTTCTAGCTGGGCCTCTGGAATATTGATTTTATCCACTGAGTGTGTGTCCAAAAGAGCCTCTAAAGTCAGTATAGTACTATTTGCCTTTTATTTTTTCTTAGAGATGCTGCTGCTTCTGGTAAATTCATTCTGCATTTGAGATGTCAGTTTGAAGGGAAAGGCGGTATTAGTTTGGTTTATTAAATATATGTGCTACCTTATGACTCTTTATGGGATGTGTATATTCTCAGGGATAAGTACTTTTTGTGCCCAGGTTTGGGGAGGTGATTACTAATAGTGTGTGGAGAAGAACCTAAATAAAGAATACAGTGGTACCTCTACTTAAGAACTTAATTCGTTCCGTGACCAGGTTCTTAAGTAGAAAAGTTCGTAAGTAGAAACAATTTTTCCCATAGGAGTCAATGTGAAAGCAAATAATGCGCGCAAACCCATTAGGAAAGAAATAAAAGCTCAGAATTTGAGTGGGAGGAGGAGGAGGAAGAAGAGGAAGAAGACAGTTGCTGCCGAAGGAAGAAGGTGAAATGAGGGGAATCAAAAAAATCCAAAACATTAAGGCTTAAAAAAAAAAAAGAGGGACTCTGAGGCAGCGAGGAGGAGCACATGCCTCCCATACACCCGGCGTGAAACCCAGGCAGGTGAGAGGGGGGAACCTCCTGCTCCTTTGACTGAAAGGCTGCTGCTGCTGCTGCTGCTGCCACCTGCTTCCTCTTCCTTCCCATGCTGAACGGCTCCCCTCTTCTCTCACTCGCTTGCTTTGTAGCCAGCGCCTTTCCTTCACTGTGGTGACTCCTCGGTTTGGCTGAAGCAGAGTTGATCTGGCCGGGGCGAAGCGCCCCCTTTTGCCTTTCCGTGCGCAGACTCTCCGGGAGGCAACCTCACGCCGGGTGTATGGGAGGCAGCGTGAGGGAATCACCACAGCAAAGTGGTTTATTCCCTCTCCAAGCGCCCAGAGAAAGGAAAATGCTTCGTTCGCTCTGGGCTGCCAAAACCTCCTTAAGCGCCACCGAAAGGCTCCTCTGGCAGGGATTAAAGGGGGAATGGCAGGAAACTGGCCGGGCCTTTGTGCCACTCTCAAATTTCCTGGGTAACTTTTCCGGGCTTGGGTTCTTAAGTAGAAAATGGTTCTTAAGAAGAGGCAAAAAAATCTTGAACACCCGGTTCTTATCTAGAAAAGTTCTTAAGTAGAGGCGTTCTTAAGTAGAGGTGCCACTGTAGAATGATTGTGACAAAAGAAAGCAATAGTTGATAGGCACAATCCTAATCACCATTTGAACATCACCGGTATTGACCAAATCATTGCTGAATTGCAAAAGGCAGCTTTACTTTCAATAGCTTACATCCTGTGAAGACACCTTTAACACTATCAAACAACAACATCTGCCTATGGCAAGTTATTGGGAGGGACTCAGTAGGTGGATAAAGATGCCAAATCCAGTCCAAACATCTGGCTGACTATGCAACCAATCATATTAATGAATTAGGGTTTTTCCCTGGAAGTTGTGTTGTCTCTGAGAGTTTCCAACTGTCTCCAACAGTTTCTTCATTTAGTTGAACTTTTCTGTGAATTTAAAAAAGCCTATATGTTTAAATAAGTGTTAAGCATTAACAGGCTAAATAAGTTAATAACCACAGTCCAGCAGACAAAAAAAGTGTTTTGGAACTCAATGGCTAGGTTTTAACTCCATACTTATCCATGAAATCCCCAGCCTTAAAGTCTGGGTGCTGTAATATGTATCAACTGTAATTTTTAAACATTATTCAAAGCATTTTACTGCATGTATTTAGACTAATCTAATCTAGAGTTGACCAAGATGTAAATGACAAAGGCCAGGCCTTTATCTTGTGGAAAAGCTGGTACAGCTGACAGCTGTAAAAGACATTCCATGTGACAACGAGTTAGGAGGAGGTTTACTCTTTGGGTGTGTGTGTTCATTTCTACATATTGATATAGTTCATCTTGTTTCAGCGTACCCATAGTCCTTAATTTGCAACAGTTCGTTTAGTGACCACGCAAAGTTACAGTGGCACTGAAAAATGTGATCTATTTATGACCGTTTTTCAAAGTTATGACCTTTGCAGCACCCCATGATATTTATTTATTTTATTTATTTATTTATTTATTTATTGTATTTGTATGCCGCCCCTCCCCGTAGACTCGGGGCAGCTAACAACAATAATAAAAACAGCATGTAAATCCAATACTACAACAACAACTAAAAAACCCTTATTTTAAAACCAATCATACCTACAAACAAACATACCATGCATAAATTGTAAAGGCCTAGGGGGAAAGAGTATCTCAGTTCCCCCATGCCTGATGGCAGAGGTGGGTTTGATATGTGATCAAAATTTGGATGCTTAGCAACTGGTTCATATTTTACGACTGTTGTTGTGTCCCAAGGTCACTTAACAACCAGGTTACTAACGTATCCACTGCAGTGTTTCACTTAATAATAGTGGCAAGAAAAGTGATAAAATGGAGCAAAATTCATTTAAGAAATGTCTTAATTAAGAAATTTTGGGCTCAATTGTGGTAGTAAGTCAAGGTTTAGCTGTAAGTAATTAACCATGAGCATCCTTCATTAAACTTGAAATTATTAATCCCAGTCCAATCCATGCTACTTCCAGAAACATGATAGAAACTGCATGGGAATCACCGTCATTCACATCTTAAAGTACAGTGTATGCTGCTATAACCCAAGAATCTCATTTCATGCATGCTAGGAAACAATCAGGTAAATGCTACATGTTACACATTAACCTGTTAAAAACAGTGAAACAGCACATGGCAATATCTGACTGACTTTGTCTAGGATTGGAAGCAAAGTAGATTTAGCCTTGATCATAACTTGCCTGAGAGAACTGCAGAAAACGTCAGAGCTACTGGCAAAACTGGCAGTTGAAAAGTATTTCAGAGCTAAGGGCAAACCATTTCTGTATTGTTCCCAGAAAAACTGCATGGTTATGTCCCTGGAGTTATAAAGCAGCCAGCTCAACTTCAAAGATTTTATATTTATTAGTTATTTTAGTGAGAGTTTGTGGTTTAAGATGATAAAGTTCCAGATTTAATCCTCAAACAGACTGCATATTTTCTTTGTCTGAGTCCTTAGACAGCAGAAAATACTACAGGCTAAATGTGCAAATAATGTAATTTAGCATAATCTAGAATTTACTTCTAGAATTATAAAAGTCAAATTTCCTTGGACCCCCAACTACACAGCTACATAGTACAACTGTAGAAGAAGTTAATACTTTTTTCAATGCTTTAGAATATTTGTGAAGCCAGAAACCTTGTTGGAAGAACTTATACTGGTGAGTGAGTGACAAATATGTATTTTTTCCCCAATAAATTCTAATTTATTAAGCAGTAATATAATTTGGTTTTCACTTGTGTTTATGTGAATATAGCCAATTTTATTCAATAAACCATAACTAAATATAATGATTTTAACATGGTTAGCTGAACTATTTTTAAACATGTGTGAACTATGGCATAACATGGTTAGGTGAACTTTTTTCTTATAATTTTTAAATGGATTAGATTATGTTTACTGTGCAGAAATTAGGCTCTTTCTCTAGATAAGCTTCTCTACTTGATGACATCCAGATTAGTTGGACTTTGATCATTCCATTAATAGGGCCCTTATCCTTTAACCTTGTTGACCAGTAGGACATAAGTTGAGGAGAGCTGATTTGGACACAGATAAACTGTGGAAATGGTTTGTAAATATTTATCTTTGAAGTGCAATCCAAGGTGCTAGTTCCTACATGTCTGAAAGACTATTTTCTCCATGCATCTTACATTTCAGTCACTAAATAAATTGATAAGTTGCCATCTTTTGATCTGTTTTCTTCCAGTGAATTATGAGTCAGGACTGAAAAAAGGAAGTACTGTACTACTACAGGCTGGAGAGAGGGCTTTAAAAGGAAATACACAGATATAAGGACAAAAGGCTTATGAATGGTTATTTAAACAAGATGCCTACTTGCTACCTTCAGGATCAGGGGCAGTATGTTTATCAGTGCTGATTGCTGGATAATTGAAGGAATAGTGTTCTCAGTGCAGGAATCATCATATTTAATAAACAAATTGAAAACAGGATAAAGGACAAAGTAATGTTCTTATAATCCAGAAGTCTTCAAATTTAGTAACTTTAAGACTTGTGGATAGCTGGCCTGAGAATACTGGGAGTTGAAGTCCACAAGTCTTAAAGTTGCCAAGTTTGAGGACCCCTGTAATTGGAATTTCTTACAATTCATTGATACCTCCCAATTATAGAATTTCCTTCACCAAAACCCAAGCATCTGTCCTTTGCGGATATAATTTTATGAAGAATTTGATCACCCAAAATTTTTAAAAAGAACAAAGAAAGAAAGGGGGGAAAGTGCAAGCAAAAAAGCAGAAAAGAGAAGAAAAATTAAGAATATAATAAAGAGAGAAGAAATATATCAAGAAGTTATCTTTATCACAAAAAGTATAAACAAATTTAATGACTTCACCTGTCAAAGGTCACAGACATTTATCTCTTCATACCATAATCTTTTCACTCCTGGTGTCAGTGGAGAAGCCATAAATGGTTATTAGAAGTAACAGTTTATCTTGTTTTAATCTTGATTAAGTAAACCAACTTTATACTCCTTCCTGGTACTGCTAACAGCCATTAATTTTAGTTTATCATATACCTCTAATGTCAGAAAATTTTATTTCTGTTCATTTGTTTTTATCCCATTGCATAAAGTTCTTCAAGGCATTAACAACCCTCTTTTGTAAATCTAGTAGGGAAAAAATTGTCCAGGCTTACCCCCTTGGTTTGTCATTTGATTTCCTCCTATAAATTTTAAAATCTCAGCCAGTTTCTTTTGCATATCCCATGAAACATAAATTTCTAAGTTATTCTCTTAGCTTGTCAGTTATAAATCCACTTCCAATACTGTGTATATCTTGTTGGTTAAATTTGTTCTATATCTGTAATTTCTTCAATAATATCTTTTTGATATACTGTACAGTAGTCTATCCATAGAAGAAGACATCATTACTGACATTGTTGATATTGTGATATTTTTACTTCTATTCTTCAAACAGCTTTTTCAGTATTTTCATTTCATTTTGCAACATTTTACAGGCTTGTAAATCTTTCTTCTACCTAAAAACTTTAGTCCCTTCTGGGGTCCAGTTTTTGAAATCATCAGAGAAATTGTTTCTCTTTGTTTTGTCTTGTAAAAAGAACAGAATATATTTCTTACAAGAAGCTGTTTGTTCTTTATAATTAAGTTCAAAATCTAATTGTAAAAATGTTAGCATTCCAATTTTATTTATTTACCACTATAACCGTCTAATATCAAAATCTAATTTAGCTTTTTTCTGTGTATTTTTTTAAAAAAATAGTCTAATGATTAAGACTTTATTTGTTTGTTTGTTTGTTTGTTTATGCCACCTATCTCCCCTACAAGGTGACCCTTTTTGTTCAGGATTTTTATTGGTGTTCAGAACTGAAGATATTTTCAAACCTCTCTCTCTGAAGGGTTTTAATAACTTAGAAGTAGTTAATGAGCAATTTTCAAAATTGAATAGAAAATGAGGTTTGTAAACTTTAAAAGACTGTTCTTTGAAAGTTTCTGCTGCAGTTGTGAAAAAGATGGCTAGTTATATTGTGTCCTGATGCTCAGGCCCATGTAAAACTGTTCTCTTGCAGTCTTTTTGTAAGGAGCAAACTTTCTGGAGCACCTGTCTCCTGTCTTCTCCTTATCCAGAGAAGTTAGGGTTTCCAGCAACCTCTTCCAGCCATTGACCCTAAAACGCTTGCTAGCTTTCTAGTTCTAGGAAGATTGGAAAGCTGGCTAATACCATTCGGAAGCTTAGAAATATTTCTGTATTCTTGAAATATTATTGTATTCTTGAAATTGTTCCCATGATTGTTTGAAAGGCTTGTATCTTGCTTAATGACCATTTTGCTAAACACCTGAGATTCTGGTTCGAT
The DNA here is from genome assembly GCF_031021105.1 of Erythrolamprus reginae. NCBI lineage: Eukaryota > Metazoa > Chordata > Lepidosauria > Squamata > Dipsadidae > Erythrolamprus > Erythrolamprus reginae. The sequence continues at coordinate 298,232,151 of NC_091950.1, forward strand.
TGGGGTCATAAGATTGAGACTGCCTAACATTCATTTTGTTGTGAATTAGTGACAAGGTGGATTCCCTAGGAGGGAAGGGGGTGCCATCTAGAGCAGTGTTTCCCAACAAATGCTGGCTGGGGAATTCTGGGAGTTGAAGTCCAGATCTCTCCAAGTTGCCAAGGTTGGGAAACACTGTTCTAGAGGAGCAAGAAGCAACTTAGTACAGAGGTCGTGTGTGAAAGAAAGATGGTGAAGAGAGACCCTCCCTAATAGTTCATTGAGTATATTCCAGATGCAGATAACAGAACCTTCAATCTGGAAATCTGGTCTCCAAAATAATTCCGTATTACTGTAGAAGCAGAGCTGATAAATATTTGGGCTTGGAAATTTTATCTTCTCAGCTAAGAACGATGTTGTTTTTAAATGTCAGCTTCAGTGTGGCTGTCAGATGATTGCAGTGAACTTACATATATTTTAACAGTGGGCATATGCAAGGGAGCATTGCCCAGAATTTATTTTCTGTTGGCTTTTGTTTTGTTTACTGTTAATTGAATGAGAACATCAGTTAACTTACTGGAGTTGGTTTTAAGCATGTTTGGCTAGGCTATAATAAGATCCCCAAATATGGAAACACTGTGATTTAAAGTAGATGGCAAGCATGATGCAACTGCCGTTAGAACCAGCAAATATTTTATGTGTTTTATTAAAAATATTTTTACTTGCAGAGGGAGTTTTTCTTTCCTTCAGCCTTTTGTATCCCTCATGTGGCTATGGAAGCTGTCCCAACCTTCTGGAAGAAGCAATTGTGGAAGGAGCAATTAATATAACTTGACAGACACATCTTTATAAATTGTATTTCTAACTCAGATTTGTAACAATTCTAAGAGGACCAACTTAAACTTACCTATAAAGTTTACATATAAATTGGAGTCGTGAGTATAGTTTAAAACACAAGTGGCCCAACAACATTTATGTACTGTATGTACATACTGCTAGTCCTTGACTTTTGACTGTTTAAGTGATGGTGCAAAGTTACGACAGCCTTGGAAAGATAATTTAGGACCTGTCTTTGCAATTATGACCATTGTACTAACCCAAACAATAAGGGATTGCTTGGCAACTTTATGGTGGGTTGCAGCATCTTGCGGGCACATGATTGTGATTTGTGACATTCCCAGCTGATTTCTGACAAAAAAAAAAGCAATGACGGAAATTGGATTTGCTTAACAACTACATGATTCATTTAATGACTGCCATAAAAATGGTCATAAAATCAGGTTTGCTCCCTTGAGGACTGGGCCAATGGATAAAACACTGATATTTTAATATTCTGGAATATTTTGCAACCAAAGGTCATGGCTAATTCTGATTTAAAACCAAAATGCTGAAAGATAAAAGATTTAATTTAACTTTTAAAATGTTGTGGGTCTGATTTATTGCTGAATCTTGTGCAAGTCCATCATAAAACTTCGTATATGTTTTATTTATTTATTCCCCATCCTCTTTCTATCACAAGGTCCAAGGTGTCTAATAAGGACTCAAAGCAATTATTGAGTAAAGTAAATTGAGGATTTCTATTTTAGAGAAAAAAATATCCTGGAAAATGTATGGGAATGATATATACAGAAACTATATTTCTTGGTTTGTTTATATTGCAGCTAAGAAGGCCATTTATAAAATTACCTTTAGAAAGTGTACATTTCAGCATGTGCTCAGTATCAAATAAAAAGTGTGAGAAGTTATTGTATTTCATTGTGAAATGAAAATGCCTCACCTTGGCTTCCTGGTGGTTCTGGGGCATGGGGAAGAGAGAGAGAAAGAGGGAGAGAGAATGAATGGGAATTGTATTGGCAAGAATGTGACTTTCTTTCTTTCTTTCTTTCTTTCTTTCTTTCTTTCTTTCTTTCTTTCTTTCTTTCTTTCTTTCTCATGCCGACCCTTTCCAAGGACTCGTGGCGGCTTACAACAATAAAAACAATATAATAAAACAATATGAAACATCTTAATCCAATTAATTGAATATAATATCTAAAACCCCAAAACCATAAAAACAGTTGTTTCATTCAATCAACTTTCTCTCAACATATTCATTAGCCAGGGGGCAAGAATCTTATGGTCCCAAGCCTGGCGGCATAAATGAGTCTTAAGATTCTTACGGAAGGCGAGGAGGGTGGGGGCAGTATGAATCTCCGGGGTGAGTTGATTCCAGAGGGCTGGGGCCCACACAGAGAAGGCTCTTCTCCTAGGCCCCACCAAATGACATTGTCTAGTTGATGGGACCTGGAGAAGGCCGACTCTGTGGGTCCTGACTGGTCGCTGGGATTCATGCAGCAGAAGGCAGTCCCATAAGTATTCTGGCCCAATGCCATGTAGGGTTTTATAGCCACTCCATCTTGTCGGAGTTGAGTTTGAGCCTGTTAGCACCCATCCAGACCCTAACAGCCTCCCGACACCGGCACATCACTTCCACTGCTTCACTGAGTGGACACGGGGTGGAGATGTATAACTGAGTGTCATCAGCATATTGATGACAGCTCACCCCATGCCCTTGGATGATCTCACTCAGTGGTTTCATGTAGATATTAAACAGTAGTGGGAAGAGGACCGACCCCTGAGGAACCCAGGAGTCGACCTCTGACACCCCCCCACTAACCGACTGCGACCGGAGAGTTAGGAGGAGAACCACCGTAAGACGGTGCCTCCCATTCCCAACCCCTCCAGCCAGCCCAGAAGGATACCATGATTGATGATATCAAAAGCCGCTGAGAGGTCAGGGAGGTCAAGGAGCACCAGGATAGAGGATAAACACGCAACCAAAACAGTTTCCATGCTGTAGCCGGGCCTGAATCTTGACTGCTGAGGGCCTAGATAATATCATTAATGCAGAACGCACTATAAATATCAATATAAAGACAATATAAATATAGATTTACATGCAGAAATTTCTCTGGTTGTTTTGTGGCTTCCTTATCTGTGAATAATAATAAATCTATATTTGCAAAACATGACTGTCTTAATCAAAGTATGGTGGTAGATTTGCAAGAAGAATTCCATGTACTGTTTTTAGTGTGACTTATTGAGTGAATGATAATGAATGTTTTTAAGTGTTTTAGGATTTTTAAAGATTTTTAATTATATTAGCTGGATCAGATGTTATACTACCGTGTTTCCCCGATAGTAAGACCCCCCCGATTGTAAGACATATGGGGGGTTTCAGGGGGGTCGGCTTATATAAGCCATACCCCTAAAGTAAGACATATGTCTTACTTTCGGGGAAACACGGTACTAAAAGCGAGGGAGCAGTTCGCAGCGCCCTGGCGGCGGTTCCCTTCGCTTTGACGGCGCTGGTCCGCTCGCTCGTCCCCGCAACCGACCCACATTTCCGGGTTGGCGAGCCTGGATTGTTTTTCCTGCGAGCGCTGGTCCCCGCTAAGCCTTCGCTTAGCGGGGACCAGCGCTCGCAGGAAAAACAATCCAGGCTGAGTGAGGCTTCGGACCAGCGCCGTCCTTCGCCTCACATTTCCGGGTTGGCGAGCCTGGATTGTTTTTCCTGCGAGCGCTGGTCCCCGCTAAGCCTTCGCTTAGCGGGGACCAGCGCTCGCAGGAAAAACAATCCAGGCTGAGTGAGGCTTCGGACCAGCGCCGTCCTTCGCCTCACATTTCCGGGTTGGCGAGCCTGGATTGTTTTTCCTGCGAGCGCTGGTCCCCGCTAAGCCTTCGCTTAGCGGGGACCAGCGCTCGCAGGAAAAACAATCCAGGCTGAGTGAGGCTTCGGACCAGCGCCGTCCTTCGCCTCACATTTCCGGGTTGGCGAGCCTGGATTGTTTTTCCTGCGAACGCTGGTCCCCGCTAAGCCTTCGCTTAGCGGGGACCAGCGCTCGCAGGAAAAACAATCCAGGCTCGCCAACCCGGAAATGCGAGGCGAAGGACGGCGCTGGTCCGAAGTTGTAGAAGCGAGCCGAGCGGGCAGCCGGAGCTGCACCCTCCTTCGCCCGCCTCCTTTCCGGCAGGCAGGTGGGGCTGCCCAACTGCGCAGAGTGGCTCCTCCCCTCCAGACGCGTGTCGGGGAAGCGGGTCGGTTGCGGGAACGAGCGAGCGGACCAGCGCCGTCAAAGCGGAGAGAACCGAGCAGATCAGCTGCTGGGCGGCCTCCCTGGGTCTTCCCGACTTCACCCTGTCAATTTGGTTAGTGGAGGCGGGAAACGGCAGGGGGGGGGGTATGTAAGACATACCCCGAAAGTAAGACCTAGTGGGGCTTTTGCGGGTAAAAAGATAGTAAGACACTGTCTTACTATCGGGGAAACACGGTATGTTTTTATACACATGTTGTGAGCTGCCCTGAGTCCTCAGAGAGGGGCGGCATACAAATCAAATCAAATCAATAAATAAATGTAAATTTTGTTCTAAAATATTTAAAACATCTCTTCCTCAGTGTAGGTTTTTCTTTATACGTCTTAATTTCCTTTCCTTTCCTATAATGAAGAATCATGTAGTTTTTCCTGTTTCAAAAGCGCTCGGTTATTAGTCTGTGTACGATGAGCTGCCCTTAGATAAAACAATCCGGAACACATAGACCAGCTGGATAGTTGAACGTGCTCTGTGGTTTTATGTTTCCTTGATTTATTCTGAAATGGCACAGTGTCACTGCAGTCAGGAACTCTACTCAAAAGAGTCCCCACCATCTCTGCCCACTTTTGTGGACAGCCGCACATTTACTGTGGTTGTTGCAAGAAGCAAAGCGCACGTGGTCTGTGCTGCGGATAATAAAACGCTATGAAAGCAGTTGTGTGCTTACCCTTGGTTTGAAGAAATAGGCTACAGGCCTCAAGACTGTGCGACAAGTATGGGCAGAGGCTATAGTTTCATTTCAGTTGCGAACAATTGTTGAGGACTCAAAGCAAAACATTTGCATTAAGCCTGGGTAGTTTTGTCTATTTTCTACACTCAGAGAGACGAGAAATTAGACCAATTTTGTACAGGAACTGTAAAAAAAAAAATAGGAACTTAGTGGCCGGATGCTGTCTGTGAGTCCCAAGCTACTCAAACCTTAAATTGACCAGAGTTATATTTTTTGCTCATTGGTATTCTGACACAAGGAACAAAGTGTGTTTCTATTTCTATCTTTTAAAAAACTGGTACAGTTATAAGCTGATGACATTTTTACATGTATTAAATCCATTTCTAGATCCATTGAGCATTTTGGTAAAGTGAGCATGCTTTTTAAGGCTGTCGACCAAGTAAGGTTTAAAAGTACGTATCTTTTATAAATTCATCCCCTACCTTTGGTTATTATTAATTATTCTTTGCATTTTGGGGGGGTCATGTTTGTGATATTTTGTCCCTGTAGGCTAAGGTTGGCTCTTTCTTAAAATAAAATAAAATAGATAAAATTAATATAAAATGTAATAATTATAATACTATACATTATAATGAATTATATTATAATACATTGTATTATATATTATAATACATTGTATTATCCATTATAATACATTATATACATTCTACAGATAATTCAAGTAATTTCCATCATCGGAAAAGCTTGATGAACTGTGAATGAATGCAATATAATATAATGACCATATAATGAGAGCGATGCATAGGCAGCAACCCCCTACGCTGCCCTTGCGCATGCACAGAATTCCCCCCATCCCGACTCATGTGCACAGGCCTCACTGAAGCCTGGGACGGTGAAAAAACGGTAAACGGAAAGTTCAGAAAAATGGACTTCCTGTTTGCCTGTTGTGCTGGTTTTTTGCACTCCAGAGGCTTCAGGGAAGCTTCCTGAAGCTCTGAGTGCAAAAAAAAAGCACAGAAACGCATTGTGCTGGCAAACCAGAAAGTCAGAAAATGAACTTCTGGTTCGCCCGTTGTGCTGTTTTTTTCCATTCCCAGGAGTGGAAAAGCCCTGGAGTGCAAAAAAACCACGCAATGGGCAAACCAGAAATTTGAAAAAAACAGACTTCTTATTTGCCCATTGGACTGTTTTTTTAGCACTCCGAGGCTTCAGAAAGCTTCCCTAAACTCTCAAAAGTGCAAAAAATAGCACAATGGGCAAACCGGAAGTCCCTCTTTCCAAATTCCTGGCTTGCCCGTTAGGTGGTTTTTCACACTCCGGAGCTTCAGGGAATGTTCTCTGAAGCCTCTAGGAGACGAAACGGCCTTCTTCAAGGCTGAAAATCAGCCGGCCAATGCGCGTATACACGCTGGAGCTGACATAGAGCAACGCCTTGCACGCCCTCCAATATGGCTCCGCCTGTCACCTGTGACACGTGTGCCTTAGGTTCGCCATCATAGGTATAAGGTATCTTTCCATAAGTGCTATCCCAAACAATCTTCTGCTGCTGCTGCTGAACCGTTAAAAAAAAGATTTTCAAACTTTTAAGTAATCTATTCTATGCTTTAAAACAGTGTTTCCCAACCTTGGCAACTTGAAGATATTTGGACTTCAACTCCCAGAATTCCCCAGCCAGCAATTGCTGGCTGGGGAATTCTGGGAGTTGAAGTCCACATATCTTCAAGTTGCCAAGGTTGGGAAACACTGCTTTAAAACATGTGCAGTCTTTAGTGAGCAGGGTGAAGTTCTATCTCTGAATTGTTTTAAATAACAGTATAATTATATTGATGTATTCGATGTATGCTGTCTGTGTGTGTGTGCGCGCAAATATATGTATAAATAATTATGCTTTCTGCTGACCAGGCAGAATTGAACGTTCAGGGCAAGGATGGAAAGCAGAAATAAAAAGACCCTCTGTTCTATAGTTTTCAAACTAATTATGCTTGGGTTTCTGTGCTTTAAATTCCTCCATTGAGTATGTTTTGGTGCCAACAAAGCTGCATGGAATTTCAGAGAAAATATAATTAAGGCAAATTAGTTGTAAATTAATTACACCCTTAATTTCTTTGTCCCTGCAGTAATATAGATCAGGGGTCTCCATCCTTGGCCACTTGAACACTTGTGGACTTCAACTCCCAGAATTCCTCAGCCAGCTTTGCTGACTGAGGAATTCTGGGAGTTGAAGTCCACAAGTCTTCAAGTGGCCAAAGTTGGAGACCCCTGATATAGATGGTCTTGAAATCTTAGGTAACTGAAAATGCAAGGAGGGGTTTTTTTGGGGGGGGGGGAATGAACAGGGTTAGGGTCCAAGGAGGACAGGAAAAAGAAAAAACGGCAGTATATAAGATTGTTTTTCTTTCCACTGAGCCTTCAGAAATGATGTGAAGTACCATAGTTTTGAATTCTCTGAGAAATGAGAGCTGGACAAGGAGTAAAATACAGTATATGTGTGAAAAAATACAGCCAAAATCTCCTTTTACTTTTTAGGCAAGAAGCAACTGTTTGTCCTTTGGAAGGAGTGTAATAAACAATTCCATCATAATGAATCTTCTCTTTTCTTTGCATGCAGTTGTCACTAGAGATTTGTAACTTCTTTTTTTCTTTTTTTTGGTTCATTGTTCCCTAGTCAATGTGTATACATTCAGTGGTGCCAGAATTAAGACGAAGCTTGCCTGTTTCAATAAGGCTGCTTTGTTGTAAAAATGGCAATACTTCCACAGAAGTTGGACTGGCTCCAAAGGAGCTTGCAGGATAGACAGCAGTACTATTGTCGCACGATCTCTTTTATTACTTACAATCAGCCTTTTCTCAAAAAGAGGTTTTTTTTTTCTTTCTTTCTTTCTTCAGCTCATCCCATCCCCGACTTAGTGGGAAAAAAATCACTTGAATGCTCATTGTATGTACTATGTAGCTGTGAGGTTTAAAATTAGGTTTGATCATTGAGTACATTATGAATATGTTGATGCTAATCTAGACTATACGGCAATTTTCTGGCTATGAAATTTTTACTGACTCTTTTTTTTTTCCTTTTGTGGTTGATTTGAATATTGAGAACCAAGTGTTCTCTCCAGGCTTCTGCATGAAGGCATTTTGTAAGTAGATTGCAATGGTCCCCAGAGGAACACCTCAAACGAAAATAAACATGTTCAATATGTAAGTTGTGTTTCGAAATGTGGGAGTCATACATCTCTCCCCTTTTGTCATGCTACACAAATAGTTACAGTTAGTCCTTGTTTTATAAGATGCTAATTGTGTACATTGCACACAAACATTATATTAATCCATAGTTTGTTTTACCAAGATATGTTCATCAAGGCCTGAAGACTAAGCTAACAAATTATGCTAAATCATAAACTATGGTTTATAAATTATATTGGGTAGGTTTATGCAACCAAAATAAAACAAACCTTGTTATGTTTCTATGTTATCAAAAAGTGTAATTAGTAGAGGTGTCTCTGTACATATGGTGATTAGATCTTATCATGGCAATGGAGATTCTCAGTCTACCAGGTCATAGTTGTCCCAAAAGTGCTTCTCCAAGAGCTGAAGAAGCTCCTTGGATGAGAAGTGAAATAGCTTTAAAGAAAAACAAGAAAGTTCAGTGTCCTCTTGAAAAAGCACTTTTGGGATGATCTCATGAGATAATTTTAGTTCCCTTAATATACGTTATGCTAACTCGAAGTTTCTTTAACGTGGTTAACAAAAGCACTACCTGTATCAACCGTGATTCTATTTTAGCAAAATATATCAATTAAGCTACTACTATCAAATGAAACACGATGCAAGAAGACGGGTTGTTTTTCCTGCAAAAGAATGTTTTATTTATTTATTTGTTTGTTTGTCAAACATGTATAGGATAGTAATAGTTTGTATAAACATAATATAAGTAAAAAGTAACAATAAAAGATGACAACAGGATAGGGAGTAGTTTATATCTATGACTTGTCTATCAGTTAGTGGTGCAATTAGAGGTGGGTTCCTCCTGGTTCGGACCGAATCGCCCGAACTGTTAGCGACCCGCTGATGATGCAATGATGGCAATGGATCCGGTTGGGTAATGCTGGTCCATGGGTGCCACCAGCTTTTTTTGTGAATTTTCACTGAATTTCTCTGGGTTTGGATGGCTTTTAATAATATAATAATAATTTATTAGCTTTGTATGCCGCCCCTTTCCGAGGACTCAGGGCAGCTCACAAAAATAATAAAATACAATAAACAGTGGTACAAATCTAATATTAGTAAAAACTAAAGTTAAAACCCCTTAATATTAAAAAACAATCAATACTACACAATCATACCATTCTCAAGTGCTATAATCAGCAAGGGGGGGGGGGAATCAGTCTCCCCATGCCTGGCAACATAAGTGGGTCTTTAACATCTTGCGGAAGATGGGGAGGATAGGAGCAATTCGAATCTCCGGAGGGCTGAGGCCGCCACAGAGAAGGCTCTTCCCCTGGGTTCCGCCAGATGGCATTGTTTAGTCGACAGGACCCGGAGAAGGCCAACTCTGTGGAACCTAATCGGCTGCTGGGACTCGTGCGGCAGAAGGCGGTCCCGGAGGTATTCTGGTCCGATGCCATGTAGGGATTTGAATTGTGACCGGAAACTGATCGGCAGCCATTGCAAGCTGCGGAGTGTTGATGAAACAGGGGCGTACCTAGAGAGGCCCATGATAGCTCGCGCGGCCGCATTCTGCACGATCTGAAGTTTCCGAACATGTTTCCTCTTCTGCTGCTTGAAAAAGAGCCCTCCTGCATGGTTCCAAGTTAATACTAACCTTTATTTCTTCACCCGAAGCACAGCTGATCAGTTCATCAGCTGCATTTCGGGCTAATTCCTAACTGAGCATGCATAGAAGTGAAATTGCGCTAGGGGTGTGCAGGGGCGCAAATGAGTGTGAAATGTTGCAATGCGAACCGGTGGCAAAGGTAAGTGGTACCCACCCATGGGTGCAATGTATTTGTCTATCCAGATTATTGAAGCTGGTAGCTAGTGCTTGTAAGAGTCACTTCACAGCCTATCTCTTCCTGTTCCCCTGAAGCTTTGCTTGCAGTTTTAAAACAAAACAATGACAATTCTGTAAAGCATCATAGCTGATGCTGGTGTCAGAAATACCACTGAAAATCTTTGAGAGAAACTTTCGGTTCTGGGCTTGATGAACATCTGCCTCCCATCATGTTGCATAATTTGATGATCAATATCACTAAACTACTTTTAAGTCTTTCTTTTATATACATATATATGAATTTGTAGCTTGGCACTCATTCATGTAGAAAATTAGTATTGTTTTGAGATTTTGTTATATTGGAGACAACTGAGGGCTAGAGTTATTTTGTCTTGATATGAAAAAGCAACTGTGGATAATTGACTGCTTGTCACTTGTACCAGGTGCTTTTTCACATTGGTTTTACTTAGAAAAAAATAGTGTTTTTTGGGAGAAAATAGTTGTGGACAAAAGTTAAGCATCCTCTTCCCTTTACGATTCCCCCATTCAAATGGTGCACATTTTTTATCAGTTTGTTTCTCTTGTCTTCTCTATTTTTTAAAATTACACACAATTATATACCAGATATAATTTGTGCATGTAGATATTTCTTTATTTTGGGTTTAACAATTTTTACATGCTCGCTTAGATAAAGGGTTTCTAATGATAATAAACCTTACTCTGAAAAACCAGGTTTATAGCCTGAGGTTCTTTCTTAACTCATTTCTGGAAGCATAAAATACACTTAATTTCAATCATTCAGTTCTAACTTCCTCTGTTTAACTTCTGTAGTGTATTCTGTAATGTTGGGCTATTTTTGAAGTCAATTTGGAAACTTCATTTGGTTTAGAATGCAGCCCCCAGAAAACAAACATTACACTAATCTTGCAATGGTTATGTTGGTCGAGGCATAAATGTCTAGTTCTGTCCTTTATAACCATTAATATTTTGGGTCCAAGTTATTTAAAAGTTTGCCTACATTCAAATGAATCTGCCTGTGTTTTAAAACCACATTTAGAGGTTCAGCTTATATAAAGCTTATCTCAAAGATCAGTAAACTTTGTGAACAACCACAGCGTTTCTCATGTCACATTTTGGAATTTAACCCCTCTTAAAAAGAGGTTTAAATACATTTTAAATACATCTATCATTTTCTTGATTTTTTTTTTTAAAAAACGACAATAACTTTTCACAGATACTTTGGAGTTGTATTTTATGCAAAAGTGTTTTCATATATTATGGTTTGAAACTACTGCCTCATGCATAAAATTAAGTTGTAATGTGGTTTACGTTTGGCTTTGTATCATGTAGGAACCCATTCATTATGAATTAATGCATTTGTAAACCTAGCTACTGTGTTTAAAATGGGTGTGAACGCATTATTCAAAAGGAACTAAATATGTCAAGTACCTTTCTAATTTAATACTGGAAAACATTTTGTTCTTCCAACTCAACACATTTGATACTTTGCTTTGGCAGGATAAATCACAAAGAGAACACACTACAAAAGGTGGCTGAACTAAGACATTTTCATCAACACGCATTTCTAAAGTACCAAACATGAAGTCAATCTATTTGATAAGAAAAATTTGCTTTATCTAGAACGGCATTTGTGATAATTTATTTAGTTTATTTATTTATTCCATTTTTATGCCGCCCTTCTCCTTAGACTCAGGGCGGCTTACAACATGTTAGCAATAGCACTTCTTAACAGAGCCAGGCTATTGCCCCCACAATCCGGGTCCTCATTTTACCCACCTCAGAAGGATGGAAAGCTGAGTCAACCTTGAGCCGGTGATGAGATTTGAACCACTGACCTTTAGATCTACAGTCAGTTTCAGGGGCCTGCAGTACAGCACTCTACCTGCTGCGCCACCCTGGCTCTTAATTCTGGGAATTGAAGTTTCTAAATCTGAAGGTTGATCCATATGAGCAAAATTTATAATACTTTCAAAATACACTTAAGAGCAGGGGTGGGCTACTGCTCAGACCGCGGGAGGGACGGGATGCAGTGGGGTAGCAAAAATGGAGCTCCACCCCAGATCACCCAATTTGCACTTAAAGGTGTTGAAAGAAAATGCAGGGCGTCCTGCATAAGCCACGTCCACAGTGTGGCAGTAAAAATTTGGGTAGCCCATCACTGCTTAAGAGTATAAGACAGTGATGGCGAACCTATGGCACGAGTGCCACAGGAGGCACACGAAGCCATATCTGAGGGCATGTGAAGCATTGCCCTGTGTCAGCTCCAGTGTAAATGTACATGCTGGCCAGCTGATTTTTGGCCCTTTGGGCCATTTTCACTCATTCCAGGCTTTAGGAAAGCCTCCTAAAGCCTGGGTGAAATAAATTGAGTTGAAACGCTCAAAGCTTAGTAGACGTTTATTGTCTTAACAAAGTATTGCTGCATCAGTAGTCAAGTACTCGAGAGTGCGGAATGAATAAAATGGCTCCGCGTCTCCTCTTTTATACTGTTACTTTCTTCCCGCTTGAACAAACTGACACTCAAACGAATTTCCCGCTCAACCCAACAACCAATCAAAAGTTAATGCGTGGCTGATTTATTTGTAAAATGCAATGTGGATTCCTTGGTTTGGCATAAACATAGCACACTTATTGTATTAAGCATGATAGACAAGCATCCCATTATAGATTAGAAGTATATGTAAACTAAGCTGCTGTCAGTTTTTCAACAAATCATGGTTTAAGAAACAATGACAGCATTATATGTGATTCACTGCCTTTATACTCAGAATTTTTAGATGCCTTTAAAAAAAACCCGGGAAAGAGAGCTACTTAACAAAGGGTGCTGTTGCATTCGCCTGAAAATGGAATACACAAAACAGTTGTTTCTTGCAGTATTTCTCTCTTCACTTTTTGCTGAAACATGAGCTGACTAAAAATAATTATTTTAGTGATTCTTGGAGGGGACCACATGCCAAATCCTTAATAGTTATGGGCACTCGGGGCAGAATGTTCAGGCGATTTTATCAGTTCCAAGAAATAGGAGTGAGAAGCATTAGAACAAGGGTATCTTTGTTGATTGGACTGAATGCTTTTGAGATATTGCAGACAAATGATTCCTTCTGGGCATCTGGTGCAACCATTCTCATTTAGGAACCTCTGTACTACATAATGTGCAGAATATACTCTTGGCTTGAGAGGCAGCTTGGGAAGAAGGTGTTCTGCCGGCGTGTCCCAACCACCCGTAATTACAGGGTAATTAATCCAAAAAGACACACACCACACGATAGAAGGAAAACCAAAAGTCTTTATCTACAGAAAAGCAGAAAAAACTCAAAGGGATTTTCTGGTACACACAAGGCACAGGTTAAATGCAATCCAATTTCTCACCCAGTAACTGGGAAAATTGAGTCCAATTCCAAAAGTCCAGAAATTCCACACAGACTTGAACAGGGAAACAACAAACTACGATCTTTACGAACTATGAATCAGATAAACTTCCACAAGGCTAAACAAGCACGCTGCTCTTTTTATCTGTAGCACTAATTACAGCAGCCCCACCCAACCACAGGTGGCCTCACTTGTCTCCTGTAATAATCCTTCAGTTGTTCTCTCCTATGCATCACTCTACGCATGCGTGGGTCCGTCATAAGTTCTTGTTCAGAATCCAGGGATGATAAGGATGATTGATCTCCTCTTGGGCTGTCTGCCAAACTCCCCTCTTCCCTGCCGCTCATGCTTCCTTGGTCAGAGGAGACTTCGTCTGCAGATTCTACCGGGAGCAAAACAGGCCTGTGGCATGTGGATGTTTCCCCCACATCCACCTCCACATTCCTTGGGGCAGGAGCTGGGCCAGAGCCAACCACAACAGAAGGTCATTTAGGGGAATGACTTGTCCTTTGGGGCAAGATCATCTCTTCTTTTCTCAAGAAAACACTGATATTGTTTATAAAGTAGGATCACATTAGCAGAGATAGCGTAAACTAGGAAAGCTTTTAATATTTTCCTAGCAGAGATACAGTACATACAGATAGCTTATACAGGTGCAGGTTGTGGAGGGAATTTGTGGGTACATTGATGCCATTGTCCGAAATGATTTGAGGCCACTTAGGGTATTTCCAAAAGGAATAAATGTCATAATTTATTATTTTTTTCATCGGACTTAAGAATACAGACAGACATGTAGTCTATGAAAGGATCTTCACCTTTTTTGTCCTCTTCGAGGATAGGAAGCAACAGCTTGTCTGGGATATAGTTTGATATGGGTTGAAAGTAAGCTTCTTAGACTTACTTAAAAGATTTGTCCTATAGTTCATAACATAAATGGACATGATTATTGAAGAATGACTGAGGCCTAAGTAATGTGCCTTCAGGAATTGAAGCTGCAACACGGGGTAGCTTACTAAATCTATATCACAGAAGGGAATTTGTGAAATTTGTTGCATATAAACTACTGTTTCAACACCACCATTATTAAATGGAAATGTACACGATAATTTTTTTAAAACATGAACCATAGAAAAATGCTGTGTAAGTTTTTTCAATTTATAGAAACTTCATTCCAATCACCTTTAGAAAGGAAACATGACAAATCTCTGCTAGCCTGCTCTAAAATAAAAGACTATTTACCTGCTTAAAGGTTATATATTCAGGAATACAAAAAAAGCTTTTCTTTGGTTTTAATAATTATTTGTAAACAACTGTTTCTGAAATCAACACTAAACCATAAATAGAGAAATAGAAAAAATATACATCGACAGTGCTCCCGACTTCATTTTTGGATCAAAAATTCAGTTCTGAGAACTTAGGTTATTTAATATGCCACATCCTACACCTACTGTTATTATTATTATTATTATTATTATTATTATTATTATTATTATTATTATTATTTATTGGATTTGTATGCCACCCCTCTCCGCAGACTACTGTTGTGAGCCGCTCCGAGTCTTCGGAGAGGGGCGGCATACAAATCTAATAAATTATTATTATTATTACACGAAAAAGAAATATCCCTCAATATAATGGTAACTTGAACTAAATTAGTTGTTAACTGTTAAAACACGCCTAAAGTGATTTGGTTTTGTATAACCAGGGGTGGATTCATCCTGGTTCAGACCAGTTTTCCCAAACAGGTAGCGACCCACTGGTGATGTCACGATGATGTCACCAACCAAGTTCGGTTGGGGCTGGTCCGTAGGAGCCACCATCTTTTTTTTTTTAAAAATTGTTTTTATTTTTTTAAAAATATTTTTTCTTCTGCCCATGTACAGAAGCTACGTTTTCAGCATTGTGCATGCAGTCCCCACCTTGTTTTCAGTGTTTTTATTTTTAAAAAAATATTTTTTTGAGTCTTTTGCACTGTGTAAGCGCGCGTGGCCACGAGGCGCAGTCATGTGGTATGGGAGGAAGTGAAGCAGCAGTGAGGTAAGTTGGGATCCACCCCTGCGTATAACCCCAAATGCTAGGGCTGCAAAAAATATGGGCAGCAATTCCTCCCTCCCCCCTCCCTTCCCCCTCCCTCCCCTCCCTCCCTCCCTCCCTCCCTCCCTCCCTCCCTCCCTCCCTCCCTCCTTCCTTCCTTCCTTCCTTCCTTCCTTCCTTCCTTCCTTTCCCAAAACCTCATTCATTTGATTTATAGACCATCCAATCTGTTATGCCTTTAAGCAGAAAAATGGTAAAAAAGAGCTAATTTTCTATATTGCTTTGCTAACTTCTAATTGTCCATATTTCTGCAGTCCAGATATAATAAATTTTACCACAGGCTCCACATACTTTTTTTTAATCTTAGGTAATCCTGTTTCGAATTCTATATTGTTGGTCTTCTTTCAAAGGAGGGTTTTTTTTTTCTACCACAGGAATAAATCATCATACAGTGAATAGACAAAATTACTACATGATATTAAGACGTGAGTTAATGAAATGCCTTTCTGAACAGTAACCTAGACAATTCCAGTATTGCTTTATGATGCAAATTGTGCTGATATGTAACATTCTCTTAACACTCTCATCATTTATCTATGAATCAAATGAAAGTGCCTTTATCAGATAATTTTGCTCCTTGACTGCAGAACATGATGCCTCGGTAAAGACCCATTTGGACTTCTGCTGTGCATTGAATAAGAAATTATGACATAAATTTTTGCTTTGCTTTTATGGAGAGGATTGATGAGTCTTATTTCATGAATGTTAATCAGACCATTTGTGTTCAGACATTAGGTTATTTCTTGCACAACTGTCATTTAATACAGAGCGAGTGCATTTGACCTTTGCCAATCCCACTTTGGTTCTGTCATATCTACAGCACCTTATGCAGCTCTTTTTTATCGAGATGTTAATATCATTTGATTACAGCTAAAGGCAAGAGTCTACACAAGCATACAGCCAGGAGAGAGTGATTAATGGCTTTCACATTTTAATCTGGTGTGGTTAACCATTATAAGTGTCTTTCTGAGGTTCGAGAACCCAATTCACGAGTTCGGATGCACTTGTAAAGACTGGTGGTGATACCAGTTCTTGAAAATAGTCCATTATTCTGTTGATTTAACAACAGATTGTACGATTGGAGCCTTGCCTAGGACCCAAAAGAGACGGTTTCAAATCACTAGGTGACTTAGACCAAATGGTTTTCACCTTTTCTTCACCCTTTTAAATACTTTTTGTGCCCACAGACCACCAAGAGTGAATTTAAGATTTAAATGGTAACATTTCTTCCATTCTTTGCAGATACCCTGTGACAACATTGCCTTTTCAGTATAAGATCAGGTGAAATATTTGATTATTTTGTAGAATCATATTTGAATATTTGGTAGAATCAAGACTTTAAAAAATCAGGATGAATTAGTTTTGAAAGAAGAAAGCAAGCATATACATGGTTATTATGCAGCTATATTAAGTTAGCTGTCTTAGCCATATTCACAGGTATCCTAAGACATTTGCTGGTCATCTTGGAATGGCAGAAAATCTGTCTCAGTCTTGGGTTGCTTAATGCAGACATAATATTCAACTCTCTTTTATTCATCATGCAATTGTGCTGTGTCTTGAAAATTACTTAGACCCAACTCCAAGCACCGAAATATTAGTGTGTAATATACAGTTTAGAAGCTTAGGTATTTGCTTAATCATAACCAAACATTATGCATACACACGTTTAGAAAGACTAATAAGGGGGCCATGAACTTTACACCTTTCATGGCCAAACCGTATTGCAGTGTTTCCCAACCTTGGCAACTTGAAGATATTTGGACTTCAACTTCCAGAATTCCCCAGCCAGCATTGCTGGCTGGGGAATTCTGGAAGTTGAAGTCCAAATATCTTCAAGTTGCCAAGGTTGGGAAACACTGCCGTACTGAATGATATGTATGTGTTGATTGGATTGTTGAGGTTATTGTTTTAACTTATATTTGACTTTTTTAAATTGTAAAATGTATTTTTATATTGTTGTAAGTCACCCTGAGTCCTTCGGGTGGCATAGAAGTCAAATGAATAATGATAATAATGATGATGATGATGAAGATAATAATAATAATAATAATAATAATAATAATAATAATAATAATAATGATGTTATCCCTGCAATATAATGTTTGACAAGGCAAAATCTAGAATGACAGTAAAGGGGGGAAAAGGATGTTTGCATGGTATTTTATTTTTTACTACAGTTGCTTTGTAGAGGAGTTGTGTCTCTGTACTAAGGATGGTGAATCTTTCTTTCCTTGGGTGCCAAAAGAGTGTATGCGTGTGCCCACACCCATAATGCAGTGTCCTCCCTCTGTGCCTGTGTGCGCATAACCCCCCCTGCAAAAATCATGCGTGTTGGAGCTGATGTAGGGCAATGCCTCACATGCCCACAGGTATGGCTCTGCATGCCAACTGTGGCACGTATGCCATAAGTTCGCCATCATGGCTGTAAGCCGTGGTGGCGCAGCAGGTAGAGTGCTGTACTGCAGGCCACGGAAGCTGACTGTAGATCTGTAGGTCAGCGGTTCAAATCTCATCACCGGCTCAAGGTTGACTCAGCCTTCCATCCTTCCGAGCTGGGTAAAATGAGGACCCGGATTGTGGGGTAATATGCCGGCTCTGTTAAAAAGTGCTATTGCTAACGTTTTATAAGCCGCCCTGAGTCTAAGGAGAAGGGCGGCACAAAAATTGAATGAATGAATGAATGAATGAATGAATGAATGAATGAATGAATGAATGAATGTCTAAATAAATAAATAGATAAATAAATAAATAAACAAATAAACAAACAAACAAAATAAAGTATTTTTAAGTTTCTCAATAAACAGCAAAACTAGCTTCTCCTTTACTCTCACCTTTAGAATTATTTTCATGAAAAGCGCAACTAAAAGCTTTGCATATAATCAATTCCTGGCAATGAGATTTGTTCATCTGATAAACGTTAAAGCATAGTAGGATGTGAGAAATTAGTTTGGGGGAGGGAATGATCCATTCATCTCATTTTTGGTTGTTTTACCAATTAATTAGAAAATTGAGCATAAACCTTCCAAAATATGTAACTCATATTTTCTTTCCCCCCTGTAGGCAGTTAGCACCCACCCGTCTCTTAGGAAAAAATGAAATATCCTAAAAAAACATTAAAAAGGAAGATTATATAGAATATCCACAGAAAAATGCTTTTAGGCAAGGAAAAGACCCACTCCTAATAGCCCCCACCTTTGTCAATGTGCCATCAAGAAATGGCCAAGCTCACTCATCACCACCTTTTGTTAATAATTTGAACTATTCTACATAACAAATAACAGCCATATTAGGAATTGCCCAAAGCCCTTTCATTCCACCACCACCAGCAAAAGGTCAGCCAAACTTGAACTCAAAACCACAGGTTACAAAATTGCTTCTGCATGGCACCTGGGAATCTGAGAACCAATCAGTGCATTTCTTAAACAGGAAGAGGAAACCCTGAGATGGGGAACAAAAAAAGTCATAAAAACTCAGGGACACTCAACAGCGATCTCTTTCCCTCCTGATCCAACATCTGGAAGCATGTGGTCCACCTTTTCTGTTTGGAGCCATGCCACGTCCACCATTAAAACTTCTTTCCAAGCAATCTCCGTCTGGAACTGAACCCAGAAGAATATTACTTCCTACACCCCTTTCTTTTTTCTTCCTTTTATTTCCTATTTTTCTTTTTCTTTGTATTTTACATGTTGATAAAACAATACATAGAAACATAGAAGAAGATTGATGGCAGAAAAAGACCTCATGGTCCATCTAGTCTGCCCTTATACTATTTCCTGTATTTTATCTTAGGATGGATATATGTTTATCCCAGGCATGTTTAAATTCAGTTACTGTGGATTTACCAACCACGTCTGCTGGAAGTTTGTTCCAAGGATCTACTACTCTTTCAGTAAAATAATATTTTCTCTTTTTCTAGTATTTTTTTTGGGGGGAACCTCCCACTCCTCTGTCACCTGTGTCTTCCTGTAAACTGAGGCGAGGGGTATACATTTCCTTCTCGTGCCGCGAGTCCCCTCCACACCCTGCATCCCGCTTTCTTCATCCTTCTCCCTCCAAACGTGCCTTTAGAGAATTCCTCCCTGCAGTCATCGCTCCTTGACCCACCTACCCAGCGTCCCACCCATTTCCCCATCCCTCTCACAGGGCTATCCGTTGTCTTCCATCATGTTTTTATTTTTTTATTTTTTTACTAGATTTGTATGCCGCCCCTCTCCGTAGACTCGGGGCGGCTCACAACAACAATAAAACAATTCAGGACAAATATAATAATTTAAAAACATTTTTTAAAAAAACCGTTATTAAAGCAGACATACACACAAACATACTATACATGAATTGTATAGGCCCGGGGGAGATGTCGCAATTCCCCCATACCTGACGGCATAGGTGGGTTTTAAGAAGTTTACGAAAGGCAAGGAGGGTGGGGGCAGTTCTAATCTCAGGAAAGCTGCCCCCAGTCAAAGCCAAGATGCTGCACCGAAGGGGGAATGGTGGGAGCGTAGGGAGACTTCGAGACACAATTAAAAAGAAAAGCAACAAAAATAATCGAGCCGCTCCAGGCCTCTCGCTACCCCTTAGACACCTCAAGGCTCGACTACTGTAATGCTCTCTACATGGGGCTGCCTTTGAAAAGTGTTCGAAAACTTCAGATCATGCAGAATGCAGCTGCGAGAGCTATCATGGGCTTTCCCAAAAATGCCCATGTAACACCAACACTCTGCAGTCTGCATTGGTTGCTGATCAGTTTCCGGTCACAATTCAAAGTGTTGGTCATCACCTATAAAGCCCTTCATGGCACCGGACCAGGGTATCTACGAGACCACCTTCTGCCGCACGAATCCTAGCGACTGGTTAGGTCCCACAGAGTGGGCCTTCTCCGGGTCCCGTCAACAAAACAATGTCGCTTGGCGAAGCCCAGGGGAAAAGCCTTCTCTGTGGCGGCCCCGGCCCTCTGGAACCAACTCCCCCCAGAGATTAGAATTGCCCCCACCCTCCTTGCCTTTTGTAAGCTCCTTAAAACCCACCTCTGCCGCCAGGCATGGGGGAATTGAGATATTCTTTCCCCCTAGGCCTTTACAATTTATGCATGGTATGTTTGTTTGTATGGATGTTTAGTTTTTAGTTGTTTTTAGTATTGGATTTACATTATGTTTTTTATTACTGTTGTTAGCCGCCCCGAGTCTACGGAGAGGGGCGGCATACAAATCCAATAAATAGATAGATAGATAGATAGATAGATAGATAGATAGATAGATAGATAGATAGATAGATAGATAGATTAGATAGATAGATAGATAGATAGATAGATAGATAGATAGATAGATAGATAGATAGATAGATAGATAGATAGATAGATAGATTAGATAGACAGACAGACAGACAGACAGACAGACAGACAGACAGACAGACAGACAGACAGACAGACAGACAGACAGACAGACAGACTCATGCTCACAATCTGGGCTTCTGTAAAACTGGAACTAACTAGAAGGGACAGAGAGTAGCACATTTTCTCTAAAGTAAAAACTCAGAACTGTTTTTCTTCTGGATGTTCTTGGTTCTTTTCCTTGGTTCCTGCCTAACAGCAATATAGGTACAATCAGCTTGTGCTTCTTCCAGTAGACAAATTGGATGACTTGGCATGGAGCCAGCATTCATGAACAGATGAGAAAGGATAAACGCTGTACCCTTCCTGACTTGAGTAACTGGAATGGATGAAATAGGATTGAGAAAATATACAGTAATTGGGCTCATCCTGTGCTTGGTGAATCACCTGGCTCTAGTGTAATAAATGTTGCTCCATTCAGGAGAGTCCATTCCCTGCTCAATTGAGTTCCAGGAATTGCTTGGGGAAAAGGAATTTGTTGAGAGTTCCTCTCCCAGCAGGCATGTTGTGCAAAGCTCTCGTTGTCGTTGCTTTGGTTTATTTCAAGGCGCAGATTAAAGGTATCTAAAATGAGTGGTTTAGGATACAGGCACTTGTCCAAGTGGATGAGATCTTCAATTTTTAAAATAAACTTTCTAATTAGAATCTGATGCATTTTGTTTTGCATTTTGTAAGAGAATACATTAGAGCTTCATGCTAGCTTTTTTTTAAGGGGGAAAAAAAGCCTAAATTAACCCAGGAAAACATGAGTCATTTTTAAAAAATGATTTTTTCGTATGATGCACTGAATCAAATTAGGTTTATGTCTTTATTTTTCTGGATGAAGTTGTATTTTTTGTTTTGTTTTGTCTCTCAAAAAGGACTTCACTTAGCATCAGAAACATATGTGGGCCAAAATAAGAGCTGTTGTTGGCATCTAGGACAAAGACTTGTCAAAAAGGCAAGATCAGACCTTGGGCAAGTACAGGAGAGTCCAAGAGCCAAATTTTCTTCATTACACTTTAAATTGCTTAACAAAAGATATGTATGTATGCATGTATGTGGAATATAAAGTAACATCAAAATAAATAATAGTGATGGGATAAAAAGAAAAAGTCTGGAAAAGTAATAAACAACAGAAGTCCAAAAAACAGACCATATTGCTTAAAAGTTCTTCTTCCACGCCTTTTAATATTTAAATTAGTTCTTTTTAATAGCAAACAGTACCTATCAATAATCAATTGAATGCATACCAAAAGATTCCTCCTTCTGGTATTATATAATAAATATTTTAACCCAGAAAATCCATTTTTAAATGTTTGATAGATTCCAAAGTATGCATTTTTAAGAACAGCGATTGATCCGGAGTCATATTCCCTAATGCAAACTTTAATGAATAAAGATATAACTACAACCCAATTTCTTCCACATCTATCATTAAGGTCAAAAGGATTTCTATGAAGAGCAGGATTTTAACTGCTGGATGCTCCAGTTTGAAAGTAGATCCATATTCTGTACTTACTTCTGTACTAACCAGTTCTATACTTTCATAAGCAAATCTGTATCCAAAATACTTGCATTTTGATGATGGTTTTCTCTATAAATGCACATGCTATTTTCAGATACAATGATACCTCGTCTTACAAATGCCTTGTCATGCAAATTTTTTGAGATACAAACCCGGGGTTTAAGATTTTTTTTGCCTCTTTTCACCTTACAAACCCACTGCCGCCGCTGGGATGCCCCGCCTCCGGACTTCTGTTGCCAGCGATGTGCTTGTTTTTGGGATGCTGGGATTCCCCTGCAGCATCGCAAAAACACAGAAGTCCGGAGGTGGGGTTTCCCATGGAGGGGAGCCTCAGGGAAATCCCAGCAGCACAAAAACGGGTGCTTCGGCTGGCAAAAGGGGTAAATTTTGGGCTTGCACCCATTAATCGCTTTTAAATTGATTCCTATGGGAAACATTGTTTCATCTTACAAACTTTTCACCTTAAGAACCTCGTCTCAGAACCAATTAAGTTTGTAAGACAAGGTATTATATTGGTCAAACAGAAATGCAGTTTGTTATTGTAGTATAGCATGGAGAATGGAAAAGAAAAAAGCGTATCTGAAAACGACTGTTAATATTGCTGTAGTTCAATTTTGTAAAATGGGATATAGACATAAGGGACCATCCAAATATCTAGCATTACTACTCCTGGAATTGCCCCTTTTTTCTGTTTAACATTCTAGTTTTATCAGAGGTGAAATTCAAATTTTTCCCCTACCAGTTCTGTGGGTATGATGGGAGAAGGATATTGCAAAATCTCCATTCCCTCCCCACTCTGGAGCTAGTCAGAGGTGGCATTTGCCGGTTCTCCAAACTACTCAAAATTTCTGCTACTGGTTCTCCAGAACCTGCCAGAACCTGCTGAATTTCACTCCTGAGTTTTATCCACTTACTGGCCTGTTCTAATATAGTGCCATATATAAGAATTTACAGTTGTAGTTCAAAAGCACAATGAGCTATTTCCTGTAATTGACCTTTCCTATTTGTGTCATTGCCTATTCTTAAGGAAATATTTTCTATGTTGACATTGCAAGGAGAAACATTTTTTCCTCTTTCTATGCGGCTTTCTAAGCTGAGAAGCCTGGCTTGTTTCCTAGAATTTGTGTGCTTGTATACAACAAATTCTGCCCATCTTCATCAAGGATGCATTCACTGTATTTTATTTAGTGTGTAATAAAGTCCAGAGACCAGCTCAGTATAGCACCTCCATAATGTTTTTTGAATTATATAATAAAGAAAACTAGACTTCAGCAGGTTGGTAATATATTATTCCTGTCATATCCCAAGAACGACTGAGTTACTTTACAGTAATTTTCTTTGTTGCTGTTTTCCTGTAGACAGAATCTTGCCTGACTAAAACAACTACTGTATTTTTCGGTGTATAAGACGCTCCTTTTTACTTCAAAAAGATGCGTCAAAAATGGGTGCATGTTATACAATGAATGTTGGGCCATGGCCAGTGGCGGCAGCGGCTGTCCCTGAGATGGAGGCCGGCAGCTTGGTCCCGGGATGAGTGGGGCGCTTCGGAGAAGCAGGCGGGCATCCCCTCAATGCATCCAGCTAATGGAGGAGCCCACGGGGCAGCTTCGATCATCCGGTGGGACAGCGCTCCATCAGGCCCCACCCCAATCTCCTGCCTTCGGGGGCGCCTTTGGGAGGGCGCAGCGGTTGGCAAAGGCGCTATGAGCAAAGCTGCCTCAGTTCGGGAATTCCGGAGCTGTCGCCCTCTGCAATTAAAACATACATACTTGCAGTCAATCAATATTGACTGTAATGTTCTTTCCTCATTTTTACTGCTGAAATATCGAACTCATATGTTAGTGCAGTGGTTCTCAGCCTGGGAGTCAGGACTCCTTTGGGGATCAAACGACCATTTCATAGGAGTTGCCTAAGACCATGGAAAAAGACAAATTTCCTATAGAGCTTCTATTCTGGCCCCTTGGAATATATCTTTACAATCCGACCAATCAGGTGTTTACAGTGGGGATGTCCCTCTGACCTTCCTGCCAGTCATTTTAAAGCTCGGTTGGGAGAATTGGTGCTAGACTTATGGTTGGGGATCACCACAAAATGAGGAACTGTATTATGGGGTCACGGCATTAGAAATGTTGAGAACCACTGTGTTGTTGTAAAGAGTAGGTTTGTGTAAAAAATAAGTTTGGAAGAAGTGGGATTTATTTATTTATTTACTACAGTTGGAGGTAGAGCAGGTCTGAATCTGATCGAACACTTGTAAGAGCTTTTATTAAGACTTACAAAGTGGCGCTCAATGCGGCAAGATGCGCGTACCATGCCGCCTTGATTGCATCAGCGGAATCCCGCCCGGCCGCTCTGTTTAGGGTGACCCGCTCCCTTCTTAACCAGGGGGGAGTTGGGGAGCCCTTGCAGAGTAGTGCCGAGGAGTTTAACACGTTTTTCGCTGATAAAGTCGCTCAGATCCGGGCCGACCTCGACTCCAATTGTAAAACAGAGTCGACTGACAATGAGTCTGTCGAGGTGACTGGGGCACGTACTTGTCCACCTGTCTGGGAAGAGTTTGATCTGGTGACACCTGATGAAGTGGACAAGGCCATTGGAGCTGTGAGTTCCGCCACCTGTTTACTGGATCCGTGTCCCTCCTGGTTGGTCTCGGCCAGCAGGGAGGTGACACGGAGCTGGGCCCAGGAGATTACCAACGCTTCCTTGGGGAGGGGAGTTTTTCCATCACTCTATAAAGAAGCGCTTGTGCGCCCCCTCCTCAAGAAGCCTTCCCTGGACCCAGCCGTACTCAACAACTATCGTCCAGTCTCCAACCTTCCCTTCATGGGGAAGGTTGTCGAGAAGGTGGTGGCACTCCAGCTCCAGCGGTCCTTGGAAGAAGCCGATTATCTAGGTCCCCAGCAGTCGGGCTTCAGGCCCGGTTACAGCACGGAAACCGCTTTGGTCGCGTTGATGGATGATCTCTGGCGGGCCCGGGACAGGGGTTTATCCTCTGTCCTGGTGCTCCTCGATCTCTCAGCGGCTTTCGATACCATCGACCATGGTATCCTTCTGCACCGGTTGGAGGGGTTGGGGGTGGGAGGCACTGTGCTTCAGTGGTTCTCCTCCTACCTCTCTGGCCGGTCGCAGTCGGTGTTAGTGGGGGGTCAGAGGTCGACTCCGAGGTCTCTCCCTTGTGGGGTGCCTCAGGGGTCGGTCCTCTCCCCCTTGCTATTTAACATCTACATGAAACCGCTGGGTGAGATCATCCAAGGACATGGGGTGAGGTATCATCAATATGCCGATGATACCCAGCTTTACATCTCCACCCCATGCCCAGTCAACGAAGCGGTGGAAGTGATGTGCCGGTGCCTGGAGGCTGTTGGGGCCTGGATGGGTGTCAACAGACTCAAGCTCAACCCGGATAAGACGGAGTGGCTGTGGGTTTTGCCTCCCAAGGACAATCCCATCTGTCCGTCCATTACCCTGGGGGGGGAATTACTGACCCCCTCAGAGAGGGTCCGCAACTTGGGCGTCCTCCTCGATCCACAGCTCACATTAGAGAACCATCTTTCAGCTGTGGCGAGGGGGGCGTTTGCCCAGGTCCGCCTGGTGCACCAGTTGCGGCCCTATCTGGACCGGGACTCATTGCTCACAGTCACTCATGCCCTCATCACCTCGAGGTTCGACTACTGTAATGCTCTCTACATGGGGCTACCTTTGAAAAGTGTTCGGAAACTTCAGATCGTGCAGAATGCAGCTGCGAGAGCAGTCATGGGCCTACCCAGGTATGCCCATGTTTCTCCGTACTGAAGGAGCGGGTCCAGCAGTCACATGGGTTGCTCATGTCCAATCCGGTGGAACTGAGCCTAGTGTTAAAAAAGCTTGCCGGATCCGCCCCTTCCCCAGAATTCGCTCAGTTCGCATATCCTGCGGTTGTATTGTGATAGCTCGTTCAACATTCTAACACCTTCCCTTCGATCTTTTCCTTCAAAAGTAGTAAGAATTGTTTATCCTTATTTATTTACTTGCACTAATAGCGCCAGCCGTTTGTGGCTCGGCTTTTTTCCTTGGGAGAAGTTGCGGTTTCGTTTTCCCCCGGCTGTTTTGCCGTTTACGATCCCCGCTGCCGCTTGTGGATTCCTTTAATCCTTTGGCCTGGAGGTCTTGGTGCAAGTATTGATTCATTGATTCATTATTGTATTATTGTTAAAGGGCTTAAGAAATACCTCCTGCGGAGTGAGACGCTTTTCTAGTCTCCTGGACTTAGTCGATCGCTTCCCCTTTAAGAATTCTATTACGGAGCGATTTTTCGGCGCGAAGGCCTTCGCGCCCTTTTTAAATTTAGGCCTCTCGTGTTGGCCTCCTGCCAGCCGCGTAGGCCTCAGTCCACCGCGTGGATCCCGGAGTGGGCTTTGGGACGCTCAGGCTTAATTCTCCACCGGCTAAGCCTCCAACCAGAGTGCCTTGGTTTACTTTAATTAAAGTTTAGGGAGGCTGGCCACGCTGTATTTGGGGACACGAACTCTGGGTTTGCCCAGATTGCCCTCAAGTCTCAGCAGCTCCGAGGCCTCGGAGCAGGATCCATTCCTCTTGGGAAGGCTTTGAAATTCTTCTCCCTAATTATTCAGTTATTTGGCTCAGCCTGGTCTTCTGTTAATTATCAGACTATGGCTACTTTTCCCAAGAGAGGCACAACTAAAGGTCCCAGAGAGGCCAGGCCTACAGGCGATGAGATTACCAGTATCCCCCAGGCCTCGACCTCCTCTTCTTCAGGGGCCCGCCCCTCGACCAAGGTCACCAGGGCTGAGAAGAGAAGGGACCTAGCCCTACAAAGAATCCATGACAAATCAGCAAAGCGTTTGAAAGTACAGGCCCAAGTACTCAGTAGTCAAGACCCCCCAGAGGCTTCTAGTCTGCCTCCTTCTGGGGTTCCTGTGTTATCTCTGGATGAGCCAAACCTAGACAGACCCCAACCTAACCTATGGGGAATAGGTCCAGAGGAACCAGATATTATTGAAGATTCCCCCCAGCCAGGATCCTCCCAGGCCTTCAGGGATTCTTCTGCCATTCCTGCTGATATTTCTAGTTTACCTCCTGAATTCCAATCTATTTTTTCTGTGTTGTCCAAGGCCATTGATGCTAAATTCTCTACCATCAATGAGCTCCCCTTACCTCCTCCACCTCCTCGTCCCTCCCGCCCCTTGGGTTCTTCCCCAGCGGTTAGAGCTCCTATTCAGGATGATTCAGATTCCTCTCAGGACGAATATGAGGATATGGAGGAGGATGAGGATCCCTTTCAAGGCCTCTCAGATGATGAGGAATCCCAAATAAAGGTTCCTTCTCCAATTACTATTTTTCCTTCTCAATTGTTCAAATCTCTCCTCCTCAAAGCTAGAATTTCTACGGGATTGGCGGCCCAGGAGAAACAGGCCTCCACATCCACTGATCCCCCGGAGGAGAATTTACCTTACTTCACAGAGGAACAGGAGGATAACGAGGTAATTCCTATGCCTAAATTGTTTAAAGATGCCTTACTTAAGCAGTGGGATTTCCCAGCCTCTGGGCTTAATCCCTCAACCAAGGACAGAAAATTGTACAAACTTTCCTCTTCCTATGAGGAGCTCCTATCCTTTCCTAAACCGGATGAACCTGTCAAGATCCTTCACTCGGCGGCTGCTGTGCCAGGCGAAGCAGAGGAAGTCCTCCGCCCAGAGGACAAGCGGATTGAACAAATGCTCAAAAGAGGATTCACCGCAGATTCCTGGGCCATTAAAAGTTCTGCAGCGGCTTCCTTTTTCTCCAGAGCCATGCTTCTGTGGCTTCGCCAACTTCAACAGCATATTCCTCCCGATGACTTGAGAGGTCAACAAGACTTCAACAAGGTCTTTGCAGCTGCCCAGTACGTGGCTGATGCCACTTTACAATCTACTAGATTTTCTGCTAAGTCTATTGCAGCTTCTACAACGGCAAGAAGACTCCTATGGATTCGCCCTTGGCAAGCGGGAGTACGCCAGAAATGGCAGTTATCCCTGGGACCCTTAAAGCGCGACCTTCTTTTCGGTGATCTGCTGGATCCACTCCTCACGGAAACCACGGACAAGAAGAAAGTTTTGGGTCCAACCACCAAAAAGGCTACCAAAACGCAGTCCTTTCGTCGCCCAGGGCGTCAGCAAGATCAAGCGGCTTCCTATCAGAGATCTCCAGGTCAGTATTCCCCCCGCTTTCGTTCCCAAGGTAGGAACTCCAGGGGCAGAGGTTTTCGCTTCCAAAGGGGAGCGTCCTCTAACAGGGCTTCAAAGAAACCTAGATGGTAATTTTTCTTCAATTCCCATAGGTGGTCGCCTAGCCCATTTCGCCTCTAATTGGCGTCTCACCTCCAAGGACCCCTGGGTCATTGACACTGTTCAAACAGGCCTTCTTTTAGAATTTATTTCTCCCCCCCCCGAAACGTTTTATTTCCTGCCCTTCTCCCAGGTCCTCCTCAGATTGTAACCGTATGGAGGAGGCCATTTCCCACTTATTGTCCATCAGAGCCATTCAACCGGTTCCCTCCGGTCAGAAGGGTCTAGGTTTTTATTCCATCCTATTTATGGTTCCAAAATCCTCCGGAGGTTGGAGAGCTATTTTGGATTTAAAGAAGCTGAACCTATTCATCAAATATAGGAAGTTTAAGATGCACTCCTTATCATCTATTTTGGCCGCCATCCACACGGGAGATTTCATGGTCTCTTTAGACCTCACTGAGGCCTACCTCCACATTCCTATAGCCAAATGCCACAGAAAATTTTTACGTTTCTCCTTTCAAGGCAGGCATTTCCAGTATAGGGCGATGCCTTTTGGCCTTTCCTCGGCCCCTCGGGTCTTTACAAAGCTCTTGGGGTCCCTGGCGGCCTATATCCGGGCGTCTCCCATTCACATTTTATGTTATCTTGATGATATTTTGATTCATGGGAACTCCCTAGAGAAAGTGAAAACAGACCTTTCTATCACCATGTCAGTCCTTCAG
The DNA here is from genome assembly GCF_031021105.1 of Erythrolamprus reginae. Taxonomy (NCBI): domain Eukaryota; kingdom Metazoa; phylum Chordata; class Lepidosauria; order Squamata; family Dipsadidae; genus Erythrolamprus; species Erythrolamprus reginae. The sequence continues at coordinate 298,261,280 of NC_091950.1, forward strand.
GACCATGGATTTTCCATCAACTTTGATAAAAGTCATCTCCAACCTTCCACATCCATCTTACACCTGGGATCCATTATTAATTCGGAATCCTCCCAGGTTTTTCTCTCTCCCGAGAGAAAATTCAGTATAGGGGAGTTAATTTCTTGCATTTTATCTAAACCTTCAGTATCCATAGTAACCCTGTCTTCCCTTTTGGGGAAGATGGTGTCATGCATAGGCATCATTCCCTGGGCTCGCCTTCATGCTAGGGAACTTCAGTGGCTCCTATTACCCTTTCAGAGATCGGGGCACAGCAACTCAAATCGTCGCATTGTCATCCCACCAATTGTTCGCAGATCCTTCAAGTGGTGGAAGTCTCCGGCCATGGACAAAGGATCCCCGTTCAGGTGCCCGGATCAATTTGTCATCACCACAGATGCCAGTCTATCGGGTTGGGGCGCCCACGCCCAGGGGATGATAGCCCAGGGCACGTGGTCCCCGGAGGAAGCTTCCAAGCCAATCAATTGGCTAGAGTTAAGAGCCGTTTCCCTGGCTCTGAAGCATTTCTCTCCTCGCATTCCCAACCGGCATGTTCTCATTCTCACCGACAACATTGCCACAAAAAGCCATATCTGCAGACAGGGGGGCACGAGATCCAAGGCCCTCATGAGGGAGGCCCTCAAGTTAGGCCTTTGGGCGGAAAAACATCTTCGGTCGCTCCTAGCCGACCACATCTCGGGGAGCCTCAACGTCCAGGCGGATTGGCTATCTCGAGCAACGATAGACCCAGGAGAGTGGAACCTCCATCAAGACCTGTTCCATCAAATCAGCCTCAGATTCGGCCTACCAATTCTGGATCTCTTCGCGACCAATGCGAACGCCCAACTCCCTCGCTTCTTTTCCAGATTTCCATCCCCGGGAGCGGAAGCAATCAATGCCCTCCGGAGCCCATGGCCTCCAGGCCTACTTTACGCATTCCCTCCAATTCCAATTCTCCCGGACGTGATTCACAAGGTCCTCACCGAGAGGGCCCGAGTAATCTTAATCGCCCCTCATTGGCCCCGCCGGCCCTGGTTCGCGGATCTCCAACAGTTGTCCGTCCAGGACCCTTGGCGACTCCCCGTTTCGGGGGATATGCTGCGGCAGGGGGCCTCATTCCATCCAGACCCGGAGTGGTTCCACCTCACCGCCTGGCTGTTATCAGGAGAGACTTAGAACTGCGTGGTCACGACCCCGATACAGTGGAGGTCATTTTAAAGGCCAGAAGGGGTTCGACCAATCGAATCTACGACCACACGTGGTCCAAGTTTCACCAGTGGTGTCTACAGGAAGGCCTCTCTCCCCTGTGCATTCCCATACACAGAATCATTTCCTTCCTTATGCAAGGTTTCCATAAAGGACTTTCCACCAGCACCCTCCGGCGTCATCTGGCAGCCATTTCATCTGTCCTAGGGGGCCCCCGCAGACAGCCTCTCCGATCCTTCCCAGAAGTTCAGGAATTCCTCAAGGGCATAGCCAACCTCAGACCTTCCAAGGTCCACAGGTATCCATCCTGGGATTTGCCACGGGTTCTCCATTCCCTCACGCAGGCACCATACGAACCCCTAAAATCGGCGTCCCTCAGGTACCTATCCTTTAAAGTAGCATTCCTGGTGGCTATTACCTCTGCCCGACGCATTTCGGAGCTGGCTGCCCTCTCAATCAGGCAGGACCTTTGTCAATTTCATCAGGACAAGGTAGTCTTGCGACTGGACCCCACCTTCTTACCCAAGGTCAGTTCCATGTTCCACAGAACTCAGGATATTGTCCTACCTTCCTTCTGCCTCCAACGAGACCATCCCTTGGCAATTAGATGGCACACCCTGGATCTCATTAGAGCGCTGAGAATCTATATCCAACGCACAGGACCTTTTCGGAGGTCAGAAGCACTTTTTATAGCCTATCACCCCAGAGTCATGGGTGCCAAAGTGTCTTCAACAGTAATAGGCCGTTGGATCAGAGGGACTATATCTAAGGCCTATGAGTCGGCCTCCCTCTCAGTTCCAAGGAACATCACAGCGCATTCCACCAGGAGCGCAGCCACCTCGGCCGCTTGGGCGACTCAAGCCCCGTTGGAGGAGGTCTGCAAAGCAGCCACTTGGGCCTCGCCAAATTCCTTCATCAGGCACTACAAGATTGATTCCTACGCTTCAGCGGACGCTGCCTTCGGCAGAAGGGTACTCCAATCCGTTATCTCACACGATAGCAATCTAATCCCACCCTAGGGACCATCTATTGGGTATGTCCCATGTGACTGCTGGACCCGCTCCTTCAGTACGGAGAATAGGCGTTGATTGCTTACCTGAACGCCTCTTCTCGTACGGTGAGCGGGTACAGCAGTCACTTCCCGCCCTTGTATGTGTCTTCTTTACCTTCCTATAACCTTTCTTCCTCTAACAATAAGAGTTGAACACTACAGAGCTTCACAGCTGAGCCTAGTCTATGGATTCGCGAATTCTGGGGAAGGGGCGGATCCGGCAAGCTTTTTTAACACTAGGCTCAGTTCCACCGGATTGGACATGAGCAACCCATGTGACTGCTGTACCCGCTCACCGTACGAGAAGAGGCGTTCAGGTAAGCAATCAACGCCTATTCACCATCACTCCGCAGTCTGCATTGGCTGCCGATCAGTTTCCGGTCACAATTCAAAGTGTTGGTTATGACCTTTAAAGCCCTTCATGGCACTGGACCAGAATATCTCCGAGACCGCCTTCTGTCGCACGAATCCCAGCGACCGATTAGGTCCCACAGAGTGGGCCTCCTCCGGGTCCCGTCAACTAAACAATGTCGGTTGGCGGGCCCCAGGGGGAGAGCCTTCTCTGTGGCGGCACCGACTCTCTGGAACCAACTCCCCCCGGAGATCAGAACTGCCCCTACTCTTCCTGCCTTCCGTAAACTCCTCAAAACCCACCTTTGCCGTCAGGCATGGGGAAACTAAACATCTTCCCCTGGGCACGTTGAATTTATATATGGTATGCTTGTGTGTGTGTATGTTAGTATAGGGGTTTTTCTTAAATTTATAATATTTTAATTAAATTGGATTATGTATTGGATTGTCTTTTCACTTGTTGTGAGCCGCCCCGAGTTTTCGGAGAGGGGCGGCATACAAATCCAAATAATAAATAAATAAATAAATAAATTATAAATAACAACTTCCATTATTCTCTAGCCCGAATAGCTACTGAGAAAACATGGGAGAACCTGTTCTTTCTTTTCAGGGCTCCCTTATCTGGGATTCAAAGCTCCAGGCAACTACTTGATATCTAAGAGTTACAATTGCTTGTGTCTCTTTTCTGTCATCTAGTGGTCATCTGGAATTTATTCCCCCCCCCGCCCCCCAATGCTGCCTGGATTATTATGGGAGTTGTACTTTGACATAACTAAAGAGCACCAAGAAATAGTCTGGCTGAGAACAAACTCTCTTTCAGAAATAAGTACTGTACACATAATTCATGTCGGTCAGGTCATTCAACTTGGATGTAGCAAATAAATCCAAACCATGCTGAGTAGGTGAAAAAGATACTTACATCAACAATAAAAAGAAAAGTTCAGGGTTTGAGACTTCTCCATCTGTTGTCCTATTCAGTTCTGCATTTTTTTTTAAGACTAAAATGTTTCGGGAGTACTTTCAGAGAACACATTTAAGTTTTGACTGTGGCTTCCCTTTGCCTGTTGACTGAAGCATTTTTGTGAAGAGCTCTTCCGTCTTGTTCTTCCAGTCAAACTATGTTGTCTTCACAACTTAGCAATTTCTTTTTTCTAATTTTGAAAATAGGCAGTAAGAAAATACAGGTGAGTTACAAACGGAACCATTTCATGTCTAGACTAGGTTTGCTGTTTCCTATTATTTATTTATTTATTTATTTAATTTAATTTATTATTTATTTATTTTGTCCAATACACAATGAGAGTTTTAGTGGGTACATATATATACACATAGTAAAATACATGATGAAGGTCATAGATATATAGTAAAATACATCTATGAAAGAATAGAAAAGAAGATATAGTAACAGAACATATCAATGAAAGAATAGAAGAAGAGATATAGGAACAGAAGAAAGGTATAGGAGATATAGGAGAGCAATAGACAGGGGACAGAAGGCACTCTAGTGCACTAGCATTTAGACTTATATACCACTTCACAGTGCTTTACAGCCCTCTCTAAGTGGTTTACAGAAAGTAAGCATGTTGTCCCAAATAATCTGGGACCTCATTTTACCCACCTTGGAAGGATGGAAGGCTGAGTCAACCTTGAGCCTACTGAGATTCAATCTGCCAAACTGCTGGCGGCCGGTGGTCAGCAGAAGTAGCTTGCAGTACTGCACTTTAACCACTGCACCTCTGAGGCTTCAAGGAATTGTACCTTATTTAGAATTAAAATATTTTTATTTATTTATTGTTAGAGTTGAAAGGGACCATGCAGGTCATCAAGTCCGACCCCTGCCTGAGCAGGAATCCTAAAGCACCCCAGCCAAATGGCAGTCCAATCTCCTCTTGAAAGTATCCAGAGTTGGGGAATTCACAACCTCTGCAGGCAGGTTGTTCCACTGGTTGATCGCTCTGGCCATCAGGAAGTTCTTCCTTACTTCTAGGTTGAATTTCTCCTTGGTCAGCTTCCAGCCATTGTTCCTCGTCCGGCCCTCTGGTGCTCTGGAGAATAGAGTACAGTAAAAATGTCATTCTACTAATCGGTTTGCTCGATTAAATATGTTATGTTGGTATGTTGGTATTCTTAGCTTAATTCCAGTTTTCCTTTTTTTGTGTGTGATATTAAGCAATGTAATATTCTCCTAACTCATAGTGTTTTGAGTAGAAATGGATATTTGTAACTATTATTATGTAAAGTTTGGGATGGCCTTTGGCAAAGACTGAACAATGGAAGTATTGTAGATTTTTAATTAAACAATTTACTCTAGTATCCTCCTGCCTTAGTTTTATGCAGATTTAATTTAGGATTATATTCCATTTCTTTTGTTCTCCAGACTGTTTTGTAAAACTTTGGTTCTGGGCAGCAATGAAGGACTACTAAATAATTGGGATAAACAAATATAATTTAAATGGAATGTATGAATGGTCTTGAGGGAAGGAAGGAAGGAAGAAATTCTACCTAAGAAACAATCAGATAAAAAAAAAAAGCAGGAGCCATCAATTGCTTAAGGGTTAGAGAATGAAATTTAGGAGAGACTCAGTCTGATGGACAAGTAGTTAAAAGTGGAGATGGGAAGTTTGTGCCTTGAGACTTGCAAGATTCTGTTAACATAGTCTTCTAATAAAGTAGAATTACTTCATCTTGTCATGTTTCTTGTCTGATTTGCCTGGAAGAACATGCTCTGGGTCCCATTTATTACAGAAGGTCATCTGGCAATGCCCAGGAAGATCATCCATCAGATATGAGCTCAGCCCCAACCAACCCTGTTGGCTTTGTGAAAGGCCTTACAGATGCAGTTTTGTCATCAGGCATCTGGATGTATGACACAGCCTCTGGAGTGGTTGTGTTAATTTATTATTTTTTTATTTTTATTTTATTCATTTGTCCAATACACAAATACATAGGAAGAAAAATAGACATGTGGTAATATATATAAGGGTAAAAGTGAATTTAGAGGAGAGGATATATGAAAGGAAGAGAATATATATGATAGGTGAAAGAGAGGAAAGACAATTGGACAGGGGACGAAAGGCACACCAGTGCACTTATGTACGCCCCTTACTGGCCTCTTAGAAACCTGGAGAGGTCAATCGTGAAGAGTCTAAGGGAGAAATGTTGGGGGTTAGGGGTTGATACTATTGAGTCCGGTAATAAGTTCCACGCTTCGATAACTCGATTGTTGAAATCATATTTTTTACAGTCAAGTTTGGAGCGGTTCGTATTAAGTTTGAATCTGTTGCGTGCTCTTGTGTTGTTGCGGTTGAAGCTGAAGTAGTCATTGACCGGTAGGACATTGCAGCATATGATCTTGTGGGCAATACTCAAATCGTGTTTTAGGCGCTGTAGTTCTAGTTGCGTAGTTCTGTTGGTGGTGTTTCTTTTATTTTGGCTGCTGTTTGTATTTGTGACTTCCACCCCCACCCCCTTCTATGTTTTTGTATAGTTGTGAACTGTTATCCACCCAGACTCAAGAATTAGAGAGGGTAGCCATATGGTATAACATGAAATATAAATCTGATTTCTTTGAATATTATCTTTCAATAAGGTACCATCTTTTCATAAAAGGTGATGTAAAAAAAGGTTCCACTCTGATTGCAACCCACTAACATTTTGAAATACCTTTATGACATATTTGTGCTAATAGGACTACTGGCCTTCCGCAATCTGTCATGGCCAAATTGTGTTGAATGGTATCCATGCATGATGATTGGATAGTTGAACTGTGGGTTTTAACTGGGGTTTTGTAGTTTTATAATGTTGGACTTTTATATTTGATTTCCTTTTTTATTTTATTTGTATTTTTATGTTATTGTAAGCTGCCTTGAGTTCTTTGGTATTGGGTGGCATAGAAGTCGAATTAAACAAGCAAGCAAACAAACAAACAAACAAACAAATAAATAATATAGTTGGAATTAAATATGATTGATGTATTCTACTGCGTCTCCTATAAAAAAGATGATAGAAAACCACCTGAATTTCAAAGTGTTTGCCACTGTGTTTCTTCTATTTGTTATTCTAAATCTGTATCCCAGGCTTCTTTGAAACTTAACAGCTCTCCTCCAGTTCTAATAAATCCAACATTTTTGAGATAGTTCCTTTGTATTGAGAAGGGTGATTAATAATTTTTCAAAAGTAGTTGAACAATGAGATGCTGACTCTTTTGTATTTTTCTTATTCAAAAAGGATTTAAGTTGGAGTATGTTAGCAAAGATAGATGGGGAATGTATTCGTAGCTAAATCTCTTCTTTACAGCATTGGACTTTATTATTATTGTAGAAATCTCCGATTCTACTGCTGCTGAAATCTCTCTTAGGCTTCAGTTGTGTTCACCTGTCCTGATGAGAGAATCCTGGCAATCCCATTAAAGGTGTTAGAGGAAAGATGTTATCAAAGCTGAATATCTTTTTTTTAACCAATCCTAAAATGTTGCTTTTGTGAACATAATACCGATACTTTTTTATTTCTTTAATATCATATTTTCTATTGGTTGCTAGGAGTTAAAAATGACTCAAAAGACTCAAAGTCAATTTTTATGAAGTGTTTTGAAGGAAAAACATCTGACTATGTCCTGCCTGTATATTTTTTTAGTTGTATACATTGTCTAGTTGGATCTTCCAGTATGGAGGCATAATATGACCAAATGTGTCATGTTAATTCTTTATAAGTAAGTTGAAGTGTTAATACCACTTTATAATGCCTTGGTAAGATCACGCTTGGAATACTGCATCCAGTTTTGATCATCACAAAAAGATGTTGAGACTCTAGAAAGAGTCTCTAGAAAGAGAAGAGCAACAAAGATGATTAGGGGAATGGAGGCTACAACATATGAAGAACGACTGCGGGCATAGTTCCCTCTAAGCTGAGCAGTGAGCAATCGCTCACTTAAAAATCATCATCAACTCAGAGTTTTCCAAACCTGCCCAGAAGCCGAGAGGGAAAGAGTGAGAGGGAAGGAGAGAGAGAGGAAGAGAGAGAAACAGATAGAAAAAAGAGAGGACGGAAAAGAAAAAGAAAAAGAATGGGAGTAAGGAAGAGAGAAAGAAAATCAAAATCTAGTTTGAAACCAGCTCAACTATTTAAGTGGCATTTTGATATTGATAGAGTTGCCCTATTATGAGCTCACTGTTATAGACACACAGTACAGTATTTTATTTTGAAATTCTCTGAGGCAAAACAGGGTGGGTTTTTTATTTGTTTGTTTGTTTGTTTGTTTATTATTTCTGTGCCGCCCAGTCCCGAAGGGACTGCCGCTCAGACACTATACTTTTCCGCCCACCCACCCACCCCAAAAATTAGAGGGAACACTGACTGCGGGAATTGAGTATGTCTAGTTTAATGAAAAGAAGGACTATTAGGGGGTGACATGATAGCAGTGTTTCAATATTTAAAGGGTTGCCACAAAGAAGACCTATTCTCCAAAACACCTGAAGACAGGACAAGAAGCAATGGATGGAAACTAATCAAGGAGAGAATCAACCTAGAACTAAGGAGAAATTTCCTGACCGAACAATTAATCACTAGATTGACTTGTTTCTAGAAGTTGTGGGTGCTTCAACACTGACGGTTTTTAAGAAGAGATTGGACAACCATATGTCTGAAATGGTATAGGGCACTAATGGTGAACCTATGGCACGGGCACCACAGGTGGCACGCAAAGCCATATCTGCTGGCACGCAAGCTCTTGCCCTAGCTCAGTTCCAACAGGCCTGTGTGTGCCAGCCAGCTGATTTTCAGCTCACATAGAAGCTCTGGAGGGCATTTTTGGCTTCCAGAGAGCCTCTGGGAGGATGGGAAAGCGCGTTTTTACCCTCCCCCAATTCCAAGGAAGCCTTTGGACCCTAGGGAACGTGAAACATGAGCCTACTGGGCCCACCAGAAGTTGGGAAACAGTCAGTTTCTGTTATGGTTAGCTCTGGCCCAGCTCCTGCCCCAAGGACTGTGGATGTGGGGGAGACATCTACATGCTGCAGGCCTGTTTTGCCCCCGGTGGAATCTGCTGATGAAGGCTCCTCTGACCAAGAAGACATGAGTGACAGGGAGGAGAGTGTGGCAGACAGTTCAGAAGGAGATCAATTATCTAGCTCTTCCTTGGATTCAGAACAAGAGTTAATGATACAGCCACGCATGAGGAGAGCGATGCATAGGCAACAACAACTGAGAGATTATTATCAAACAAAATGAGGCCACCTGTGGTTGGGTGGGGCTGTGGTAATTAGTGAGGCTGCTATAAATAGCAGCCTGTGGGTATGGCCATTGTGGAGGATTATCTGATCATTGTGTTTTGTGACTGCTTTACTGACTTTGACCTTTGTGTGCTGAACTAAACCAGAGCAAAGTGTGTTTCACTTTGTGAAAGAAGAAGGACTGTGAATTGCCTCACAGCTGCAAGCTAAGTATCACGAACTGATAAGGGACTTGTACAAATTACCAGTTTGTTTGGAGACGAGTGCTCTTTGCTATACCAAAAGAGGGCTTAGTTTATTTGCATTTTCGGTATAAAGAACATTGTTTTGAATTTTCAAACTTGTGTGTGTCTGAAATTTGTACCTGTGAATTTTTGGGAGGAGTCTACCAGAGGAATCTACCAGAGAGCCTGACAGAACAGTTTCCAGTGGGGGAAGCTGTTCTAGCCCTCCCCTGGCATTGAATTATGGGTGCGGATACCCAGGCATGCACGATAGCACGTGCCCATGCTCTTTTGGCACCCGAGGAAAAAAAATGTTCGCCATCACTAGTATAGGGTGTCTGAGCAAGGTGTTGGATTAGAACAGTGTTTCCCAACCTTGGCAACTTGAAGATATTTGGACTTCAACTCCCACAATTCCCGAGCAAGCGAATGCTGGCTGGGGAATTCTGGTAGTTGAAGTCCAGATATCTTCAAGTTGCCAAGGTTGGGAAACACTGGATTAGAAGACCTCCAAGGTCACTTCCATCTCTGTTATTTTGTTCTGTTTGATAGTATAATTTTTTAGAAGAAATTCCCTATCCATTTTTTTCCGGAGGTCTATATATAATGTCTATATTAATTCTTATTTTTTAATGTTGTAATAAAGAGACCAATTCTTCTTTGCCATAATGTTAATATTTTATATAGCATTTTCTACTGGAAGAGATTGAAATAAAAAAAACCCATTAATTTTGAAAGAGCCATCATTTTAGCTGTTGCAATTTGACACAGATTAAATATTTTTTCCCCAAGATTTTCATTCGTTTTTTTATTTTATTTTTCTACATTGGTGTAAAATTATTATCAAACATTTTATTAATTTATTTGGGAAGTTAATTCCTGGATATTTGAAGGGTTTCGTTTCCATGTTTTTTTTAAAAAAAAATACTAGCTGTCTTTCTTTGTAGTTTAGGGGAGTTATAGAAGAATATTCTTGTGACTTTTGAAAATGTACTATTAATTCTGCAGGACGTACTTCTGCACATCCTTCCCAAGCCATTTTAATATATTTTCCACCAGAATTTGTAAGTCAACATAACATCATCCACAAATAAATTTAATAGATAATGTCTATCTCCTTCTTTTATCCTTTAAGTTCCTTATTGCTATGAACCCTTACTCATAATAGCAATAGCACTTAGACTTATATACCGTTTCACAGTACTTTACAGTCCTCTCTAAGTGATTTACAGAGTCAGCATATTGCCCCCCAAAAGCTGGGTTCTCACTTTACCCATCTCAGGAGGATGGAAGGCTGAGTCAACCTTGAACCGGTGAGATTCGAACTGTCAAACTGCTGGCAGCCGTCTGGCAGCAGAAATAGCCTGCAATACCTCATTCTAAGCACTGCACTACATGTCTCTCAATGTTTCTATGATGCTGTTAAATAATAAGATACCTAATGCTAGTCCTTGAGACTAGGAATTGTTTAGAATCAAATTCATCCTTATGGGGTCATTGGTCATATTATAAATTTGTTCTATTATGTTGAAAAAGTAAATGCCATACTGAAATATTTTAAAAGTTCATTTAAAAAAATAGTCCTTCCATGTAAACCAACCCTTAAAGACTAAAGACGTCCAATGATGAAACAATATTTAACAATATTGTTAAAGAAGATGTGTTCACAAGTAAGGTTTATAATCAGAGCTTGCTCTCTTAGCAAAGTGTTAAAATAGAAATGAAAATACATTAGGTTTCTCCCCGCTCCCACAAAAACAGTAGCAAGCATTTGACTGTATGTCTTTATAAGAGGAAAAGAAAGAACAAGTTTGTGGTTTGGGATGAAAAAGAAACCCATATTCTCTTTGGTTTGCTTCATAATTTGCACTGTGGTTTTTAAATGTGTTCAGTGGATATTCTATGACAGTGTCTGCTTCTTCTTTTTTTTAATGGTAATTGCTTGCACTATTTTTGTTTTGCCACCATAGTGACAAAAAGGGAAAAAGGGAAGTTTGAATGAAGTTGAATGACAACAAACAGATAATCTTTGTTCTCAAAATGGGATTAGTGAAATCTGATCTCACTCTGTTTGATACCTAGATTTGATATTACACAATTCTTTAGGTCCTTCCGCCTCCCTCCCAAAGAGCAAACTATGTGCAGAAATAAAATAGGGGTATGGCCTTCTCTTCCCCGTCCCCTTTCTTTTTCTTTCTCAACACTTGAATTTTGTTTTTGTCTTTGGTTTTCCACAGGGATAGCCTTATGATAAGAAAAAAATATTTAGAAATAATGAAATACATATCAATGGTTATGTATTATCAGCACTTAGGATGTACCATATTTTTTGGAGTATAAGACGCACCAAAGTATAAGGTGCACCTTAGTTTTAGGGGAAGAAAATAGGGAAAAATCTACCTACTAGGTATTGATCTGGGTAGCGTCCTTAGTCTGTTCAGTTTCAGCACATTATTTTATCCCCTGGTTAGGGCTGAAAAAGCCTTTTTCAGAGGGAGTAGGAATGAAAACAAGCCTGAAAAGACTTAGGGCAGGAAAAAAACCTTCTTTGGAGGGAGTATTATATTATATTATATTAGATTTATTAGATTTGTATGCCGCCCCTCTCCGAAGACTCAGGGCAGCTCACAACAGTAATAAAAAACAGTATGACAATGGAACAAATCTAATAATAAAAATTATATAAAAACCCCAACAATTAAAAACCATACAACATATACATACCAAACATAAAATATAAGAAAGCCTGGGGGAGATGTCTTAGTTCCCCCATGCCTGGTGATATAGGTGGGTCTTGAGTAACTTGCGAAAGACAAGGAGGGTGGGGGCCGTTCTAATCTCCAGGGGAAGTTGATTCCAGAGGGCCGGGGCTGCCACAGAGAAGGCTCTTCCCCTGGGGCCTGCCAAACAACATTGTTTGGTCGACGGGACCCGGAGAAGGTCAACTCTGTGGGACCTTATCGGCCGCTGGGATTCGTGCGGTAGAAGGCGGTTTTGGAGGTATTCTGGTCCAATGCCATGAAGGACTTTAAAGGTCATTACCAACACTTTGAATTGTGACCCGAAACCGATTGGCAGCCAGTGCAGGCCACGGAGTGTTGTAGAAAGGTGTTGTAGTAGGAGTGTTGTAGTAGGAAGCCGGGAAGATCATTAGCACCTACAGTAGTTAGGGCTGGGGTGGGGGGGAAGCTTAGAAAAAGCTACATTTTGAGTATAAGACACACCCAAATTTTCAGCCTCTTTTAGAGAGGAAAAAGGTGTGTCTTATACTCCAAAAATATGGTACGTAAAAAGTGTGATGTGATAAACATTTTCCAGTATAATTGGGTATTTTTACATATAATCAACTACTGTACTTTATAATTTTTATTAAGAATTTTAAACAAAAGATAAAAACTAGCAAGAACTAACACGGGATAAAAAGAGTAGAGAAAGAACAAAGAAAAAAAATCAAAAGTGCAAAAGTAAAAATAGAAAAAAAAGAAGTTGTTTTCAATTTCCTTTACAGAGAATATAATTACAAATACAAAATGACCTCTTATTTTATGGTTACAAAAACAAACTCTGTCTTTTCTGGCATCTGGTTGGATTTTTTTTTTTTTTACCAACTACTATTTTTGCAACAGATAAAGTACATATTTCCTTGCAGTTACCAATATAAACAGAGTTAGATCCAGACTTGAAAACTATTTAATTGAAGTAGGCCAGAAAAACACCTCACATGTCTCTCTTATGCATGCCACCGGAACTTCTGGCTGCATTGTTAAATTTTGATTATTATTTTTTTTTAAAGGAATTGAGGCAGGAAATATACAAAAGCTGTATAGACCTTAAACAGGCCTTTCTGTAGGTTTCCAAAAAAATAACATATAATCCCATATTTAAACAAAGAATACCTCCCCATCCCATCTGTATGACATATTTCTACCCATCACCATTCTGTCCATAGCTACCTTCACCCAGGCTTCAACTGCAGTTAATCACACCAATATAAATTCAAATATGGGAATTTCCAGAACCCTAAAGTACCTTTGTGAGGTCTTCATGCCAGCGAAGAGCACGGAGCTGTGATTAACCAAACCAATTCCTACATCACCACAAACCAGGACAGCTATTTATAAACTCTTCACTTCTTTTAGTTGGAAACAATGTTTTACTGTTGCCTTCTTGTTGTAGCAACTGTAAATCAGAGGCTGAATGAGTCTTCCCCATATTTGGTGCCCATCTAATATGTTGATCTACATCTTCCATCTTTCCCAGCAACCAGTGATGGTGGGAAACCACTTATTCAGTTTATTGTTGTTCTGGTGGTGTTTTTAAACTTCTCTTAACAAGAAAAAGGAATGAACTGGAATCAGCAGTTTTTCTTGGTCCTTCTGCTTCTCTTCCACTCTCTCAATTTTTAGTTATAAAAGACCTCTGGCCTAAATTGCAATTGCACAAGGCCAATATCTTGACTATCTGCTAAAACTTGGAGCTGAGAGATTTTTGGGAAATCTTGCTGACTAGATTTAAAAAGCGATATCAACAACCCTACCTCAGCTCCATCTCTGTTAACTTTTTTGTGTAGGTCACATTTTTTCAGATTATTTTCTCTGAATCATAAACACGGAACATTTACTTAGATACTTGTTTTGTCTTCATTAGTATGTGACCTTTCTCATATTTATGACTTCCTCTGAGGCCCTCATATTTTGTGATGTAAAAACAGCTGAAGTGGCAGTGCCAAGGATCTTTTTATTATTGTTATAGCTTGTATTATAGCACAGAAGTCTAAAACTTATTTTGCTTCAATTATTCCTCATAGGTAGTTATATTAATGGTTTTCTTAAAATTACTTTATCAGTCCAGCAAATATGCCAGCTTGAGCACTTCTGTTTGTCTGGCTTTGGTCAAAGATTGCAATAAAAAAGATATACGTATCTTTCTTTCTTTCTCTTTCTTTCTTTCTTTCTTTCTTTCTCTTTCTCTCTCTCTCTCTCTCTCTCCAGAGAAACCCCCACACACACATACACCATACACAGATTTGCATGCAATTAGCTTTCTTTAAGCAGTTTAACAAGAACTTAAGAATAAAAACAGGAAAAAATAAGCAATAAAAGATGGAACATACAGAGTAAATAAATTCTGGTTAGTTGTGCCTAAATTTATGTTTATGGCAGAGCTTCAGTGCCTGATTGAATGTGCATTAGGAGTTATTTGAGATTCTAATAACTACATGGTATAATTCTTACAATTCTTATTATTTTGAAAAGCTTTGCAGTAGAATAAAATATAATAAGAATAAAGAGTATACAGGTACTCCTTGTTTTACATAAATGTAAAGCATACTGCTGTTCAGTAACCAAGAAATAACACTGGAAGAAACAAATATGATATGAAAAATATACTTTTGATCAAAGGGTAAAATTATCAATAAATAAAATATTTTTTCCATTTCACACAAGTTTTTAGTTACATTCTAAAAGTGTAAATATTTGGGGTCGTATGGTAAGTTATCGTATGAAAATTGCATGAATTGATTGGATGTTTGCTTCAAGCCCATTTCAACCTTTTCTAAAACAGGGAAAAGATCAAAATTGGGAGGGTAATATTATTTGTTTAACATGCTTTCGTAGACCTACATGAGCCAATATATGGATCCAAAGTATTTTCTTGTACAGTAATTAGCCTTAAAGTGCACAAGTGAAGATATTCTAAATACATTAAACTCAGTTTCTCCGACATAATGGCAAGTACAGTTACTCCATGAGTGTATAATCAAATAATTAACTTGAGTTCCATGTTGAAATTGAATTAAAAATACTGTATACACATTTTCCCTTTTAACTCTATTGCTCTTGTCTACTGTCATGGAGTTAGAAGTACCATCATCCACCACTGTATAGGCAATAGATCTGTAGGCAAAAAAGGATCGGTGTTAATCCACAATTGTGCAAGAGAACAGTTTTCACTAGGAAAGATTTTCCTGAATTAGGAAAATCAGCAATGGCAAGAGAGAGTGTCTGGACAGGACAAAGGGAGATTTCTGGGTACTGCAGGTCATAAATCTGTTCAGTGACTGGTGCCACACACCTCACTGAATCATAGTATGGTTTCTTTAGTTTTGGCTTAGTTTATGAATCCAGCTAATAGTAGTTGATTATTGAATAAACCACGGCTTACTGTTTGTGAATTCAGCCAGTACCTGCAGGAGTATAGAACAAAGGGAAAGGAAAACAGAATTAATAAAACGTTGAGTGCTATAACGTCATTGCAAGAATTTTCAGTCACAGTCCCAGATTTCACACAAGGAATAAACACAACTTGAAAAACAGATGTTTTAATATGTAATGTTGCAAGTGAATAGACAGCCTTTAAGTATCCCACCTTTCAATTTGGGAGTGGTTCAGATTGGTAGAGAGATTTAGGCAGATTGTAAAAACAAATTGAAGGTCTATAAAGGGGAAGTACAGTAATTACAGCACAATTAAGGGTTTCAGCAGAGGTGGAGCAACTTATAGACCAATTCTGGCAGCATTTTTCAGCTGTTGAAAATCTGACAATTATAGGCTATAATCTAGACCGATATATGGTTTGAAGATCAAGGATTGATGCAAATTTGAGTGAGGAAACATTAAGGCTGGAGTGAGTATAATTCTGGTGGATCAGGCTACATGGAGAACAACTTACTATTGACTGGAACTGTTTTATTTACTTTCTGAACCTTTCATTTGCTGGATAGTTGGGCATAACTGAAAGTTGGGAAGCAAATTGATAGGGATAAACTAGATTAAGGAATTTACCCCTAGAACTGGGAGCCATCTGCATAAAATTAAGCATCCACATTTTTCCTCTCAAGAATTTTGCCAAATAATTCCTTAATGTTACTGAAGGGTTTCCAGTGTTTACAATATATTAATCCCTTTTTTCAGGCTCACTACATCTACACAATAGCTTTTTTTTTGTTTATGTATTTATCGAGTTAGCTAAGAAAAATTCGGGAATTCATTTCTCCCAACCATCGATAAATAGATAACTTCATCTTGAGTAAATTTGACTTAAGGATCTGAATCTGAACTTTCAAGAAATATTGTCTATGGAGATAATGGCATACTGGATTCTTTTGAACAGTTTATTTACATTTGGTCCACGCTTACAAATAACTGCAAAAACAAATTCTCACTCAGAAATAAAATGGATTAGATCGGGGTCTCCAACCTTGGCAACTTTTAGACTTGTAGACATCAACTTCCAGAGTTCCTCAGTTAGCTTTGCTTTGAAGTTCACAAGTCTTTTTTTTTAAAAAAATAATATTTTATTAGTTTTCAAAAACAAACATAACAAACATGACATACAACATTTAGTGGAGCTACAGTCGCTCTGCTCAGAGTAGAAGTCATCATTATAATAAAAAAGAAAGAAGAAAGAAAACGTCATTTTGTTATTTAACATCGTCTACGAAATATGTGAAAGTATCAATTTTAAAATAGTAAATATAAACCTATATAAAAGTTTATGAAAATATGTATAGAAATTTTAAGAGAAGAAGGAAGAATTTACATTTATATTGTAAGTAATCACCATCTAATACAATTTAACTACTTTCTTGAGAATATCTGTTTCATTTGGAATCTCAGTATCTTTCCATTTTTGCGCAAAGGCTATCCTAGCTGCTACTAATATATGAACCATTAAATAATATATATCTTTTTTATATTTGTTATTTGATATACCTAGTAAAAAAAATTCTGGTGTTTTCTTGATATCTTGCTGTGTTATTTCTCTTAACTGTTTTTCTATTAGGTTCCAATATTCTTTTGCTTTTGAGCATGGCCACCAAGTATGATAATAAGTTCCTATTTCTACTTCTAGTTGAAGTTCACAAGTCTTAAAGTTGCCAATGTTAGATACCCCTGCCTTAGACATCTTGTTTGAACATCCATAAAGCCATATTTTTAAAAATGACCATTCACTTCCAGGAAATTAGAACAAGTTGAGTCTTCTTTTCATTTTACTTTTGGCGCCTGTGACCTCATTCTCACCCTGTATATCTTATTCTGTTAGATGTGGTATCTAAAACTATGTTAAATGTTTAAAAAATGACTTCTATAACTCAAATATAATGAGAAATAATTATGGCTCTCCCATGTTCTAACATCTATAGGTCTTCCTCCCTTTTATGTAACATTTAAAAAAGATTTGAAATGTCAGAGAAAACTATGAAGGACAATCAAGGGTGAAAATCAGATCCTTATTGCTGCTGGATGTGTGTATATTATTACATATTCATTTTTTTAAAACCACAAATTTTCACATAAATAAGAATACTGATTTATTTATTTTTTTAAAAATACCATCAAAGGCTCTTGAGTAAACTCTGCACCCAAGTTATAAGAAGACAGGTGCACTCAGGAACTGTTAATTTGCTAAAGAGCAGGAGGTGGTAGAAATAGATATTTTCTATTTCTAAATAGAAATACTTTCAAATTGAACAAGATTCAAAGCGCGATTGTTGAAAGGGATTTGGGGTCATGACTGAACTCTCAAATAAAATGTATGTAGGTTAATTTTTAAAAAAGACAAATGCTTTGGAAATATTAGGAAGAGATTGAAAACCAAAATTGTAATTGTGATATAATATCTATAGTGAGACTGGGTTTGAAATCGTGTACATAAATGCACATGAAAAAGGAAGTTGTGAAGTTGCAGAAAATGGTGGAGGGGGAGGAGAACTATTAAAGGCTAGAGTAGCTCCTATAAGGAAAATCAAAACCACACAGGGACAATTTGCTTTGACAGAAGGCAGATAAGGGACGATATAAAATTATGAATGATATGGAGTATGCAAGCAGAGAAAATTTTCTGCCGCATACATTTTAAAAAGTGAAGTCATTCATTAATAATAAATGCAGAGAGAGATTCAGGAGTGATAAAAGGAAGCACTTCATTGCAAAACACATAGTTGAAATGTGGCATCTATTGCTTTCAGATGTGATGGCCATCAATTTAGATGATTTTTAAAAAGGAACCAAGCAGATTCGAGGGGAGTAAGGCTATCTAGTCTTAAGGTCTGTGCATCACCTCCAGAATGACAAGCAACATACAGGTAGTCCTTGTTTAAAGACTGATTGTTTTACAACCAATGTTATGACGGCCATGAAATGGGTGAATTGTTGTAAATTCTCTCTCTTTCATTCTTTCTCTCTCTCTCTCTCTCTCACACACACACACACACACACAAACATACAAACATACACCATGATGCCATAATAGCATGTTGGCTGGGTCAGTTTTGCAATCAGTCATATTATTTGATGATCATGTGACTACGATTCATGATTTTTTTAAAGTTTCCAGCATTTTTTATTTTTATTTTATTTATCAATTATTTTTGGAAACACACCTTTTATAATTAAAGTAATCAGTTTTTCCATCCAGCCAAAGTATTCCTAACCTTACAATTTATACTGACTGATTCCTAATATTATTAGAGTGCTTATTTG
The DNA here is from genome assembly GCF_031021105.1 of Erythrolamprus reginae. Taxonomy (NCBI): domain Eukaryota; kingdom Metazoa; phylum Chordata; class Lepidosauria; order Squamata; family Dipsadidae; genus Erythrolamprus; species Erythrolamprus reginae. Next base: position 298,279,842 of record NC_091950.1, read on the forward strand.
TATCCAGATTATCATTGTTGTATCTTATGATTCTTGACAAATGTATCTTTGTCAAGAATCATACACTAAGAGAATATGCACCAAGACAAATTCCTTGTGTCTCCAAACACACTTGGCCAATAAAGAATTCTGTTCTGTTCTATTCTGTTCTGTTCTACTCTTCCCTACTCTACTCTACTCCACTCCACTCCACTCCACTCCTATCATGTTGTGGTGTTTCTTCCCATACTCTCTATTTTATTGAGCTAGCTAAATAGGTTAAAACCAGAATAGCTGTTGTGCTTTGTCCTTACACTAGGAATGGTGGCTGCTTTAAGATGTGAATGTTCAGGAGTGCAGTATGGAAGGAACCATATAAGTAGCTCAATGCTTGTTCTGAGCCTCCTTGGCATTCCTCACAGGTGCATAATTTTCACTTCCTTTGTTTTAAAGGATATTTTGAATCCGTAATTTCAATAAACTTAAGTGATGGCAATTCAGGTAGTTCTGGTTGTTGTCATTACTTACTTCATAAATAAGAAGTGGAAAGAGATCCAGGTAGAGAATGTAGGGGGTGAAATAAAGGGGTGGAGGTCCGAAGTTGACCCCATCACTTCTGTTGCTAAGCAAAACAACAGAGAGGGGCGGCATAGAAATTTAATGGATGGATGGATAGATGGATGGATGATGAATGAATTAAATAAATAAATAAATAAATAAAAACAGTTGTTAAGTGAGTTTCGTCCCATTCTACAATGTTTCTTACCACAGTTGTTAAGTGAATCACCGCAGTCGATAAATTAGTAACGCAGTTGTTAAATGAATCTGGCTTCCCTGTTGATTTTGCTTATGAAAAGGTTGCAAAAGGTGGTCCCATGACTTTGAACACCGCGAGGGTCATACATGTGGATCAGTTGACAGGCATCTGAATGTTGCTTCCACGATCATTGGGATGCTTCAAAAGTCGTAAGCGTGAAAAATGGTTGTAAGCCACTTTTTTTAGGGCTGTTGTAATTTTGAATAGCCACTAAATGAACTGTTGTAAGTTGAGGACTGCCTAGAAACATAGAAACATAGAAGTCTGACGGCAGAAAAAGACCTCATGGTCCATCTAGTCTGCCCTTATACTATTTTCTGTATTTTACCTTAGGATGGATATATGTTTATCCCAGGCATGTTTAAATTCAGTTACTGTGGATTTATCTACCATGTCTGCTGGAAGTTTGTTCCAAGGATCTACTACTCTTTCAGTAAAATAATATTTTCTCATGTTGCTTTTGATCTTTCCCCCAACTAACTTCAGATTGTGTCCCCTTGTTCTTGTGTTCACTTTCCTATTAAAAACACTTCCCTCCTGGACCTTATTTAACCCTTTAACATATTTAAATGTTTCGATCATGTCCCCCCCTTTCCTTCTGTCCTCCAGACTATACAGATTGAGTTCATTAAGTCTTTCCTGATACGTTTTATGCTTAAGACCTTCCACCATTCTTGTAGCCCGTCTTTGGACCCGTTCAATTTTGTCAATATCTTTTTGTAGGTGAGGTCTCCAGAACTGAACACAGTACTGTATTCCAAATGTGGTCTCACCAGCATTCTATATAGTAGGATCATAATCTCCCTCTTCCTGCTTGTTATACCTCTAGCTATGCAGCCTGCATCACTTTCTAACTTTGTACTCTTTTGTTTTATTGATAAAGAAACAGACCGATTGTGCCTTATACAGAATTGACCCTCCATTACTTATTACTTGACTGTTTGAATGTTGTTCCTTCCCTCTTCCTTTACATGGTTAACTATATAAACATTATAATTAATTCTATATACCCAGCTCAGTAGATAACTAATTTCTGAATTTTATCGTGGCCCGATTCCTGTTTATATGTACAGTATTTATTGAAAATGTTTAGATGTTATCCATCAAAACACTGTAGGCCTTGCCCCCTCCAAGCTGTTAGTATCATCAGTACCGGCTGCAGTAGGTCATCACCTGTAATTTGTCATCTAGAAAGGAGCTGGAGAAGGCAGTGCCTCAGCAAGCTTCAGTTGCATATGTCAGTCACGGTTATTACTCTTACAATAATATGCATAATAACAGGCTGTGTTTAAGATGCAGGGCTTCTTGTTAGGATAGATGATGAGGCCTGTTTCTAATGAAGGGTAGCGAATTGCCTTAATTTATGTTGTGCACTTTTGTTCTTTTCAAGTCTGCATGTCCTGTCATTTAGGTAAATATTGTCTTTCTTCTTCTTCTTCTTCTTCTTCAAAAAAAGAGCTGCAATGTTGTCTTATAAAGAACAAGCAATATCCAAATCTTTCCATATTGGTGCATACTGTTATCATATATAAAAACAAAATTCCATGGCATTTTTCTAAGCGTTTTATATTATTATTATTATTATTATTATTATTATTATTTATTAGATTTGTATGCCGCCGCTCTCCGAAGACCCAAGTCCCAAGAGGAAAAGTTTACATTTCAATTGTATATTGATCTTTTAAATCCTTTGAAATCAGTGTTTGGACCCAACATTTTCTAGCTTCTTCGCATATCTGCCGAACATAGTGAAATGACTTTTTCTTGTTGGTCGCAGTCCCAACCTGAATTTGCAGTATCTTTATATATTGTAGATAATTTTTCTGATTTTGTATACCAAGAGTACATCATTTTATAAAAATTCTGTTTGAATGATAGCATAATGTAAATTTCAATCCTTGCAATCACATATTTTCCTATAGTTTCATCTGTATATCATAACCAAAGCTTTATCCCATTTTATCATATATTTTTTCACTTGTTCTTCTTCTGCCTCAAATTTCAATAGAAGTGTACACATCTTAGGAATCAAATGTTCACCGTCAGTACACAATTTCATTTTAAAGTCAGTTTTAGAATATTTAGTTTATAAATTATTTTATTTGCTTTGATTCTTTCTGAGAGTTCTTAATAAGAGAGCTATTGACAGTTATGTCACTCTGCCATCAGTTCTCTTGATTTCTCTTTTGTATTGCCCTTGACAAATTTCTAGAGTATTATGGTTAACCATTTGTGTTTTCTCATCTATAAAAGCTTCTTATGCTGAGAACCACAAACGTGTTTTTGGCCACAACCTGGATTTGTGTCTACTCTGTATTCACAATGCGGCATGTCTAATATAGTTATTTTTAAAATCTACATGTAAAATCTCGGGGCGGCTAACAGCAATCATAAACAGTATACGATAATAATCCAATACTAAAAGCGAATTAAAACCCCTTAATATAAAAAACCAAGCATACATACTAACATACCATGCATACAATTGTAAAGGCCTAGGGGGAGAAGGAATCTTAATTCCCCCATGCCTCGTGGCAGAGGTGGGTTTTAAGTAGCTTACGAAAGGCAAGGAAAGTGGGGGCAATTCTAATCTCTGGGGGGGAGTTGGTTCCAGAGGGCCGGGGCCGCCACAGAGAAGGCTCTTCCTCTAGGTCCCGCCAAGCGGCATTGTTTAGTTGACGGGACCTGGAGAAGACCTGTGGGACCTAACTGGTCGCTGGGATTCGTGCGGCAGAAGGCGGTCCCTGAGGTAATCTGGTCCGGTGCCATGAAGGGCTTTATAGGTCATAACCAACACTTATTTTTAATTCCATGTCTTAACATATTTATTTTGAAATAGGCGTTGATATGCTTACCTGAACGCCTCTTCTCGTACGGTGAGTGGGTACAGCAGTCACATGGGTTTGCTCTGTCCAATCCGGTGGAACTGAGCCTAGTATTAAAAAAGACTGCTGGATCCGCCCCTTCCCCAGAATTCGCGAATCCGTAGACTAGGCTCAGTAGTGAAGCTCTTTAAAGTTCAACTCCCGTGTTAAAAGAAGTTAGAATAGAAAGTGAAGAAGACCACACAAAGGGAGGGAAGTGACTGCTGTACCCACTCACCGTACGAGAAGAGGCGTTCAGGTAAGCATATCAACGCCTATTCTCCGTACTGAAGGAGTGGGTCCAGCAGTCACATGGGACATACCCAATAGATAGGTCCCTAGGGTGGGAGTACATGGCTATCGTGAAAGATAACGGATTGGAGTACTCTTCTGCCGAAGGCAGCGTCCGCTGATGCGTATGAATCAATTTTGTAGTGCTTTATGAAGGAATTTGGTGAGGCCCAAGTGGCTGCTTTGCAGACTTCTTCCAACGGAGCCTGAGTTGCCCAAGCGGCAGAAGTGGCAGCACTTCTGGTGGAGTGCGCTGTAATGTTCCTTGGAATGGAAAGGGAAGCTGTCTCGTAGGCCTTAGAGATGGTCCCTCTAATCCAACGGCCTATTACTGTGGAAGACACTCTAGATCCCCGGGATCTGGGGTGGTAAGCCACGAAGAGTGCTTCTGACCTTCCTATGGGTCCTGTGCGTTGGATATAGAACTTTAGTGCCCTAGTGAAATCCAGAGTGTGCCAACTAATTGCCAGGGGATGCTCTCGTTGGAGACAGAAGGAAGGTAAGGCGATATCCTGAGATCTCTGGAACATGGAACTGACCTTTGGGAGAAAGGTGGGGTCCAGTCGCAGAACCACCTTGTCCTGGTGGAACTGACAGAAGTCCTGTCTGGTAGAAAGGGCTGCCAACTCAGATATGCGTCGGGCGGATGTAATCGCCACCAGGAATGCTACCTTGAAGGGTAGGTACCTGAGGGACGCAGACTTCAGGGGTTCGTAAGGTGCCTGAGTAAGGGAGGGGAGAACCCGTGGCAAGTCCCAGGTAGGATATCTGTGGATCTTGGAAGGCCTGAGGTTGGCCACTCCTCTTAGGAATTCTTGGATTTTCGGGAAGGAGCGGAGGGGCTGCCTGCGAGGCCCCGCCAGGGCGGAAGAACTGGCTGCCAGGTGACGCCGGATGGTGCCGGTAGAGAGGCCTTGGTGGAAACCCTTCATGAGGAAGGCGATTATCCTGTGTATGGGAAGACCCAGGGGAGATAAGCCCTCCTGTGAGCACCATTGATGGAATTTGGACCAAGTATGGTCGTAGATCCGATTGGTAGACCCCCTTCTGGACTACAGGATGATTCCCACTGTGTCCGGGTCATACCCTCGCAGGTCTAGGTCCCTCCGGATAATAGCCAGGCGGTGAGGTGGAACCACTCCGGGTCCGGATGGAAGGAGGCCCCTTGCCGCAACATCTCCTCCGAAACGGGGAGTCGCCAGGGGTCCTGGATGGACAGTTGTTGGAGGTCTGCGAACCATGGCCTGCGAGGCCAGTGAGGGGCTATCAGGATTACCCGGCTTTTTCCAGAAGAATTTTGTGGATCACGTCTGACAGAATGAAAATGGAGGGAAGGCATACAGTAGACCCGGAGGCCAAGGACTCCTGAGAGCATTTATTGCCTCTGCTCCCGGAGACGGGAACCTGGAGGTGAAGCGAGGGAGCTGGGCATTGGCTTTGGTCGCAAACAGATCTAACCCTGGGTGGCCGAACCTGAGGCAGATTTGGTGGAACCGTGACTGATGGAGATTCCACTCGCCTGGGTCTATAGTCGCTCTCGAGAGCCAGTCCGCTTGGACGTTGAGGCTCCCCGAGATGTGATCGGCTAGAAGCGACTGGAGATGTTTCTCTGCCCAGAGACCTAACTTCAGGGCCCCCTCATGAGGGCCTTGGAACTTGTGCCTCCCTGTCTGCAAATATGGCTTTTGGTGGCTATATTGTCCGTGAGGACCAACACATGCTGATTGGAGATGTGAGATTGGAATTGTTTTAGAGCTAGAGACACGGCTCTTAATTCTAGTCAATTGATGGGCCTGGAAACCTCCTCCGGTGACCATGTGCCCTGAGCTAAAAGACCTTGGGCGTGGGCTCCCCAGCCCGAGAGGCTGGCATCTGTGGTGACTACAAACTGGTCGGGGCACCGGAAGAGAGATCCCTTTGCTAGGGCTGGAGACGACCACCCCTTGAGGGATCTGCGAACCGCAGAGGAATGGAAATGCGGCGATTTGAGTTGCTGTGGCCCGATCTCTGAAACGGTAACAGAAGCCACTGTAGTTCCCTGGCGTGAAGGCGGGCCCAGGGGACAATACCAATACATGACACCATTTTACCCAAAAGGGAAGATAGGGTGGTACTGGAGGCAGATTGTTGGGGCATAATGCGAGCAATGAGATCCAAAAAACTACGTTTTCTCTCAGTGGAGAGGAAAACCTGGGCTATCTCGGAATTAATGATAGTTCCCAGATGCAGAATAGAAGTGGAAGGAACCAGGAGGCTCTTTTTGAAGTTTACAGAGGAACCATGATTCTGTAGAACCGACATGGTAAGGGAGAGGTCTGCAGCCACTCCAGTTCTGGAATTCCCATGAATTAAAATGTCATCTAAATAACCTAAGATATGAATGGGAAAGGCTCGGAAATGAGCCGTCAAGGATCCCAAGAGTTTAGTGAGGACTCTGGGAGCTGAGGAGAGTCCAAATGGCATAGCCCTATACTGGAAGTGCCTGCCTTGAAGGGCGAAGCGCAAAAAATTTCCTATGGGCCTTGGCAATGGGAATATGGAGGTAGGCCTCCGTGATATCCAGAGACACCATAAAGTCTCCCCGATGAAGGGCTGCTAGGATGGAAGATAAGGAATGCCTTTGAATTTCCTATATTTTATGAACCGGTTCAATTTCTTTAGGTCCAAAAAGGCTCTCCGGCCTCCAGAGGCCTTAGGGACCATGAGGAGGATGGAAAAGAAGCCAGAAACTCTCTGGAGAGAGGGGACCGGTTGAATGGCTCTAATAGCCAACAAGTGGGAAATAGCCTCCTCCATTCGGAAACGATCTGAAGGGAGGCTGGGAGAAGAACAAGAAACAAGCGGTTAGGGGGAGAAGAAATGAACTCTAATCTTAGGCCCCTGTTCACAGGGTCAATGACCCAGGGGTCCTTACAAGAACGGTGCCAGGCGGAAGAGAACCAGGCTAGGCGACCGCCTATGGGGAAAAAGGAGGACTTACCATCTGGCTCTTCTGGAAGCCCTGGTAGAGGAGGATCCTCTCTGATAACGGGAACCTTTGCCCCTGGTGGTTCTAGATTGGGATCGAAACCGAGGGGAATACTGACCTGGACTCCTTTGAAGGGTGAAGCCTTGATCCTGTTGCCGTCCTGTGCGCCGAAAAGGCTGCGGCTTAGGAGCCTTCTTGGTGGTGGGTCCTAAGACCTTTTTCTTGTCTGTGGTCTCTGTAAGGAGAGGATCCAGGAGGTCTCCGAAGAGCAAGTTGCGTTTCAGCGGACCCATGGCTAGCTGCCACTTTTGTCTTACTCCCGCCTGCCAAGGGCGGAGCCACAGAAGTCTTCTGGCCGTTGTTGAGGCTGCTACTGACCTGGCTGCAAATCTTGAAGATTGGAAGGTAGCATCTGCTACGTATTGGGCAGCTGCGAAGACTTTGTTGAAATCCTGTTGGCCCCTTAGATCATCTGGAGGCAGGTGAGATTGGAGCTGACGGAGCCACAAGAGCATAGCTCTAGAGAAGAAGGATGCCGCTGCAGCACTCTTAATGGCCCATGAATCTGCGAAGAGGCTTCTTTTGAGCATCTGCTCAAGGCGTTTGTCCTCCGGCCGGAGGACCTCCTCTGCTTCGCCAGGCATGGCGGCCGTTGAGTGGAGTGTTTTCACTGGCTCATCTGGCCTAGGACATGTTAGGAGCTCCTCATAGGAGGGAGAAAGCTTGTAAAGCTTCTTGTCCTTGGAAGTGGGAGTGAGGCGAGCAGTTGGGTGGTCCCACTGTTTGAGCAAGGCATCCTTAAATAATTTGGGCATAGGAATTACCTCATTGTCTTCCTGTTCTTCCATGAAGTAAGGAAGATTTTCCTCCGGAGGGTCTGAAGGAGTAGTAGCCTGTTTTTCCTGTCCGGCTAGCCCCGTGGATACTCTTGCTTTAAGCAGGAGAGATTTGAAAAGCTGAGAAGGGAAGATAGCAGCTGGGGCTGGAATCTTGATCTGGGATTCCTCGTCTTCCGACAGCCCTTGAAAGGGGTCATCATCCTCTGCTGCATCCACGTCCTCATCCTCTTCCTGAGAGGAGTCAGAGACCTCCATGATTGGGGCTCTGTAAGAAGGAGCAGAACTCACGGGACGGGAGGAGCGTGGGAGGGGGTGAGACAAAGAAGACACATTGAAAGATAAGAGTTTAGCGTCCATGGTGTTAGTCAAAATAGTCAAGATAGACTGAAACTCCGGAGGCAAGGAAGAAACATCAGCCGGGAAGGAAGGAGGATCCCTGAAGGCCTGAGCCGATTCAGGCTGGGAAGGATCCTCAGTAATATCTGGCTCCTCTGGACCTAAACCCCATAGGTTAAGTTGGGGTGGATTTAGGTTTGGCTCATCCAGAGATATCACAGGAACCCCAGAGGGAGGCAGGTTAGAGGCCTCCGGGAGGGGTGTATTGGTATGCACTTGGGCCTGCACTTTAAAACGTTTGGCTGATTTATCATGTAATTTTTGTAGGGCTGGGTCCCTTCTCTTCTCAGCCCTGGTGGGCCCGGCTAAGGAATGGGCGCCTGAGGAAGAGGAGGAAGAGGCCTGGGGAACTTCAGTAGAATTATCAGTAGGCCTAACCTCTTTGGGACCCTTAGTAGTGCCTCTCTTGGGAAAAGAAGCCATAGTCTGAAACAAATTACAGAGGACAAGGCTTGAGCCAATAAAATAGGGGGGAGAAGAAAATTTTTTGTGAGCTTTCCCAAGAGGAGAGGTGACCCTGCTGCCAGGCCCAGGAGCTGCTGCGCCTTAAGGGGCAATCCTGGACGGTACCAGAGAGTTCGTGTCCCTAAGTGCAGCGTGGCAGGCCTCACAAACTAAACTTAAAGAAAAACCAAGGCACAACTGGTTGGAGGCCACTTCCGTGGAGAATAGGTTTGAGGGAACTCGAAACGACGACTCCAAGGGTCAAGCGGCGGGCTGGAAGCACTAATGGCCGACCTCTTAGGGCAGAACCGAAAGTGCAATTACTGGGCGCGAGGGCCTTTGGCGCCAAAAACAAACGCTCCGTTAATTTATGATCGGAGACACTAAGCCCGGGAGACAATTCAAGTCCCACACCGCGGGAGGTAATTAGCCCTTAATAGTTTGTTTATTTTAGTTAAAGAAGGCTTGCTCTCGGCGGGACCTCCAGACCGTAATAGTAAAATAACGGCCGCGGCAGCAGCACGGAGGAAAAAACCGCGAGGGCTGAGCCGCTAACTTCTCCCCCAACTCAAAGCCCAGGAGGGCTGAGTGGAATCCCCTGCCGGCAAGCTTAATACAGTAATGGAAAATTCTTACTGGTTTTGAAGAAAGATCGAAGGGAAGGTGTTTTGGGAGGAACGAGCATTCACACACATCCGAAGGAATGCGAACTGAGCGAATTCTAGGGAAGGGGCGGATCCAGCAGTCTTTTTTAATACTAGGCTCAGTTCCACCGGATTGGACAGAGCAAACCCATGTGACTGCTGGACCCACTCCTTCAGTACGGAGAATAATATACTATACAATTCATATTTGTCATGGTGACCATCAAGTTTGATTCCTAGTGACCATGTTGATAGATTTTTTTCCACAACAATCTATTCCTGAACTGTTCTCGCAAATCTCCCAAAATTGGCATTCATCGTCACTGTACCTGCCTTCATCTTTTTTCTGATCATCTTTTCCAAAGCCGTCATGGCTGCTTTACCAAGTGCTAGTCTTGGGTATATTTATTATTCACTGCTTGCTCCTTTACTATTGATGGTTGATCCTAAAATGTAGTAGCTATCCATCAGTTTAATATCTTTCCCGTTTTGTTTCAGGTAATGCTTGCTTGTTCAGACTGCTTGTTCTATCTGTTGTCATTGTTTTGGTCTTTATATTTAATTTTTAGTTCCATTAAGTGCTCTTTGACCTTTAGTAGTAGGGACACACAAACACACACACACACCTGTTTATAATATACTTGCCAAAAGCCATAGTTTTTTAAAAAAAGATCACCCAGGACTTACCAATTACTAATTAAGATTAATACCTGTATATTATATTTTTATAAACTCAATTGATCATCTGTTTATTACTCAGTAAAAAAAACATATGCACAAAGAAGTAGTCCTTGACTTACAACAGTTCATTTAATGATTGTTCAAATTTACAACGGCACTGAAAAAAGTCATTTATAACCATTTTTCACACTTATGACCATTGCAGGGTAACGTGATCAAAATTTGTATACTTGAGAGCTGACTCATATTTATGACAATTACCGTGTCCCAGATTCATGTGATTACACCCTTTGCGACCTTCTGACAAGCAAAGTCCATGGGGAAGACAGATTCAATCTGCAACCATGTTACTAACTTAACACCTGCAGTGATTCACTTAACAACTGTTGTGAGGAAGGTTGTGAAATGGGGGAACACTCACTTAAAAACTGTTGTGCTTGGCATCAGAAATATTGGGGTCGTACGTTGATGGCTACCTGTGTATGTTTATTTATTTGTTTGTTTGTTTGTTTGTTTATTTTTTGATTTGATTTGATTTGATTTGTATGCCGCCCCTCTCCGTGGACTCGGGGCGGCTAACAACAGTGATAAAAACAGAATGTAAGAATCCAATACTAAAACAGCTAAAAACCCTTATTTTAAAACCAATCATACATACAAACATACCATGCATAAATTGTAAAGGCCTAGGGGGAAAGAATATCTCAGTTCCCCCATGCCTGACGGCAGAGGTGGGTTTTGAGGAGCTTACGAAAGGCAAGGAGGGTGGGGGCTATTCTAATCTCTGGGGGGGTTGGTTCCAGAGGGCCGGGGCCGCCACAGAGAAGGCTCTTCCCCTGGGCCCTGCCAACCGACATTCTTTAGTTGACGGGACCCGGAGAAGATCTACTCTGTGGGACCTAACTGGTCGCTGGGATTCGTGCAGCAGAAGGCGGTCCCTGAGATAATCTGGTCCGGTGACATGAAGGGCTTTATAGGTCATAACCAACACTTTGAATTGTGACCGGAAACTGATCGGCAACCAATGCAGACTGCGGAGTGTTGGTGTGACATGGGCATATTTAGGGAAGCCCATGATTGCTCTCTCAGCTGCATTCTGCACGATCTGAAGTTCCCGAACACTTTTCAAAGGTAGCCCCATGTAGAGAGCGTTACAGTAGTCAAGCCTCGAGGTGATGAGGGCATGAGTGACTGTGAGCAGTGACTCCCGGTCCAAATAGGGCCACAACTGGTGCACCAGGCGAACCTGGGCATACGCCCCCCTTGCCACAGGTGAAAGATGTTTCTCTAATGTGAGCTGTGGATGGAGGACGCCTAAGTTGCGGACCCTCTCTGAGGGGGTCAGTGAATCTCCCCCCAGGGTGATGGACGGACAGATGGGATTGTCCTTGGGAGGCAAAACCCACAGCCACACCATCTTATCAGGGTTGAGTTTGAGTCTTCCATCCTTCCAGAAAAGATCTGACAACGACGACAACAACAACAACAACAACAACAACAACAGAGTTAGAAGGGACTTTGGAGGTCTTCTACTCCAACCCCCTGCTTGGGCAGGAAACCCTACACTACTTCAGACAGATGGTTATCCAACATCTGCTTAAAAGCTTCCAGTGTTGGGGTATTCACAAGTTGTTCCACTGATCAACCATTCTGACTGTCAGGAAATTTCTCCTTAGTTTTAAGTTACTTCTCTCCTTGTGTAGTGTCCACCCATTGCTTCTTGTTCTACCCTCAGGTGCTTTGGAGAATAGGTTGACTCCTTCTTCTTTGTGGCAACCCCTGAGATCCTGGAACACTGAAGGAAGGAAGAGAAGATTGGCTAGCTGCATTGGGAAGAGAAGTGGGAAACAAAACGGGATGGAATTATGTGAGGGGAAAAAATTAGCAAACAAAGGGGTAAAAAAAGAGACACAAGACTCTGCTTGGGCATTAAAAAAAGAATACATTTTGCTAGGCAGACAAGCAGCTAGCAACATTCAAAGACATCTAGTTATCTGTAGCTGTGTTTGGATCTCTCACTATTCATCTCAGCTCATGTAGAACACGTCTTCCAATTAATTTGTAATTGTCTGGTGACAACAACTTATGTAATGGCCAGTTCGCAGACAGATAAGGATCCAGGAGACAGGAAAGGCAATAAAAAGAAACTGAGGAAAACTGTCCATATGTATTTTGGGTATATGTCCATCATAGAGGGAAATAGTTTTATTGCTTGACTTCTTGTAATCATCTCTTTTTCCCCCCTTAATAAATCTTGCTAAAGAGACATGAGAATCCTGATATCAAAAAGAATTGCTTTTGATTTTAGGTGTAGGCTAAAAGCCTGACCCCCCCCTCCCCCCCGCATTGATATTTACACAGTTACTACTCACCCTAAGTGCAAGCAATCAGCTGTAGCTTAGAAACAATGAAGTACTAAGCAAAACTTTCATAATCAAAAGAAAGACCTTCCATATATATATAGCTGTATAGGATATAAGTTCCTATACGTATAGTAAGTATGGTGTGTAATTTCACCAAATTATTCTCACAAATTTGCTGCAGGAAAAGGTGGGAACTCCAGTTTTTGAACAGTATTATTGGAAAAACAGAATAAATTATGCTATATTACAGCTAAGAAGTCACATTAGACAGAATGGGTTGTTTTTAAACTCCTGAGTCTGAAATCCTTTGATTGGCAGAGAGGGAATCATGCTATTACATCATTAGTAGCTATACATTCTGTGGCTGTGCTGGGCCTGCCTTCAGTGGATGCTGATAATGACTACTAAAAAATGATGATATGGTTTTTTTACCATAGAAACATAGAAGACTGACGGCAGAAAAAGACCTCATGGTCCATCTAGTCTGCCCTTATACAATTTCCTGTATTTTATCTTAGGATGGATATATGTTTATCCCAGGCATGTTTAAATTCAGTTACTATGGATTTACCAGCCATGTCTGCTGGAAGTTTGTTCCAAGGATGTTGTGGTAAGATACAGATAAGAAATGTAAGTCCTAAAAATGGAACATCATAGTTAAAAAATAAAGATGTTCTCCAAATCTCTCTCTTTAAAAAATATTTCTGGCCATAAAGATAATGAACCAGACCAATCTAAGGAAACTTCCTATGGTTGTAGTTACTTTTTACTTTAAAGATGCCACACACATTATAAAGACCTAAATTCTTCTAGGGTAAAAAATTAGAAAAGAAAATCTTTTACAGTGTCAAAGAGATCTGCATTCAGTTTTAACTTGGGAAAGACCTGCCAAATATCAGAAGTTTGCCAAAGTCCAGTGCTAGATAGGACCTGGAAGTAAATTCCAATCAATGATTTTTTAAAATATTTTGTTTTATTTTACTTTAGCTTTTTAGTAACCACTTATGCTTGGAGAAGTGCATAAATCAAAACAGTTTTAGTCTTTTGGCAGGTTAGCCGGTCTATGTGCATTGGAAAGAAAATGTTAGATTACATATCATTTTTGCCATGTTCCCTGCTTGTTTATTTCAGATACTGTATCACATGCAGCCGCGAGAGCTATCGTGGGGCTTCCCAGATTCGCCCACTTTTCTACAACACTCCATGGCCTGCACTGGCTGCCGATCAGTTTCCGGTCACAATTCAAAGTGTTGGTAATGACCTTCAAAGCCCTACGTGGCAGTGGACCAGAAAACCTCCGGAACCGCCTTCTACCGCACGAATCCCAGCGGCTGATAAGGTCCCACAGAGTTGGCCTTCTCCGGGTCCTGTCAACCAAACAGTATCGTTTGGCGGGCCCCAGGGCAAGAGCCTTCTCTGTGGCAGCCTCGGCCCTCTGGAATCAACTCCCCCCGGAGATTAGAACGGCTCCCAGCCTCCTTGTCTTTCGCAAATTACTCAAGACCCACCTATATCGCTAGGCATGGGGGAATTGAGACATCTCCCCTAGGCTTTTATATTTTATGTTTTTGGTATTTATGTGATGCATGGGTTTTAAATTGTCGGGGTTTTATATATCGTTCTCTTTTAATATTAGATTTGTTGCAATGTTATATTGTTTTTGATTATTGTTGTGAGCCGCCCCGAGTCTTCGGAGAGGGACGGCATACAAATCTAATAAATAATAATAATAAATAATAATATCAATACATTTGCTGTAATCCAAAAATCCAAGCCAAGTGCTTTCCTTTCGGCTATTTCTCTTAAGCAGAGTCGCTGTGCTTTATCGCAGGGAGTCTGAGAAATGATCTCATTGGCCTGTGGTAGCTCTGTTTCTTGTCACATATTGCCACAACCAGCATCATATCAAATTAAAACGTCCTTATTCTGAGAGCAGAGCGGGGAGCAAAGGAAAAGCATTTGTGCTCACAGATCAGCTGCCACATAAAGAGAAGGAAGAGCTACTTTACTGCCTTGTAATTGTCAGTGATTCTTTCTTGCAAGTATAGATTACTTTGGCACATAGTGAGCAGCTCAGGATTTAAAACTATTTGAAATGCAAATATTACCATAACGATGTGCATATGGGATGTATGCGTATTTGTGAAGCCATCAGCATAATTCCAAAATGGATCCATTTGAAATTAGGTTGTATAAGAGACGATCTTTTTTTATGAGCTCTGTAGATTTGCAATCACAAACCCTGCTTGGCATGCATAGACTACTCCCATTTACACAGATATGAGTAATGGCTGTTGCTTTTTCTTCCTTCCTTCCTTAATCATAACCATTTACAGTTCTTTTTCTTTCCAAGTTGTAAATAAGGAGAACCACTCGAATGCTCAGAAGAGAGTTAGGAGCGGGGAGGAGCAAACCCCACCCTGAATTAAAAGGCATTGTCCTTAAAATTATTCAAGAGTAATTTGGAAGTCCATGAAAATGTCTTTTAAGAATCCCGTCAATATTTTTTTTTTATGGCCAATGCCTCAGTAAATTGAATAAGTAGAAACTCATCAAGCGAATACATGGGAAGTAGACTTTGGACCAAATTCTGAGATGAAAAGAGGGAATGTTACGCTTTGAAAGCAATTCTTTATAGACGAATAACACAAAATGTTTTCCCTTAAATTGTTTCTGAAGTGTTCAGCTCTTGAATTTAGAGGGCTCTTTCCTGTTTCTGGAATTGCTGCAGAAAACAAATATCATGACTTTTTTTTTTTTAAATTTCCCCCAAGCATTGGAATAGAGCAGAGGTCTTCAAACTTGGCAACTTTAAGGCTTGTGGACTTCAACTCCCAGAATTTTCCAGCCAATTATGCTGGCTGGAGAATTCTGGGAGTTTAAGTCCACAAATCTTAAATTTGCCAAGTTTGATGACCCCTGGAATAAAGCAAGGAGGGAACTTCTGTCTTTCCTGCTCTGTTGGTGTTTGCCCTCCAGTTTCTGGAGAACTGGTAGTGGAAATATTGAGTAGTTTGGAGACCCAGCTGGTCCCAGAGGAGTGTGAGAATGGAGATTTTGTAATATCCTTCCCCCAGGAGTGGGGAAGAAATAGAGATTTTGCAGTATTCTCCCCCTGCCATGCCCACCAAGCCACAAAACTGGTAGGAAAAAGACATGGATTTCATTACTGATTTAAGAGTAAGAGTATGTGTGATTGGCTGTTCCGCTAGACAAAAAATTAAATGTGCATAAGACCACCAGTCTAAATCTTTTCTCCCAGCCTCCACCATTTAATATACATGGATCTTTTTTTTCCCTCTTAAGAACAGCTTACAAGCTTTTATTCCCGTTAACAATTGCCTCAAATGACCACGTTAGTAAGGATTCTGGTCTGGTCTGCTTCTACTTCTGAAGATTTGGCATAAGAAAAAAAATAGCTAGTTAGTACCTGGGTTGTAATTTTTTGTAATTTTGACTCATAACTTGAAGCCACCAACATGTTAATCTTACTACAGTGCAATATATATATAGAGAGAAATGTAATTCCTTGCTCTAAATAGAAGAAATAAAAGAATTTAGTTTTAACAGTTTTATGGAGAATTAAAAGAGTTTATGATTGATTGATTGATTGATTGATTCATTCATTCATTCATTCATTCATTCATTTATTTAATTTTTATGCCACCCTTCTCCTTAGACTCAGGGCGGCTTACAACATGTTAGCAATAGCACTTTAAAGAGCCAGCATTTAACATTTCCCAGTCTGTCAAAGGATCTGGCATTTCTAAAGATTTTTTAAAATGTGTCTCCAAAATAGGAAGCAATATACAGTGGTACCTCTACTTACGAACTTAATTTGTTCTGTGACAAGGTTCTTAAGTAGAAACGTTTGTAAAAAGAAGCAATTTTTCCCATAGGAATCAATGTAAAAGCAAATAATGCATGCAATTGGGAAACCACAGGGAGGGTGGAGGCCCTGTTTCCTCCCAGGAGATTCCTAGCGAGGCCCCATGGAGGCTTCTCCCCACCCTTTCCGGCCCTGTTTCCTCCCAGGAGATTCCTAGCGAGGCCCCATGGAGGCTTCTCCCCACCCTTTCCGGCCCTGTTTCCTCCCAGGAGATTCCTAGAGAGGCCCCACAGAGGCTTCTCCCTGCCTTTTACGGTTACAGTTTCAGAGGCTTGGGTAAGTGGAAAATGGTTCTTGAGAAGAGGCAAAAAAATCTTGAACACCCGGTTCTTATCTAGAAAAGTTCGTAAGTAGAGGCGTTCTTAGGTAGAGGTACCACTGTAGTTAAATTCTGGTTTGCTTCTTAACGTGCTGCTAAAACCAGGATTAAATGCAATTTCTTAATTCACCATTCCATGCGTAAACTGAAACGGACCATAAAACGCACCAGACTATAAGACGCACCTAAATTTGCAGGAGGAAAATAAGAAATTTGTGCATTGTGTTTTGCCCTCCCTGGCTCCCAGAAGCATCCGCGGTGCTCCGCACAGCCCATGCTCTGCACAGCCTCCAGAGTGCTTCTGGGGCCAGAGAGGGCAAAAATGCAACAAGCGGAGGGCTTGGGAGCCCAAAAACGTATCCGTTTTTGACTAAAACAGGCCAAGCAGAGCAGAGCAGAGTACCTTTCAGGGGCAGGGAGAGCAAAAATGCAATACACGGAGGGTTTGGGAGGCCCAAAACATCCATATTTGGTCTGTAAGATACGTCTAAATTTTCACTCACTTTTAGGGGGGGAAAGGTGCATCTTATACTCTAAAAATGTGGTATGTGCTAATTTAATGGGGGAAGCAGGTGTCAGAAAGCAAATGAAATCAGTAGAACTACGTAAATCCTAGATGGGTCAAATCTAGGCTGATTGTAGCCCTTAGTCATACTTTTATGAAGCCATTTCTGCCGCACAAATCCCAGTGACCAGTCAGGTCCCACAAAGTTGGCCTTCTCCGGGTCCCGTCGACTAAACAATGTCGTCTGGCGGGACCCAGGGGAAGAGCCTTCTCTGTGGCGGCCCTGACCCTCTGGAACCAGCTCTCCCCAGATATTAGGATTGCCCCCACCTTCCTTGCCTTTCGTAAACGTCTTAAAACCCACCTCTGCTGTCAGGTATGGGGGAACTGAGACATCTTCCCCAGGCCTATATAGTTTATGTATGGTATGTTGTGTGCATGTTTTTTAAATTATGGGTTTTTAACTTTGTAATATTAGATTTGTATTGTATATTGTTTTCTATTGCTGCTGTGAGCCGCCCCGAGTCTGTGGAGAGGGGCGGCATACAAATTTAATTAATAATAATAATAATAATAATAATAATAATTTGGAGATCCACCCAACTTTCCTGCCCATCCCAGGTAATCACCCTAATTAGCTATTCACCAAAGAAAATACTGTATCTTTGATTTCCAAAGTTTATGAGAATAAAATTGCAACCAGGAAGAAGCTTTATTAGTTCCTCCACTCTTTCAATAACTTTGCTAAAGACTTACTGGTCTTCCTATTGCCTTTGGGAGAGGGAAAGCAGCAGTCTGCAACAGGACACACCCACAAACACAAATCCCAGGAAATCTGCTTAAAAGGGCTGAATTCTCACTGCTGCTTACTTCCTTTTTTTGAGCAATACTGCTGAGCTATACTGAAAGTATATATAGCTTGTTTATCTGGATGCATCTATTTGTGGTTCATTACCCAATAGCAGATATAGCCCTAAGGTGAAAAAGATTGTTAAGCCCTGATATAAATTATAAGTAATGGTGGCGTAAGGCAAAACTACATATATGTGGCATGGAATGAAGTTGATTTATTTTGGTGATTACACAGGTAAATATTTGGTGTCTCACCTTATTCTTAGATAGAACTTCTATTTCTTCCAAGGACTATTATGTTATTTCTTTGAACCTATCTGGCCACTAATCCAGTGTCTTAGCATTGTTTGCTTTACTATTTGCCAAGCATATTTTTTTTCCAGTTCATCATTTTCTCCTTTCATATCTTTAAAGTATCTGAGTTTTTATTAGCTGACTGTTGAAGGAAACAGTTCATCTTTATTTAGTCCAGGACTTGTTAACTATTTTTGCAGATGGCGGTGCTTAATAACAGTCCCCAGATCCATATTTGAAAGGCATTTGTTATTTTTCTTAATGTACAGAATTTATAGATATACATTACCACTGCTATATTAATTTTTAAAATTATGTTGATCTTCATTTTCATATAAATATATTTATTTATTTTTTCTAATTTTGTCCTAAATTAGGACAAAATTAATTTTCTCTTTGTTTCTGCTCAAACGTTGTACAACTTTATACTTAAGCCAGGAAAGCAAAATTACCTGCCATCTTTTGCCATTATCTATAACAGTGGTTCTCAACCTTTCTAATGCCGCAGCCCCTTAATACAGTTCCTCACGTTGTGGTGACCCCCATCCATAAGTCTAGCGCCAATTCTCCGAACAGAGCTTTAAGCTGATTGGCAGGAAGGTCAGAGGGACACCCCCACTGTAAACGCCTGATTGGTCGGATTGTAAAAATATGTTCCAAGGCGCCAGAATAGAAGCTTTAATTCCTAACACCAGGGGAAATTTGTCTTTACCCATGGTCTTAGGTGATACGGTCATTCGACCCCCAAAGGGGTCCCGACCCCCAGGTTGAGAACCACTGATCTATAAGTTTACTCAGCAGGCACTTAACATAACTTTGTCATATTAATATTAACCCCATGTTTTTCACATTTCAATTTTCACTTTTACAATGACATTTTAATAATGACAATAAAAGATGGTGTCTGCTTATCTCAAACTAGTTTAACATAGAATGTAATAGAATTTTTTACTGGCCAAGTGTGATTGGATACGCAAGGAATTTGTCTTGGTGCATATGCTCTCAATGTACATAAAAGAAAATATACATTTGTCAAGAATCATGTGGTACGACATTTAATGATTATCATAGAGGTCAAATAAGCAATGAAGAAACAATCAATATTAATAAAAATCTTAGGATACAAGCAACAAGTTACAGTCATACAGTCCTAAGTGGGAGGAAAAGGATGATAGGAATGATGAGAAGAAACTAGTAGAAATAGAAGTTCAGACTTAGTAAAAAGTTTGACAGTGTTGAGGGAGTTATTTGTTTAGTAGAGTGAGGATGTTCGGGGGAAAACTGTTCTTGTGTCTAGTTGTCTTGGTGTGCAGTGCTCTGTAGCGGCGTTTTGAAGGTAGGAGTTGAAACAGTTTGTGTCCAGGATGCGAGGGGTCAGTAAATATTTTCACCGCCCTCTTTTTGACTCGTGCAGTATACAGGTTCTCAATGGAAGGCAGGTTGGCAGCAATTGTTTTTTCTGCAGTTCTCTGAAGTCTGTGTCGGTCTTGTTCTCAAACTATCTCAAACTATCAGTGTTGAGAGTTCAGTTTTGCTTCCAGGTTTCTAATTGTGACAACACACACACAAACACACAAATTACAGGATAAGGCAAACAAACATAGGGAACAGCTTGTATCCTTCTTTCATTCTCTTTGTACATCAATTTTTTAAAACAAAGATCCATTAGTTTCTTGTTCTATATGAGGGTTCCTCATAACGTCTTGCTACAAACAATAAACCAAGTATAAACCTCCTTTTTCATATTCGGTTGCTCTCTTCATTAACCATCTTGATTTAGCTGCCTGCTTTCATTGCCACTGTGCTCAACTTTGAGTCTTGCCTGTTCATTGGCCTTCCTATGTATCACTATTTTTTTTAATAAGATATGAAGCAAAACTTGTCATGTAAAGCAATGTCTATTGTTCTGCATCTCCCTTTTTCTAAAATAAAGGAATATACACTGATATTTTCCCAGCTCTAAGTTAAACAGTCTTCCATGTTCAATGACAACAGCTTTTGTCACTTAATTGCTGCTTCTCCTACAGCTTTAAAGAGTTCAGTAGCTTTATATCCATCCATGTCCTTTGTTTTCTATGTGGCAACTGATCTATTGCCTCTCTTATTTTGGTGTGTAATAAGAGTAAGTTCTACAATAGATCTCTTTCTTCAAAGGTTTATATTATTATGTCATCCTGCTTGTAAAGCAGATCAGTACTATATAGTCTTAACATCTTCATTTAGCCTGATTTGCCTTTATCAGATCTTCATGATTTCTCTGAAGTATTCCTATTGTAGCTATAAGTTTTCTTGTGGTTTCACTGAACTTCTTAAAAACCGTATCTCATTTGTCTTTCCTTGTTATTCTGCTTGATTTGTTCATATACTTGCCTCTTTTTTTGTTCTTGATGTGGAGAGTTAATGTTCAGATGTTGTACATCATTTATGGTGCTCAAGGCTTTCTCATCTTTCTTTGGATATCATGATAGCTTTGTATTCAAAGACGCTTTTGATCTTTTCCTCTTTGAAAATTTGGGATTTCGTTTTTCTGCTTTGGTTTTCAGTGTGTCTCTTATCTCTTCCATAGTTCCACAGGTTCTTTTTCATCTAAGGTAAGCATATGAAATCTGTTTATTTCATTGGTCTTATATTTGGACTGTATATTCTCACAGATGAATTTAGCCGATGCACTTAAAAAAAATATTTAACCTACCCTGTTTCCCCGAAAATAAGACGTACCCCGAAAGTAAGGCATGTCAGAGGTTTTGCAGAATTTGCTAATATAAGGCACCCCCCGAAAATAAGGCGTAGTCAAGTTTACATACGATACGGTGGAAAAACATACAGTACCATTCAAAGCTGTTCATAGCGGTGCCGTAATAATGTGGCGTCCCCTGCTGGCCCCTTCCATCGCTTTGTACCGTCCAGTACAGCAGACACAGTCTGCTGCTCTCTCACCGCCATTACAGTCTCCATTACAGTGCGTAGACTGTAGTTCCTCTGGTGGCCGGAAGCTGCAATAGCGGGAGTATACTGTTGTACCATATAAGTGCCGTCGTTTGTGTGTGGGGGTGCCATACTGACAGGTACCATACCATAATCAGTGTACCGTACGGTACACTTTCTTTGGGGGTGTCAGCTTTTCTGCCTGTGAATTTGTCCTGTTTGAGAAATATAAGGCACCCCCCGAAAATAAGACGTAGCACAACTTTTGGAGCAAAAATTAATATAAGACAGTGTCTTATTTTCGGGTAAACACCATATGTCTTAATTCACAGCCTGTCCCTTAGTCTTCTTCATTTTCTATTATGTAGTTTAATATACATTATATTGTTCATGCAGTCACATCAGTATATAGAATCTACATTATGTTACTTAAACCAGACGACATCAAATAGCTCAGTATTACGTTTATCTTCTTACACAATTCAAATCATTCCTGTAATCCAGATTTATCAGTCTTTTGCATTCCTGCAACATGGAGTAACATGGTTTCCTTTCTTAATGTTCCATTTAATGATTACCATCATTTGCCAAATATTTCCTTTGTCTTTTCTACCATTGTAGTAGGTGCACATGCTTATTTAATGGAAAAATACTAATTATATGATCCCTTTATAGCCAAGTACGCCATTTAGGTAGTTTCAGATCAAGGATAAGAAAAATGTGTTATCTATAGTTAGTTTTTCCTACTATAAATTAGATTCTGAAAAATGAAAGTGGCATTTCCTTCAAAATGTGTAGTATCTACTATGCTAGAGTTCTACATATCTAATACAGTGGTACCTCGGATTACGAACTTAATTCATTCCGTGACGAGGTTCGTAAGGTGAAAATTTCGTAAGATGAAACAATGTTTCCCATAGGAATCAATGTAAAAACGAATAATGCCTGCAAGCCCAAAACTCACCCCTTTTGCCTTATGCCTCAGGGAAATTGCAGCATCGCAAAAACATGGAAGTCGAGAGGGGGGGTTTCCCAGCGAGGGGAGCCTCAGGGGAATCCCAGCAATGCAAAAATGGGTGCTTCACTGGCAACTGAAGTCCGGAGGTGGAGTTTCCCAGCAAGGGGAGCCTTTGGATGGCAACGGAAGTCCGGAGGCGGGGCATCCCAGCGGCGGCGGCTTGGGTTCATAAGGTGAAAATAGTTCGAAAGAAGAGGCAAAAAAATCTTAAACACCAGTTCATATCGCGAAAAGTTCGTTAGATGAGGCGTTCGTAAGACTAGGTACCACTGATACTTCTGCAAATGTGTATGCATTAAAATATTTGTGTCTGCCTTTGAAGTATGGTTACAACTCACTTTTGTTTTGGAAAATTTAGTCCTTATTTCAACCCTAGGCCTTGAGACCTGTTACACCTCTCTATACAGTAGTAGGTATATTCTGAAATCTTGACAATTGTATCTTGTTGCTCAAGATTGGGTACATTCATTCACAGATCTTACTTGTTTGTAATATTGCAAGATTTAATACAGCTTGGACTCTTGAGGAGAAAAAGCATTACAGGTAGTTCTTGACTTACAACAGTTTGTTTAGTGACCATTTGAAGTTGCAACAGTACTAGAAAAAAATGACTTATGACCATTTTTCACACTTACAGCCGTTGTAGAAACCCCATGGTCACGCAACCAAAATGCAGGCACTTGGCAGCTGACTCATATTTATGACGGTTAAAGTGTCCTGGGGTCATGTGATCCCCTTTTGCGACCTTCTGATGAGCAGAGTCAATTGGAAAAGCCAGATTCGTTTAATAGCCATGTTACAACTGAACAACATATTAATAAAATTTCCTCCTGTTTACTTCTTTGGTCTGACTTTTGAAAGTTTTTTTGTGATGTTGTGAAAATTACCGTATTTATCTCTGTGTACATCAGGTAATGTTTGCTAAGAAAGAGGGAAACTAGCTGTCTTCAACATTTGACTCCCAGATCTTACTTGCACAAATTCAGAAAATGACTAGATAGCAGCAGAGAGATACAAAACCTCTAACCTTCTGCCTTACGTTGATCGTCTGTGCCATTGTTTTCTCACATATTCAGCATTAACGTTCTCCCATTATTCTTATCTGTGTTTTGTTTCTTGGCTATGAATGTTATCTAAAGGATATTACAAAACCGTCCTCCTTATTTTATTAGGAGATATAATTTATATGAGATTTGGTAAGTTTTGCTTTTCTTGCAATAACTGTTTGAAAACAGTTTATCCTTTGTGGTTAAACAAGATATCTCAAATCCCATTTCAAAATTAGACTCCATATTGGAGACCATCTGGGAATTCCATTGCTCCAGAATTGTAAAATTGTTCCATTTTTTAAATTGCAAACATTGCTGCCCTGTTATTACTTTTTGGGAGTTCTTACTTTTATACATACATACATACATACACACACACACACACACACACACACACACACACACACACACACACACATACATACATACATACATACATACATACACTTGCAGCAACCAAAGGCCATAGTATCCTTCAGAATATTTCAGACATATTGTCTTTCCCAATTTCATTGTCTTTATTATCATTTTGGTGGTAAATCTCATTGGATATGAGGTTGCTTTATTCCACACCTGTATTCCACTACTGTTGTGTTTGAAATTATAGAATCCAGTCTGGCTGGCCATTAGCCTCCCAGCCCTGCACAGTGCAAGAAATTCACTGGACGCTGTTGCATTCACCCTCTGTTTCAAAACCTTCCGCAAGGAAGAGCTGATTATCTTCTTAGAGGATTAGATTAATTGTGAAATTATTGTTAATAAGTTTCCTACAATTAACCAGTAAAGAGCAGGTCTTTGCCTCCTCCACTGTGCCAATTCTGCCAGTCAAGTATTGAAGCAATCCTGTTTGGCTTCTCTTGAGAATTTTTCTGTATAATCCTACGTAGTCACAGTGAAGCCAAGCACTACATACGCTTTGGCATATGTCCTCGTCTTAGCTTTTGGGAGACTTACGTTTGTCTCATTATCTCCGTCTCTCTCCTCCTTTCTTTTCATTCCCATTAGATATTTTTCCATGGCATCTCTTAAGAGTTTGTGATATGCACTTCGTATCTCCTGCTCTGTGTTGTGTGGTATTGTTCGGTTCAAAAAACTCCTACTCCCTACGGCAAAAAACCCCAATTCCCCAGGATCATGCAATCCACTGGCATTGCTCCGTGCCACCCAAGGGGGCCCCGCCCCATTATTTGAGAAGCACTGGATTAGTATGTTAGATAGATTTACTCTTTGTAATTTAGTGTTTATTCCTTAGCTTTTGCGCAAACCTGAAGTTGATTTCATAAATCATAGTTAATCAGGATTCCATATAATCTGTAAACTTCTACCTAATATACCGTTTTCAGAAGAATTTGGTACGATAGAATTTTTTTAAAAAACAGCATTGATTTTGATTTTTTAAAAAATAAACCTTATATTTTAGATTCTTTTCCATCTAAATTAGTTTAAAATTTAAAACTTTAAAATTAATAGTTTTAAGGAAAGCATATTGAATTTTAAGAAAAGCATAGTAAAAAACAACATTTAAATACTGGCTGTTCTTTTCCTTTCCAAAGGGATATAAATATAACTCAAAAGTTTTTGTCTGTTGGCAACATATCATATTTTAAATTCCAGAGCGTTTTTAAAAAAAATCAGATTATCTGCTTGTTCAGTGATATATTAATTGCATGCTTGAAATTGCACGGAAGAAGAGTTTCTGTTTCAGATTACTATTCATAAAAGAAATACCGTATCTAAGGAAATTCGGGAGACTTAAAACCTCTAGTAAAAGAACAATCATGCCAAGCAAATTGTTGATGGACTTGCACAGACCTGCTAAAACATGGTTGCTTTATACTATATACACTAGATCTAATGAGTCACATGCTTACTAAATCCAATCTCCAAATGCCAAAGATATTATGTTCAACTCAAGGAAGCTAATTAATACAATCTTGCTGAACTAGCCTTTCATAACTAAGATTGTTGAAATAATCTTCAAAATGTGGGGCTTCAGTCAGTGAAGAACAAATTACATCTAGCTCATTAAAATTAATAGGATCTGTGTATATAAATTCATCATTACAGAGCATCATGTTTAATGGCCAATAGTAGTACTTTCTGCAAGAGCCGAACACCAGTACAAATATTTTCCTTCTTTCAAACATGTGGAATTAATCATTTTAACATTAACTTATACTTCTTCAAGGAAGTCTACCCTTGCCATTTTGAGTTTGTTTCCAATCTATTTGCTTCCCTGACCTAAAAGCCACTTCTCCCTTGCATAAGTTATGCATGGCCAGTTATAGCCATACTCCTAAACATCCATTTTTCAAAGTAGAACAGAATCTCAATTTCTTTGATCAGCTGGCATATCAAGCACCACTAATACAGTAGAGGTGGGAGAATATTACTTAGGACAAAGTAGCAGTACAGACTTTGAATTCTGAAAACTTTACTCATATAACAGTTTGCTTATATGATTGCTAAGCATCATATAAGCATTAAAAGATACACACTTAGGCAGTTTAATGTGTTTTTTGGAGATGTTTTTCCCTTTCATTTATTATATTTTATTGGATTCTTGTTTTGATATTATAGTTAATTGGTATGTTTGATTCTACTGTTTTTGTTTCAAATTCTTTTTGTATATTATTTTCTATATGTTTCTAGGGTTGATGGTAACTTTGATTTGTTGATGGTTTCAGATAATATCCAAACTATAAATCATAGTTCCCAGTAACTGGGGATCATATATATCAGTGATGGCAAACCTATGGCACGGGTGACACTGGTGGCACGCGGAGCCATATCTACTGTCACGCGAGCAGTTGCTCTAGCTCAGCTCCAATCTGCAAGTGTGTGCTGGCCAGCTGATTTTTGGATGTTTTTGGCTTTCAGAGAGTCTCCAGGGAGATGGTGGGGAGGACATTTTTATCCTCCTCCGGTTCCAGGAAGCCTTTGGAGCCTGGGGATGGTGAAACGTACCCCAGCCTCTAGAGTGCCTCCAGAGGCAGGGGAAGCTGTTTTCGCCCTCCCCAGGCATTGAATTATGGGTGTGGGCATTTGTGCATGCATGATAGTGCATGCGCACGCTTTTCCGAAACCCGAGGAAAAAAAGGTTTACCATCACTGATATACAACAGTTCATTTGGTTCAAAGTGACTTATGACCAGTTTTCCACACTTATGACCATTGCAGAACCCCTATAGTCATGTGATTTACATTCGGATGCTGGAGAACTGACTCATCTTTATGACTGTTACAATGTCCTGGGGTCATGTGATCACCTTTTGCGACTTTCTGATACGCCAAGTCAACGGGGAAGATGGATTCACTTAACAATCGTGCGACTAACTTAACTATTTATTTATCTATCTATCTATCAGTTTTATATGCAATTGCAGAGATTCACTTAATAATCGTGGCAAAAAGATCATAAAATGGGACAAGACTCACTTAACAAATTTTTCACTTAGCAACATAAATTTTGGATTTAATTGTAATCATAATTCAAGATACCGAATAAAGCCAAAATCAAAACCCACCACATTGTGGCATAGCAGATGAACACTCAGCAGAAAACTATAAATTCATCAGTCAAAGTGAATTAAATTATGACTCATAAGGCTTACATGGAAGCAGTCTTGTTGATCTATGCACGCTGGACATGTGTGAAAATGCTAAAGTTATGTCAAACAATGAGGGAGAAATACACCCTTGCATTTACTCAATGTGTCATTCTTTAACATAGAAACATAGAAGACTGACGGCAGAAAAAGACCTCATGATCCATCTAGTCTGCCCTTATACTATTTTCTGTATTTTATCTTAGGATGGATATATGTTTATCCCAGGCATGTTTAACTTCAGTTACTGTGGATTTACCAACCACGTCTGCTGGAAGTTTGTTCCAAGGATCTACTACTCTTTCAGTAAAATAATATTTTCTCATGTTGCTTTTCATCTTTCCCCCAACTAACTTCAGATTGTGTCCCCTTGTTCTTATGTTCTTTCCTATTAAAAACACTTCCCTCCTGAACCTTGTTTAACCCTTTAACATATTTAAATGTTTCGATCATGTCCCCCCTTTTCCTTCTGTCCTCCAGACTATCCAGATTGAGTTAATTAAGTCTTTCCTGATATGTTTTATGCTTAAGACCTTCCACCATTCTTGTAGCCCGTCTTTGGACCCGTTCAGTTTTGTCAATATCTTTTTGTAGGTGAGGTCTCCAGAACTGAACACAGTATTCCAAATGTGGTCTCCCCAGCGCTCTATATAGCGGGATCATAATCTCCCTCTTCCTGCTTGTTATACCTCTAGCTATGCAGCCAAGCATCCTACTTGCTTTCCCTACAGCCTGACTGCACTGTTCACCCACCCATTCTTTTACCTGCTTTCTTTCCTCTGGTGCTTCCTTTATGTGCTCCATAATCCCCATCATTGCCAACTCCCCTTAGAACTAACCTGCAGGGTAAAAATCTGATAGTGTCTCCTTAAAAATTCTCTTACCCTCTCTTTGGGATAGTTCTAAATCATGTAAGTATGCAAAGCAATACAATGTAATATGGCATTTTATGTATAAAGCAGTACATGATTACAGATAAATGTTATTTCCAGCTGCTGTCTAGGCAAACAAGTCCATTAAGTCATGTTATAAAACTTATGTGTGATGTATAACTTGATTGGACTGCTTGAAGTAGCAAATGGACATCACCCAAGAAGTATATTTTAGGATCAAGCTCTTTCAGACTTTCTGACACACTGGTTTGATTAGTTTTAGTATTTGCTCCTTTCCCATGAATATACAGCATTTCCTGTCAGAGAGTAGCTAGTTTAGTCACAATTTCCAAAAGTAGGTAGATTTCATAACAGGAAAGCTAATTCTGACTCATCTCTGTAATCTTTCGCATTAAAAGTAACATTGAGGTCTTGAAAGAAACTGGAGGGGCATTTACACTAATGTGAGTCCTTCTTATGTTCCTTTCCTGAAAAGAGACAATCTGAATAGGGAAATAATTGAATATGTATATAAAGCTTGTGTGGACAATGTACACAAACAAAAATTTAATTCAGCTCTGAAAGAGTGTACCTATCTCTGACATTTAAGAGCAATTTAAATTTAAATTGCGCTTAGGTTTTCATTTTCAACACACAACCTTTGCTGTGGACATATATCAGCCTCTTTCAATATCCAGTTAATATTTATTTATTTATTTATTTATTTATTTATTGGATTTGTATGCCGTTCCTCTCCGGAGATTCGGGGCGGCTAACAGCAACAATAAAGCAGTGTACAATAGTAGTCTGATGTTAGAAATAATTAAAAGCCCATTAATATAAAAAACCAAACATATATACATACATACATACCATGCATAGAATTGTAAAGGCCTAGGGGGAAGAGGGTCTCAATTCTGACAGCAGAGGTGGGTTTTAAGCAGCTTATGAAAGGCAAGGAGGGTCGGGGCAATTCTAATCTTTGGGGGGAGTTGGTTCCAGAGGGCCGGGGCCGCCACAGAGAAGGCTCTTCCCCTGAGTCCCGCCAAGCGACATTCTTTAGTTGACGGGACCCAGAGAAGATCCACTCTGTGGGACCTAACTGGTCGCTGGGATTCGTGCAGCAGAAGGCGGTCCCTGAGATAATCTGGTCTGGTGCCATGAAGGGCTTTATAGATCATAACCAACACTTTGAATTGTGATCGGAAACTGTTCGGCAACCAATGCAGACTGCGGAGTGTTGGTGTAACATGGGCATATTTGGGAAAGCCCATGATTGCTCTCGCAGCTGCATTCTGCACGATCTGAAGTTTCCGAACATTTATGTTGCTCTGGTATTATTATATTCTATAAATTCATTATTTTCAGATGCTACAAGCATTTATTATAAAAAGGAAAAGCCGTATGACCATTACGCTAATAAATGACCCAAAACCATTTTGAGGCAATATTCGGATTAGGACAATTGAAAATTTAAGATTAAGGGGTGGGTTTCTGAGTTTTAAACAAGATCTTCATTGGGTAAGATGCTTAAATATTCAGAAGCAACAAAAAGGACTTGGGGGCAGGGAATAATGCAGCGGATGTCAAGATCATGCCTGTAGTAGGTTAATCTGAGCTGATTGGGAAAATCTGCAGTCCAGCAAATTAGATATTCAAAGGCATAGGATAGTAGGAAATACTGAGAGGGCTCACAAATGAGTAATTGTTGCACACCATATGCACTCCAATTTTTTTATTTTAAAAAAAATCAGTTGTAATTTACAAAGGCGCTCCCGTCTCCTCTTTATTTTGCAGTCTGGAGGTCTTTGTGCTCTACTACACTGCTATTGATTCTACTACGCAAGCTATTTAAACACATCTCAGATAGGAGATGCGGAAGAAAAAGAAAATAATAATAATAATAATAATAATAATTATTATTATTATTATTATTATTATTATTTATTAGATTTGTATGCCGCCCCTCTCCGAAGACTCGAGGCGGCTCACAACAATAATAAAAACAATGTTACAGTGGAACAAATCTAATATTAAAAGAGAAAAAAACATATAAAACCCCATCATTTAAAACCAAACAACACATACATACCAAACATAAAATATAAAAGCCTGGTGGAGGTGTCTCATTTCCCCCAAGCCTGGCAATATAGGTGGGTCTTGAGTAATTTACGAAAGACGAGGAGGGTGGGGGCAGTTCTAATCTCCGGGGGAGTTGATTCCAGAGGGCCGGGGCCCCCACAGAGAAGGCTCTTCCCCTGGGGCCCACCAAACGACATTGTTTAGTCGACGGGACCCGGAGAAGGCCAACTCTGTGGGACCTTATCGGTAGCTGGGATTCGTGCGGTAGCAGGTGGTTCCGGAGGTACTGTGGAAAGATAGGTAGGAGTACCTAGAAATAAATAAGAGTGGAATCTGGGGTGTCCTTTAATCTTAGCACCGTACACTTTGGCCAGTCTGTAAACCAAATGTGGTATAGGAAGTGTTTGTGTAATTTTACCCTCTATGATCTTTGTTTGCCCAACCAGTATTTAGGCATGGCAGGTATTGTTCACATGTGTCAGCCTTAGAAACGCACTTTCCTTACTCAATGTTCCTGAGGAGGTTTAGTATGAAGATGACAGGATCACACTGTAAGCACCACACAACTGGAGTATTAACTTCTTAGCATCTTCCTGTTGCCTCTCCTCCCTGTATCTTCCTACAGTCTTCTGCGAGCATGGCCATATATATTCAATTGTGTTTCACTGCAGGTTATAAAAATAACGTGGGTTTTAAAAAAATATTTATCACAAAACACAAAAGATACAATTTTGAAAGAATGAACCAGTCGCCATTAGCTGGATTGAAATAGCCAAGTAACATCTCTGCCCATACCTTACTGAAGTGTTTTTCAAAATATAGTTTGAAAAACTATACTTTGGAAACACATTTGGAATACTGTGTTCGGTTCCGGAGACTTCACCTACAAAAAGATAGTGAGAAAATTGAACAGGTCCAAAGACGGTCTACAAAAATGAAAACTTATCAGGAAAGACTTCATGAACTCAATCTGTATAGTCTGGAGGATAGAAGGGAAAGTTAGGGACATCATCGAAACATTTAAATATGTAAAGGGGTTAAGTAAGGTTTAGGAGGGAAGTGTTTTTAGTAGGAAACTGAACACAAGAACAAGGGGACACAATCTGAGGTTAGTTGGGGGAAAGATCAGAAGCAACATGAGAAAATATTATTTTACTGAAAGAGTAGTAGATGCTTGGAACAAACTTCCACCAGGTTGGTAAATCCACAGTAACTGCATTTAAACATGCCTGGGATAAACATATATCCATCCTAAGATAAAATACAGGAAGTAGTATAAGGGCAGACTAGATGGGCCATGAGGTCTTTTTCTGCCATCAGTCTTCTATGTTTCTAGTTTGAGGACACCCAAGGGGTCCTTGAAATCAAAATGAGTTGCCACCCTATGCTGAAAAACAATACAATATTAAAATCCCATCGAACAAGAAGAGGTGGGGACAGAGACTCTGTCAATCTTAATTTTTAATATGGTCAATATCAATAAATATAATCCATAGAAAAATAGAAACTCTTTTGAAGTCCTCCATAATTTTTAACAGTGGAAAGAGGTCCTGACTTGAAGATATTTGGTCTTCAACTCCCAGAATTCCCCAGCCAGCATTCACTGGCTGGGGGATTCTGGGAGTTGAAGTCCAAATACCTCCAAGTTGCCAAGGTTGGGAAACACTGGCCTAGACGGCCTCACAGTGTAATTCCCACGAAGGTCCTCAGTTGGAACTTGATCGAGGCCTTGAATCGCCTCCAGTCTTAAGAGTTGCTCTGAAACAGACCTTCCTCCAGCTGCTTCTTCATCTGTTTGCTTCTGGGGAATGACCCTGGCCTGTCCCTTTGAATCCAGCAACCACCAGCCTTCCTTCAATTTTCCAAATTATTTTTCTTAAAGCTTCTTTGTTATGCAGAGAGAACCCTCTGATGATACCATAGGTATCGCAGTGTTTCCCAACCTTGGCAACTTGAAGATATCGGGACTTCAACTCCCAGAATTCCCCAGCCAGCATTAGCGGGCTGGGGAATTCTGGGAGTTGAAGTCCCAATATCTTCAAGTTGCCAAGGTTGGGAAACACTGGGTATTGGAAGTGCTCAGTGCCTGCACTGGAATATTTTGCAAGAATCCCATCCTGCAGAAATTGCAAAGGCAACGTTTACAGCCTGTATTGTCAGGTCTTGCTGGAGTGCTTGGTCCAAAGGCGGTTGTAACTCTGGTGAAGGGGGGGTGCATGAATCTGCAAGAGTTGGTTCCAGCGTCCAAGCGTGTGCCGGAAGTGCAGGTTTGGTGGAGTAGAATGGAATGGAATGGAATGTTCTCTATAGTTTTCCAAGAACAAAAACAGCTGGGCAAGAAGCTAACTTTGAAAAAATAAACGCCACACAACTGTTTAACCATTGCCATCTCTTCTCATAAAGCTCTATTTGGAATGTTTCTTTGGACGAGAAGAAACAGTTCTTTGTGTCTTATTTCTCTTCCGCAGCCTTCTTTCATCTTTGTGCTCCTCCACTCATTTTTTATCAGCCTTTTGAAAAATTCAGCATTTGGATATTTTTTTTACCAAGTTTGTTTTGCTCGTGTTTTCTTTCTCCACTGCAACAGCATTGCCAAAAAGACTTTAAGAGTTGTTAACCTAATCCTTCTCAGCTTCTTCTCTGGTAATTTTGAACTGCTAACAAGAGCTTACAAAACATTTGTCAGACCAATCCTAGAATACAGCTCACCTGTATGGAACCCACATTGCATATCTGATATCAACACAATTGAGAGAGTCCAGAAATATTTCACAAGAAGAGTCCTTCACTCCTCTTCTCACAACAAAATACCTTACTCCACCAGGCTTGAAATTCTTGGTTTAGACAACTTACAACTCCATTGTCTCCGTTCCGACTTATAATTCATAAAGCCATATACCAAAATGTCCTGCCTGTTAACGACTAGTTCACCTTCAACCGCAACAACACAGGAGCACAAAATCGATTTAAACTAAATGTCAACTGCTCCAAACTTGACTGCAAAAAATACGACTTCGGCAACAGAGTAATCAACGCCTGGAATGCACTACCTGATTCTGTGGTTTCTACTCCTAACCCCAAAACCTTTAACCTTAGACTATCTACAATTGACCTCTCCCTCTTTCTAAGAGGTCTGTAATAAGTGCACCACTGTGCCTACCGTCCCTGTCCTATTGCCTTCTTTTGTCACTTTTTATCATTACTTATCTAATGTTTTATTTGTACAAATTACCACCTTATAATTGTTTGACAAAATAAATAAAATAATAAATAAAAGTAAAATAAAAAATAAAATAATAAATTAAATAATAAATTAAATAAAAATAAATTTAAAAAAATAAAAATAAATCATCCCCCACCTCTCCTGCCCCCACACCTGCGTTTCCAAGTGGAAAAAGAAGTAAGTGGCATTAGCATCGTTCTCACTAAGCAAAACAAATATTACTTATTAAGAGTCTCCTGCGGTCAGTGGATGGCTGTCTATAGGGTAACTGGAAGTGGTGCGGCGTTTAACTGAAAGTCTGATGTGTGCAGCCAATTCCCAGATGTTATATTTTCAGCGGAGGATGGGAGTGTTATTTATTGTAATAATTTAGAATAATATCATTAAAGAGAGGGGGGGGCAGATTGATTTAGATATTCTGACCATGATTCTGGTTGTACACATTTGGTTACAATGAGTTGCCTTGTGTATTTCAGAAGACACATTCAGCTGCTTCCAAGGAATTGAAAAATTAAATTTAGACAACTCCTACTTGCCAATAATAATAACAAAAATGATGATGATGATGATAATGATAATGATAATAATTTATTAGATTTGTATGCCACCTCTCTCCGAAGACTCGGGGCTGCTCACAACAATAATAAAACAATAATAAAACAAAAATACTATATACTGTGATAATTTTTAGATACCATATTTTCTGAAGTATAAGATGCACTAAAGAATAAGACGTACCTTAGTTTTGGGGGAGGAAAATAGGAGGGTGGGGGAAATCTGGCAATCAGATATTAATCTGGCTAGCATTCTTAGACTGGTCAACTGCAGCACATTATTTTATCCCCTGGTTAGGGCTTAAAAAAAAATCTTATTGAGAGAGAGTAACGATAAGATCTGGGAACATCATTAGCACCTGGTTAGGTCTGGAGAGAAACATTCTGAGCAAATTAGAGCAGTGTTTCCCAACCTTGGCCACTTGAATATATTTGGACTTCAACTCCCAGAATTTCCCAGCCAGCGAATGCTGGCTGGGGAATTCTGGGAGTTGAAGTCCAGATATCTTCCAAGGTTGGGAGTGGCCAAGGTTGGGAAACACTGAGTTAGAACAATGAAAAAAAAAAAACCCTGCAAAGAGGGCTTGGAAAACATTCTTTTCGGAGAGAAACAATGAAAGAGCCTGCAAGGTAAGAGCTGGGAAGATCGTTAGAGCTGGGGGGAAAAAAGCTACATTCAAAGTATACATATAAGATGCACCCATATTTTTAGTCTGTTTTAGAGAGGAAAAAGATGCGTCTTATACTCCGAAAAAATATGGTATATCATCTGAAAAACCACCTTTTTTTTAAAAAAAATGTAAGCCCAGAGTCCTTTGGGAGTTGGATAGCATATAAATTAAATTAAAGAAAGAAAGAAACTCTACGGAAAAGGCTCTCATTCAAGGAAAGGTGGAAGAAAGGAAAAGGACAGCCACCATCAAGGTGGAAGTTGAGGCTTGAAAGAACAGGTTAGGGATAAAACATCATGAAGAAAATCTATCTCTGTTGTTGCCAGGAGTTGAAATGACTTGATGGCACATAATCAAGCAAGCAATGAATCAATAGTAATAATTAAGCTAATGCGATTAAAATGGTGACATTAAAAGGAACGCAATAACATAAACAGGCATTGGTAAAATCCAAGGCAGCAACTATAAAGTCCAGTACAATTTAAATAAAGTTAAATTGGACTTGACATTTTAAGGGCACTCTGAAAAAGAGGTCTTCACTTGGTGTGTATAGTATTTGTGTGAAGAGGGAGACACTTGGGTGACGCTCCATATTCAGGGAATTCCATAAGCAGGTTCTGCAATCAGAGGAACCTCAATTTAAAATCTGCTTTACATCTCTTAACAACAGAGATACTTTAAGATAATAGCAATATGTGAAAATCAGACTGTAAAGATGCCTTAAGACAGCCCCATAATCCAAATAGCTCAGTATTTTTCCAGTCTGTTGAGTTTTATCTCCAATTGTCTCCAAAGGTCTTGTTGAGTGTGCGGGGTAGAAAGAGGGCAGGGTTTTTGTTTTGTTTTTGCAGCTGAGGTCAGGTAGGTTATGTGTACCTTTCCTTCAGCAAGGATAAGTTTTATATGTGTGTTTTAGTGTTTCCTCAAATCCACTGGCTAATGCTACATACGGGCCCTGAAGGGAAGAAAAAAGATGTCAGCTGTAGTTTTCAGACATCCCAAGTTGTGACTCTAGTATTACAAAACAGTTTTTTAAAATTTCTTATCATATAAGGAATTGTAATTATTTTTTGGTTCAGATGTTAAATGGTAAGGAGCTGGCATTGGTTAATCTATGTATACCGAAATTGCAAAAATGATATATTGTAATGTAATTTAAAAATAATGGTATCTTTTTTTCTGTACACGTAATTAGAGAAGAATTTTTTTTAAATTTTTTTACCCAGGATTTATTTTATTTTTTTGATTTGATTTGATTTGATTTGATTTGATTTGATTTGATTTGATTTGATTTGATTTGATTTGAATGCTACCCTTCTCCGAGGACTCGGGGCGGCTCACAGCATATAATATAACAATACAGTACAATGGCAAATCTAATAAATTTAAAATTACAATCTAAAAATCGAATATTTAAAAACAATCAAACTGGTTCAATCATACAACATATACAGTGATCCCTTGTTTTTCGTGGGAGATGCGTTCCAAGACCAACCATGAAAAATGAATTTCCGTGAAGTAGAGGAAACTTTTTAAAAATGTATTTAACAAGTATTTGGACTTTTAAAACCCACCCTTTGCATTAAACAGTTATTCTATAATGTTTCTCAGCTGGAACTACATGTGATATCCTACCAGTTTCTTTAATAGAGTACAGTAGTACTGTAGAAGAATTTTATGAATTTTTAATGGATTTAAAAATTTTAATGGATTTAAGCCCCCTTTGAAAACCCCTGAAATAGCAAGTCCGCGAAAGATGAACCGTGAAGTAGCGAGGGATTACTGTATCTCATTTCATTGGCCAGGGGGCTGAGACCTAATTGCCCCAAGCCTGGCAACATGGGTGGGTCTTAAGACTCTTACGGAAGGCAAGGAGTTATTTTATTATCTCATAGAACTGGCTCTATAGCAGGATTCCACTTTCCTTCGCCACCGGTTGGCATCACGATATTTTGTGTGTGCACCAATGATGGGCCGCTACAGGAACGGTCAGTTGCTAGGTTCCAGTAACGATTTTTGGGATGCGCACACAGTTGTGCATTCATGATGCGTGCCTGCCTGCCCCCATGTGAGATTTGGCTTCTATGCATGTGAGCAAGTGAAATCTTGTGTGAAGACGTTTGTGCAAGGGAGATTTTTGCGATTTTTGCAGACTTTTTACTTTGGAAGCAAACGTATCGGTGAAAATCTCGTTCGCTTACTGCACATGTGTACAAGCCAAATCTCGTGCTGACGGGCATGTGATGCTAACGACGGCCTTGGAGGGCGCACTGATAACGCCGATGACGGCAGCCCTTCGCTGGTGTGCATGCTCCACTTGTGTGCGTGCACATCCCCTCATGCAATTTTGCTTCCGCGCATGCTCAGTAGCTGGAATCGGCCCCAAGCACAGCTGAAGAGCTGATCAGCTGTGCTTCGAGCGAAGAAATACAGCTTTGTATTAACCCAGGATGGGCAGGAGGCTCCTTTTTCAAGCAGCAAAAGAGGAGAAGCCATCCAAACTGGGGGGGGAAATCACCCAAAAAATATGCAAAAAAAAAAAGCCAGTACCCACCAGCACCAACCAAATCAGATCCATGAAATCACCAGTGGATCGCTACCAGTTCAGGAGATCCTGTCCGAATCGGGAGAAACCCATCCTTCTCTGTAGGCATTCTTAGAAAATAAAAATGGTGAGTGGCTACAGCCTGATACTTCGAAAGGATGTCATCTGCCCGGCTCCCCCGGGACACAGGCCAGCTGTGGGTTAAAGAGGAGTACCCTGAGGATTAAGAGATAGAAGAAAGCAGCCTTTCCTGTTCTCCTTTTAATAGGTGTTCAATGTCTATCATTGTGGCCATGTGGAGAACAGACGAAAATTGCCACTTCGTAAAACTGCCGAACATGTGCTGTTGGGATTATAATTTATAAACCCGACAGCACATGTTAGGCAGTTTTAAAAATTGTGATTTATGTGAAGAAAGGAAAAAGGGAAGACATGGGGAGAGACTAATACTAAAGTAAAACAAAGACACCAGTGACAAACTATTCTTTTTGGTTTGTTTGTTTGTTTGTTCATGTTCTATACAACCCACTCATCTGGGTTACAGATAACTTTGTTTGGTGAAAAGATTGAAATATTAAGTGAAAAATAGCTCAATATAATCCTCTAAATTTAAGAGATCAGGTAGAAATAGCAATTCTGAATTAGACAGACATAAAGGCAGCTGGGTGACTTGGGCCCTCAACTCAAAGGAGACAGCAATGACAAACCATTTTTAAAATCTTGCTAAGAAAAATTCAGGGATTGCTCAGGCAGTCTTCAGGTACCAACACTGACATGGATTCAGGTATAATCCTCTAAAGCAGTGGTTCTCACCCTGGGGGTCGGGACCCCTTTAGGGGTCAAATGACCATTTCATAGGGAATCACCTAAGACCATGGGAAAAGACAAATTTCCCATAGTGTTAGGAACTAAAGCTTCTATTCTGGCGCCTTGGAACATATTTTTACAATCTGACCAATCAGGCGTTTACAGTGCGGGGATCCCTCTGACCTCCCTGCCAATCAGTTTAAAGTTCTGTTGGGAGAATTAGCGCTAGACTTATGGTTGGGGGCCACCACAACAATATTAAGGGGTAACAGCATTATAAAGATGGAGAACCACTGCTCTGAAGTCAAAAGGTTTTAACAGTCATTATGGTAAGGGGAAAACTGAAATGCCTTGTATGTTTTCTTGTGGCGTGTTTCACAACCACCCACTGTCCCTTTTCAGCAGTTTAAGATAATTTTAGCATCTGCATTTCTCAAGAATGCAAGCGTTTATACCAACAAAAATTATAAATTAATAGGTTTGTCTGATAATGTTAGCAATTAAAGGAATTAAGGTAGAGCTGAAAGAGGTACCCAGTTGTAAATTGAGCTAAATTAGAACCATAACTCTTCAGGGTGTCTCTGTAGAACAGATAATAAGTGGCTGGGCTGAATTGAAAAATTGATAAAAGGCCACTAAGCCCATGCAGTGTACCTTTCCTCACAGAGCAAGCTATAACTCTTCTTCCACAGCCAGCCTCTCATGCTTTATTATAAAATGAGCTAGGGGAGGGGGAAATGTTGACAGGAAAAACACCAGTGTATTCCCTTCATTCATTTATACCTCCATCCATTTGTTGATTCATTTCTGAAAGATCTGCAAGAAAAACACCATGATATAGAGCAAATACTGATTTTGATTTAATTGTTGTAAAAAGGTAAGACAGTGGTACTTTTCAGAAACAAAGCTGTAGTGCTCAATAAACTACAGAAATGTGCTTTAACCTGTCATGTTCAATCTCCGATCCCCTGGATCCCTTCAAGTTTAGTAGCATTATTAGAAAGGATAAATTATTTGCTGGACTTGCCTTACAACACTTCTCTCTACTAAGATGACAATACTTATCAGAACTTCTTATAAGAATTTCTTACTTCCTTATTCCCCCCCCCCCCTTTCTTGTTGCTATCTATCTGTGCTCCTGGTTTCAATTTTGACCTTAACCTGTAATAAACCTACCCAGTACTGAACAGCTTAAGGCCTGGTAGTGGGCTGTGGTCCAGGGGTTGGGGACCCTAGCTCTAAGGTCAGTCGGGCTAGGGGAAGGCAAATTAGTGCCCTTCAGTGGGCATCAGGGTTGATACACTTCATTTAAACCTGGGGAAAATTAAGTTGCATTAGAACAGGGGTCCCCAAACCTGGCAACTTTCAGTCTTGGGGACTTCAACTCCCAGAATTCTTTACGCTGGCTATGCTTCTTTGAGAATCCTGGGAGTTAACGTCCACAAGTCTTAAAGTTGCCAAGTTTGAAGAACTCTGCATTAGACCATGGAGAAACTAAGTATCTCCCTTTTCATCTTTATTCTTAAAGACAAATAGAAGCAACATTTATATTTACTGAGCCATAAATATACTGATCTACAAATTGAACAGTCACATTTTAGCTAAGGATAAAGATAACAGATTCTGCAAAGATAACAGATTTATCAAATTTGTTTACAGGTCACTAAATTGTGTACATCCAGAAATTTTAGTTAACTGAGTAAGCCATGGCTAAATTAAAAAGGTGTATGTATGTTGTGTGAATATTGCAAGAGCAACTCAGATCATTCTATGGAACTTGGAGTTCAAATCGCTCATCCCTAGATGGCCCTTGTTCAATTGCTGTCTCCCAGCCAATTTATTTCACAGGAATAAATTCCACCCTGAGTTGATTTGCAAACAAGATATGATATAAGTGTAATAAATATTTAATATTGTCTCTGTGTTCTCAAAGCTTTAGAATAAAACTTGAAAATAATGCCTTTTCCCTTATGTTTTAGACCTTAAGGAACTTTATTTCTCTTCAGAGCTGAAATAAATTTCTTTCTTTTGCCCACTGGTCATTTCTTGAAGACAGGAGTGCCAAACTTAATCATAACCTCCCACCCCTCCAATGCCCGTTTTTTGTTGCTCCGCATTAAAAATGGTATTTTTCTGACAATGCAAGCCAGGTAAGGAGGACACCTGTCACACTTCCACCCTCCTTGTCTTTCGCAAATTACTTAAGACCCACCTGTATCGCCAGGCATGGGGGAATTGAGACACCTCCCCCAGGCTTTTATATTTTATGTATGGTACGCGTGTGTTGCATGGTTTTTAAATGATGGGGTTTTTAGATGTTTTTTAATATTAGATTTGTTTCCATTGTAACATTGTTATTATTGTTGTTGTGAGCCACCCCAAGTCTTCGGAGAGGGGCGGCATACAAATCTAATAAATTATTATTATTAATTATTATTATCCACTGCAGGCTTGCCTGTGGCCCTATTGGCTTGAGGGTGGTGTGACAGGAATGCTGCCTCCCTTTCAGACTCTGTGCTGGACTGACCACCATATCCTGGGCTTTTGGCCTGCCTGTCTACCACATATACTGGGGACATATACTGTTTTCGCCTTTCTTCCCCAAACTTTTGTTTCATTGGACAGACATGTTCAGGAATGGAATGGTTAAGTGGCCATTTTTTAAAAATGTTAAATTTTAAGAGTTTTGTCCATTTCTTCTCCTCATTCAGCTCACATTAAAAATTCACACCTGTGGGGCTCTTCCTTCCTTCCTTCCTTCCTTCCTTCCTTCCTTCCTTCCTTCCTTCCTTCCTTCTTTCCCTCCCTTCTACCATTCCTCCCTTCTTTCTTCTTTCGTTCTTTCCTTCATCCCTCCCTCTCTTACTTTCCTTCCTTCCTCAGTTGAAATGATTTAATACTGTAGTAAAAACCCAAGTTCATACCAGTGACCCGAAAAGGAGATGTCTAGAAATGTTATTTGACTGTGTGTATGTATGGTTTGTTTAGGCTTTTGTGTATTTTATAATATTGCTATTTTATCATTGTTGTATTTTTATTGCTTTTAGTATTTATAATTACTATTAGCCACCCTGAGTCCTGTTGGAGTGGGCAGCGTATAAATACAAAATAATAAATAAATAAAATAAATAAGAAATATTTAAGAACAAAGAGTTGGTTATGACCTATAAAACCCTTCAGGGCATCGGACCAGAATATCTCCGGGACCACCTTCTGCCGCACGAATCCCAGCGACCAGTTAGGTCCCACAGAATTGTCCTTCTCTGGGTCCCATCGACAAAACAATGTCGATTGGCAGGACCCAGGGGAAAAGCCTTCTCTGTGGTGGTCCCGGCCCTCTGGAACCAGCTCCCCCCAGAGATCAGAATTGCCCGCACCCTCCTCGCCTTTCGTAAGCTCCTTGAAACCCATCTCTGTCTTCAGGCATGGGGGAACTGAGATATTCTTTCCCCCTAGGCCTATACAATTTATACATGGTATGTTTTGTGTGTGTGCTTGTTTGGTTTTTAATAAGGGATTTTTTAGTTATTTTAAATATTAGATTTGTTATATGCTGTTTTTATTATTGTTGTTAGCCGCCCCGAATCTATGGAGAGGGGCGGCATACAAATCAAATCAAATCAAATCAAATAAATAAATAAATAAATAAAAAATAAAAAATAAAAATAAAAATATATAAATATAAGGGTAACATATTTTCCATGATAAAGACGCACACTGTTGCACAATGCATTTAGAATACAACCCCACTAGAGAATTTTTCCAGTTCTTCTAGGTTATTTTTACTCTTGCTTACCCTGCTCAGAAAGCACTTAGAGTAACTAATCAGAAGCTGCTGCTAACTGTTAATCACTTCCAAATCATGTATTGTGAAAAGGATATATTGCAAGTCTTATTTTAATTGTTAGCATCTAGTAGTTGAAGAATACACGGCACACTGGAACTCTTTATTTTGCATTGCAAATGGACTGGGATATTAAATTTGCAGAGTCAATCATATAACAAGGATTCCATATCCACCAGCTGTATCTCATTTTGCTAATCTGTAGGTTTATTTTTAAAAATATTGGGTGGGGGTGCTTTTTAGAGAAGTCACACAGTTCTTCCCTCCCCCCCACCCCACCCCAGCAAATGGATTCCTTGTTGTGTTGTGGAGAGTGATAAATTGATACCACATGTCCCTTCCAGACAAAAAAGCCTCTGTACTCCAGGCGAGGTACATGCAGCTGGTGTCTGAATTAATGGGCAAGTCCCATAAGGTAAACACAGCATGGAAGAGACTGAAACAGAAACTGAGTGGGGAAAGTTTTGCAGGGAAGGGTCTGCCAATGTTCCTAAACTAAAGAAATAAAGAACACGCAAGTGAAACACTTGCAAATATAATTCTGAAATATGAGAAACGACGGTTCTGATCGAGTCAGCAAAACTGTAAACAGTCTGCCACAGTCCTTATAAAATGTACAAACGAACAAAACATATGCCCGTCGACTAAACAATGTCGTTTGGCGGGATCCAGGGGAAGAGCCTTCTCTGTGGCAGCCCCGACCCTCTGGAACCAACTCCCCCCAGAGATTAGAATTGGCCCCACCCTCCTCGCCTTTCGTAAGCTTCTTAAAACCCACCTTTGCTGTCAGGCATGGGGGAACTGAGATATTCCTTCTCCCTAGGCCTTTACAATTTATGCATGGTTTGTTTGTCTGTATGTTTGGTTTTATAATAAGGGTTTTTTAGTTGTTTTAATATTGGATTGTTACACGCTGTTTTTTATCACTGTTGTTAGCCGCCCCGAGTCTACGGAGAGGGGCGGCATACAAATCCAATAAATAATAATAATAATAATAATAATAATAATAATAATAATAATAATATGCAGTTGCATACATTTCATTATTAGTAACAGGCTAGCTAATTCCACTAAGAAGTGTTGCTTATGATTGGGACACATGTTTTCTGTGGGAATGTAATTAGCAATAGCATTTATACAGCTTCACAGTGCTTCAGCCCTCTCTAAGGCAGGGCTCTCCAACCTTAGCAACTTTAAGACTTGTGGACTTCAACTCCCAGAATTCCTCAGCCAGCTTTGCGTCAACCTTGAGCTGGTCAGAATCAAACTGCTGGCAGTCAGCAGAATTAGCCTACAATACTGCAGTCTAACCACTGCGCACCATGCCTGGAAGCATGGTGGAGAGCGATCCCTGGTGCTTCTAATCTGTTCTGATCTAGGCTTCCTGATCAATAATATAACACAAACTGCGTGCCAACCCCCCCCCCCCTCTTTTATTTCATAGGCTGGTAATTATTTTCATTCCCAGCCATAATAAGTCCCAAACAATGATAACAAATCTGACAACAGTCTTTCAGGGGGGAAAGCAGATAAACACGCAAACCTTGATCTTCCTTGACAAACTGCCAAAGACCAATAAGCAAGAAATGTTTTTATTCAGGGGTCGACAAAGTTGTTCAGAATCTAGGAGCCAGCCAAAAAATTTAGGAGCCAGAATTTTTTTTAAGCAAACTTGGTTTTTTGCCGAGTCTCCACCTGACATCGCTTTCACCCCCTCCCCCCCGGCGCAGGCCTGGCTCCGCCGAGCCGGCTCTGCTGTACTCCCGTCGGGATCCGAGGGGAGACCGTTAGTCAGAAACCGAAACAGAGAAGAAGGAAAGGGAGACCGGGCCGGGGACGCGGGGGAGGGGGGGAGGGGGGAGGAGGGGTTACTGGTCGGAAGTCACCGCGCACGCGGCCGGAGGAGGAATGAACAAAACCTCACGCCGGGAGGGGAGGGGCTTCCGCTTCTCTCCGAAGGCGGGTGAGCGGCCAAGATCGGAGCGTCTGTGTGCGGTGGGGGGGAGTGAAGGGGTTCGAGTAGGAGGCGGAATGGAGGCAAGGGGGGGAGGGAGAGACGCACGCAAGCGCAGGGGACGCTGGGAAAGCAGCTCGCTCTGAGGTTGATGGGCGGAGCTACGGAAACCATTTCTGGGCGTAAACACAAGGCGGGAAAAATATACTGTATACACATACAGCAGTGTTTCCCAACCTTTTTGGAGCCGCGGCACATTTTTCATATTTTCAAAATCCTGGGGAACATGGGGGGGGGGGGGCGCTAAAAAAAGTTTGGACAAAAAAATCTCTCTTCCTCCCTTTCGCTCTATTTCTCTCTCCCTCCCTCTTTCTCTCTCTTCCTTCCTTTCTCTCTCCATCCCTCTTTCTTTCTCTCTTCCTTCCTTCCTCTCTTTCTGTCTCCTCCTTCCTCTCTCATCTCTTTCCTTCCTCTCCCTCCCTTTCTCTCTTTCCTTTCTCTCCCTTTCTGTCTATCCTTTCTATCTCTCACCCCTTCTCCCTCTTTCATTCCCTTTCTCTCCCTCCCTTTCTCTCTCATTCCTTTCTCTCCCTCTTTCCTTCCTATCTCTCTTTCTTTTTCTCCCTCCTTCATATCTTCTTTCTCTCCCCCTTCCTCCCTCTTTCCTTTCTCCCCCTCCCTTTCTCTTCCTTTTTCTCTATCCTTTCTACTTCTTACTCTTTCTTTCTCTCACTCCTTCATTCAATTTTCTCTCCCTCCCTTTCTCTCCCTTTCTCTCTCTTTCCTTTCTCTCCCTCCCTTTCTCTTCCTTTTTCTCTATCCTTTCTACTTCTTACTCTTTCTTTCTCTCCCTCCTTCATTCAATTTTCTCTCCCCCCCTTCCTCCCTCTTTCCTTTCTCCCCCTCCCTTTCTCTTCCTTTTTCTCTATCCTTTCTGCTTCTTACTCTTTCTTTCTCTCCCTCCTTCATTCAATTTTC
The DNA here is from genome assembly GCF_031021105.1 of Erythrolamprus reginae. Classification (NCBI taxonomy): domain Eukaryota; kingdom Metazoa; phylum Chordata; class Lepidosauria; order Squamata; family Dipsadidae; genus Erythrolamprus; species Erythrolamprus reginae. Next base: position 298,324,117 of record NC_091950.1, read on the forward strand.
TCTCCCTCCCTTTCTCTCCCTTTCTCTCTCTTTCCTTTCTCTCCCTCCCTTTCTCTTCCTTTTTCTCTATCCTTTCTACTTCTTACTCTTTCTTTCTCTCCCTCCTTCATTCAATTTTCTCTCCCCCCCTTCCTCCCTCTTTCCTTTCTCTCCCTCCCTTTCTCTTCCTTTTTTTCTATCCTTTCTACTTCTTACTCTTTCTTTCTCTCCCTCCTTCATTCAATTTTCTCTCCCGCCTCCCTCCCTCTTTCCTTTCTCCCCCTCTTTCTCTTCCTTTATCTCTATCCTTTCTACTTCTTACTCTTTCTTTCTCTCCCTCCTGCATTCAATTTTCTCTCCCCCCCTTCCTCCCTCTTTCCTTTCTCCCCCTCCCTTTCTCTTCCTTTTTCTCTATCCTTTCTGCTTCTTACTCTTTCTTTCTCTCCCTCCTTCATTCAATTTTCTCTCCCTCCCTTACTCTCTCTTTCCTTTCTCTCCCTCCCTTGTTCTCCCCTGGGGCTGCCTGTGCCTGCCCTGCACCACCCAACACGGACGGACAGCCCCCGGTCGTCGGTTCGTCGCCCCCCACCCCCCCCCACGGAGGGAGATCAGGCTGGCGAGGGCGGTAGAACTACGTCACCAGCCACTGGAGGGAGATCGGGCTGGCGGGGGCGGCGAATCCACCTCCCCAGCCGCGCGGAGGGAAATCCGGTAGGCGGGCGGGTGGCCGCGGCTCCCTGCGCGCCCCTGGAAAAGCGTACAGGGAACGGTGCCCGGGGCCGCTTTAGCCGCCCCCCCGCTCCCCCCGCCATCTCCCCGCGACTGCCTGTGCCGCTGCAGCCGCGGCCCCCCCCGCTCCCACCGCCAGTGCCCTCCCGCCGGGCCCCAAAGGACACTTGCCGATGACGACAGGGAACCTTCAGCTGGGCGGGCGCTGCCGTGCCGGTGCCTCCGACCTCCCGGTTCCTGCTCGATGCCGCGGTTTCTGGCGCTCTCCTGCTGGGCCCCAAAGAAGGAAGGCGGGAAAAAGGCGCGAAGAATGGAGCTCTCCTTCCTGCCTGCCTTCTTTGGGACCCAGCAGGAGAGCGCCAGAAACCGCGGCATCGGGCAGGAGCGGAGAGGTCAGAGGCACCGCAGCGCCCTGCCCAGGCGGCACACCGGTTGGGAAACGCTGACATACAGTACAGCAGGCAACATTTTCTAGGCGCCAGACAACATTTTCTAGGCGCCACTGGCGACCAGGCGCCTGGGTTTGTCGAACCTTGTTTTTATTTATTTATTTATTTATTCATTTGTCCAATACACTATACATATACATATACATATACATATACATATACATATACATACATACATACATACATACATACATATATATATATATATATTTGTTTTCGTAAATTTTCACGGGTATATATATGTAGATTGTTCTGAGTTCGGGTTTTGCCCTGTGTAATATTTTGCATGTCTATGCGACGTTTCGGTGAACTCACATTCACCATCATCAGGCTAAAGTTCCAATCTTTGTGTTGTTGTAAAATGGAAATTTTACAACAACACAAAGATTGGAACTTTAGCCTGATGAGGGGACGAAAGGCAGGCTAGTGCACTTATGTACGCCCCTTACTGGCCTCTTAGGAACCTGGAGAGGTCAATCATGGATAGTCTAAGGGAGAAATGTTGGGGGTTAGGGTTTGACACTATTGAGTCCAGTAATGAGTTCCACGCTTCTACAACTCGATTGTTAAAGTCATATTTTTTTACAGTCAAGTTTGAAGTGGTTCGTATTAAGTTTGAATCTGTTACGTGCTCTTGTGTTGTTGCAGTTGAAGCTGAAGTAGTCATTGACCGGTAGGACGTTGCAGCATATGATCTTGTGGGCAATACTTAAATCGTGTTTTAGGCCCCGTAGTTCTAGGCTTTCTAGACCCAGGATTGTTAGTCTATTTTCGTAGGATATTCTGTTTCGAGTGGAAGAGTGAAGGGCTCTTCTGGTGAAATATCTTTGGACGTTTTCAAGGGTGTTGATGTCTGAGATGTGGTATGGGTTCCAGACAGATGAGCAGTAGTTAAGGGTGGGTCTGGCAAAAGTTTTGTAGGCTCTTGTGAGTAGTGTGAGATTGCTGGAGCAGAAGCTATGTAGGATCAAGTTAACAACTCTAGAGGCCTTTTTGGCGATATTGTTGCAGTGTGATAAGGCCAAACAGAGAGTCGGAGCTAGAATGACATGAGTTGAACGAAGTTGCTTCCTGTGATGAGCCCTCCCTTGTGTTCCTATGGGAGGGGCCAATTATCTGCAAGCCTTACTCCCGAGTAGTCTTTCTCCTCTGTAGCTGTTCCTTCCCAGCCTCCTTGCTGTCCGACTTTGCTGCCAGCTCCGCATATCATACAAGATGATATTTGGGACAGTTTTTATCCCGGAAGGAATGTTGCACTTGAATGTTGAACTGCTAGAAGCTTATATGAGATAGTGGAGGTGATTTTTAGCTTGAAAGGGAACTACTTGTGTTCATTGAGATTGACTCAGATTGGTTTTCAGTAGTTATAAATGCAAGGCAGTGTACATTAGTTTTAATTCATTCAGCAATCAACTAGTATTGCCCATCAGCAAGAAACAATATGACTAACAATTACTGTGAAGTAATATGACGTGGGTTTTTTTTTTAATCACTAGCTACTTTTGTGTGAAGAAGAAATTGAACAAAGCTATAACCAAAGCTACTAAAATTGCACTGGTCTATTACAATAAGGTGTTAGTTTCTTTTCACACTGAGAAAAAGTAGTTCTCCACCCGTAACCAAAACACAGGATTTGATAGATAGGGGGTTGGCTTTAGGCAGGGGTCTCCAAACCTTTTACACAGGGGGTCAGTTCACTGTCCCTCAGACTGTTGGAGGGCCGGACTATAAAAAAAGCCCTATGAACAAATTCCTATGCACACTGCACATACCTTATTTAAAGTAAAAAACATAATGGGAACAAATACAATATTTAAAATAAAGAAGAAGTAATTAAAGAAGTAATTAATACTTCTTTATTAACAAGTAAATTTAAACTTAAATCAACAAACTCCATTTCTCCTTCCTTCCCTCCCTCCTTCCTCTCCACTTCTCTCTTCCCTCTTCCTTTTCTCTCATTTGTTTCATTTTCCTCTCCCTCATTCTTTCCCTCCATCATTTTCTCATTTTTCTCTTTCTCTCTCTCTCTCTCTTTCCATCTCTCCCTCTTCCTTTCTCTCTTCTTCTATCTCTCCCTCTTTCTCTTTCTTTCTCTCTCTCTTCTCTCTCTCACTCACTCTCTTTCTAACTCTCCCTCTTTGTATCTCTCACACTTTCTCTCTCTCCCCCTCTCTCTATTTCTCCCTTTCTTTCTTTCTTTCTTTCTCTCTCTCCCTTTCTATCTCTCCTCTTCATTTCTCTCTCCCGCTCTATTTCTCCCTCTTATTATATCAATCGGTAAAATCTCGTGTGCTGCCGCGGGCTGGTTAAAAGCCCTCAGCGGGCCGCATCCGGCCCATGGGCCGTAGTTTGGGGACCACTGGCTTTAGGTAAAGCTGAAGTCTTACAGTTGTAATAGCTTGCTTTTTGTCACTCAAGCTAAACGCATTTGAACTGTGTCTTAATCTGAATATTTGTTGGGTAAAAGCCTGTCACTTTGACACACAGTTGCATTAATGCTCCAAAATTCAGTAAATTGTATAAAATTTTCATCAAACTCTGTGCCACAGTGTAAATCACTCTGATCCAATGCACAGATGATAATGATCATTACTTTCATTGTTTTTATTATTATTATAATCTACTACAGACAACTGAAAGGTTTTGAGAGTTTACACATAGATGGAGGTACACAGAAAGGCTATAATCCTTCTGGTTAAAAAAGAAATCTCATTCATAGAAAATGTGTATGCACTCATTAAAGTAGTTGCAGAGCTTGGAATCAAAGCCATAAACTTGCAAAGTTGGGTGGGGGGAACACTCCAGAGCTTTTACTTTATGGAAGAAATGCATTGATACTTACAAAGGGAGAGTGGCATTTGGTATGTACTGTATTTACATTTGCTTGAAGTGATGGTTTATTTTATTTATTTGTTTGTCATGTTTATGTGGCTGCCCATCTTATGAAAAAGCGATTCTATGCAGCCGACAACAGTATAGTATCTGCTCTGATCAAGAGAGAAAAACCCTGGCTTTGAATTTTATTACATTTTTTCCCCTTTACTGGACCTGGCCTTAGACAAAACATTTTAATGTACTTAAACGTTGAATAAAAAGCACGTAGACTGCATGTCTTTGCACACCCCAGATGTTTTTCATTAACTTAATGTCATCCTGCTTCTTTATGTCAGACCTAGCAATGCCAATGTGAATCATCGAGCTTGAATGACAATCCCTGCTGTACATAATAGTTTGTTTTTTATTTAAAAAAATCAGCAATTTGTGAATTCCTACTATCCTGTTTTCAAAACATGTTTTCAAAAGCATTTCACTTTTCCTCCTGGATATGATCCACATCTGCCAATGGTTTTTTTTTAAGTAACTCCTCAGATTTAAAGAGACCCGGTCCTACTGTGGTTTCTTTAAGATTCTTATCTCCAAAATACTTCAAAGTTTTGACACGCACAGTACAAAGCTGCTCATTTTAATTGTTAAAGTAACAAGGACCAACTTCGGAAGCAGCCATCCAGGACTTGCAAATGACATGGCTGCTTTAGCAATCTGAAAAGGGCGGCTTCGCCTAGGCCTCTCTGTGCTTTGTAACAAAAAAAAGAACTAGCTTTGCTTTGCACAATTGGACTATATTTGGACTATATAGGCTATAATCCTACCAGTCCCGTCTTCTTTTGGGTGTGTCCAGACAGAGGGTGGCAGCAGTAACAATCACAAGATGTTTCTGCCTCTGCCACCTTTCCAGGCTTGTTCTGCCTTTCCCTTTATTTATTTTTTTCCGATACGGAAATTAAAATAGCAAGAAGAAATTGTGGGAATGTGCAGGGGCTTTATAATTGGAAGGAATCTTTCAGTCGTTCTCTGAAAAATTCTGAGAGTGTGGTTTGATATTTTGACAATATAAGTCTTATCTGGAAGACCTCCCCATGCCATTTTTTTTTTTACAACTATGAACTGGCGAGCCTTTTTACAACAGACTGGCGAACTGATGGCACGCGTGCCACATGAAGTCATATCGGAGGGCATTATGGGCCCAGTGTGACAAGCTTTCTAAATCTTAATCTGTCTGGGAACTACTGCTTGCAAGTAGACTTCTGCATTTTAGAAAATGTACATAATATTTTGAATCCAAGCAATAAATTTTATTTTATTTATTTATTTATTTAATTGGATTTGTATGCCGCCCCTCTCCGAGGACTCAGGGCGGCTCATAGCATATACAAAAAAACAGAACAATAATATGAATCCAATTAATAGTGCCTTAAAAAACAACCATTAAATTCAATTAAAAAGAAAACCTATCAAACCAATCATTCAACAATCATACTTAAAACATTCGTTGGTCGGGGAAAGATCTAAAAGCCCCAAGCCTGGCAGCAAAGATGAGTTTTTAAACTCTTTCGGAAGGCGAGGAGGGTGGGGGCAGTGCGAATCTCCGGGGGGAGCTGATTCCAGAGGGTCGGGGCTCCCACAGAGAAGGCTCTTCCCTTAGGTCCCACTAGCTGACATTGTTTGGTCGACGGGACCCTAAGGAGAACAACTCTGTGGGACCTCACTAAATGAAGTTCTTTAGCAGTAAACAATTGATAAAGTGAGCACAATTTTTGATCATAGCCTCACACCATCATCCAGTCTTTGAACGAGTCGTCTTTCACATAAATAATATATTGATATTCACAGTAACATTTATTTTATCTGTCATTATGCCTTGACTATGTTTGCATAAAATTCTAAGGCAACATCGCTCTATGTCTTCCATACGTGTGTGCGCACTCGTCAGCTGATTTTCGACCTTGGGTTAGACAGTTTTATTTATTTATTTATTAGATTTGTATGCCGCCCCTCTCCGCACCCTTCAGGAAAGCTTCCCTGAACCCTCTGGAGTGCAAAAAATCAGCACAGTGGGCAAACCAGAAGTGCATTTCCTGAACTTCCGTTTTGCCTGGTTTTTCACCGTCCCGGGCTTCGGTAAAGCCTGTGCGCAGGGATGGGGGGATTTTGTGCACGCACAGAGGCAGCATATATGTGTGTGCATGGGGAGGAGGGAAGGGTTGTGGGCACGTACACATATGCTAGCACACCCACTTAGCCCCTTTTGGCACATGAACCAAAAACGGTTCGCCATCACTGAGCTAAAGTACATCTCAATGGAATAGCGGGAAATAGCTTTTAGTCTAGCAATACATGCCTCTTGTAACCATCAGTTCATTCTAGTAGGGCTCTAAATGGCATGCTGATTTTTGGGGCAATGGGATTTCTCATGTCAGTGGTGTTTCAACCTGTTGCGTTTCTTATGGCAATTGATTAGAATTTGGTGTGCTCAACTCTTTCATATCCACTAGTTTTTTTAAAAAAAACACTCTGTGACTGTGCTATATATAAAATTGCTTTTCTCTTTGGAAATTTACAGCAATGGCTCATGGTAGAATATTAACCAAGTTGGTTTGCTCAGACACCACTAAAGGAAAAGGGAAGATGAGAAAAAAAACCCCTAATAAACATGGTTGTTGCTATTTACAGAAGATCATTAGGTTACAACATGCCAGACAGGTTTTACTTTGCGTTTTCAGTTTGAACACTATGATTTAGAAATACGTGAGTTGCAGAACTGGTTCTTGAAAGTAAGTGCTTAGGAGCATAGGATATCTATATTAATTATCCTGATTTTTTATGCATCTGATTACTTTGGAAACTATTTTAATGGGAGGTTTTTAAAATAAAAGATAGAGATTGTCTTTAAGCTAATGAACATAATTTAAGAGAATTTGTTTAGAAAACTGCACTAAATCACCAAAGCAATGTGCTTACAACAGTAACCTCAGTACTTAAGTGCTCTTTCTCAGGAAAGGTCTTATCCGTACATTCATTCAATTCATGCCATGCAGAAATACCTTGAATTTTATCATGATTCCTGTACTAAATTCCTTGTTTATTCTAGTGTCTGAACAACGTGTTAAAAGCTAGAGAAGTAATAGCATTTTTTTTCAGGAGGCAACTGGACTTTTTTGTTTTTTTCTATGAAGATGTTTCGCTTCTCATCCAAGAAGCTTCTTCCGCTCTGACAGGTGAGTTGAAGAAGCTTCTTGGATGAGAAGCAAAATGTATTCAAAGAAAAAAAACACACAGAAAGTCCAGCTGCCTCCTGAAAAGGCATCTTTGGGACAACCAGGGGTGGGTTCTAACTTACCTCGCTGCTGGTTCGCTTCCTCCTGCACTGTGTGGGTACACGCATATACAGTGTTACAAACCCAAAAAAATCAAAATGTCATCGCTACCGCCACGAAAGCGGGTTTGGGGACGTGGCCAGTCAACCATTGCTGCTGGCTTAGCAAATGGGGAGAAATTCCCGCTACCGGTTCTATAGAACCGGTGTGAACCAGCAGGAACCCACCTCTGGAGACAGTGATGGCAAACCTATGGCACGGGTACCACAGGTGGCACGCGGAGTTATATCTGCTGGCACGCGAGCCGTTGCCCTAGCTAAGCTCCAGTGTGCATGTGTGTGCCAGCCAGCTGATTTTTTACTCACACAGAGGCTCTGGGAGGGCGTTTTTGGCTTCCAGAGAGCCTCCGGGGGGGGGTGGAGGAGGGTGTTTTTACCCTCCCCCAGCTCCAGGGAAGTTGCCCTCTTCAGGCTCTTTGGAGCCTTGGGTGGGCAAAATATGAGCCTACTGGGCCCACCAGAAGTTGTGAAACAGGCCGTTTGTGGCCTCCAGAAGGCCTTTGGGAGTTGGAGAAGCTGTTTCCGCCCTCCCGAGGCATTGAATTATGGGTGTGGGTACTCACGTATGCACGATAGTGCACACCCACAGTGTTTTGGCACCCAAGGAAAAAAAAGGTTCGCCATCACTGTCTGGAAACAACATAACTTGCATGACTGAGAACCTCGGCAGACTTTTAGCAATGAATTTATTTCCTTTATGTTTTTTATGTCTTAAGTGTTATGTTGAATAATAGCATTTACGTGACATATTCTAAATTTGGGGGCTTTTTGTGTGTTGTCTTTTGCAGAACTCAATCAGACACAACTTGTCCCTTCACAGTCGATTCATCAGGGTACAGAACGAAGGAACCGGGAAAAGCTCGTGGTGGATGATCAACCCCGACGGTGGGAAAGGAGGGAAAGCGCCACGCAGACGGGCTGTGTCGATGGACAACAGCAACAAATACACAAAGAGCCGAGGACGAGCAGCTAAGAAAAAAGCAGCCCTTCAAGTTGCCCAGGAGACCAGTGACGACAGCCCCACCCAGCTATCCAAGTGGCCTGGTAGCCCGACCTCCCGTAGCAGTGACGAACTGGATGCGTGGACAGACTTCCGGTCTCGTACCAACTCGAATGCCAGTACAACAAGTGGCCGCTTGTCCCCAATATTGGCAAGCACTGAGCTAGACGAGGTGCAGGATGATGAGGCTCCCCTTTCTCCCATGCTGTACAGTAGCTCACCCAGCATGTCCCCATCCGTGGCCAAGCCCTGTAACGTTGAGCTGCCTAGGTTGACTGACATGGCAGGTACGATGAACTTGAACGATGGCTTGACAGACAATCTGATGGATGACCTCCTGGACAATATAACCCTTCCCTCTTCCCAGCAGTCACCCACGGGAGGACTCATGCAGAGAAGTTCAAGCTTCCCATATGGCTCCAAGAGTCCAGGGCTTGGTTCTCCATCCAGCAGTTTCAACAACGCTGTGTTTGGACCGTCGTCTCTAAATTCTCTCCGCCAGTCTCCCATGCAAACCATCCAAGAGAACAAGCAAGCTACGTTTTCTTCCATTTCGCACTACAACAACCAAACTCTGCAGGATCTGCTGGCATCGGATTCACACGGCCACAGTGATGTCATGATGACTCAGTCTGATCCGCTCATGTCGCAAGCTAGCACCGCTGTGTCTGCCCAGAACGCCCGTCGGAATATTATGCTTCGGAATGATCCAATGATGTCCTTTGCTGCTCAGCCAAGTCAGAGCTCTTTGACCAACCAGAACCTGCTCCACCACCAGCATCAATCCCAGAATTCCTCTCTCAGTGGCAGCCGTGCCTTGTCAAATTCTACCGGTACTATGGGCTTAAGTGACACCAACCTTGGATCAGCAAAACACCAGCAACAGCCCCCTGCCAACCAGTCTATGCAATCACTTTCTGACTCCCTCTCAGGCTCTTCTTTGTATGCCAACAGCGTGAGCCTTCCGGTCATGGGGCACGATAAATTCCCCAGCGATTTGGACCTGGATATTTTCAACGGGAGCTTGGAATGCGACATGGAGTCCATTATCCGCAGTGAACTCATGGATGCAGATGGATTGGATTTTAATTTTGATTCCCTCATCTCAGCCCAGAATGTTGTTACACTGAATGTGGGAAACTTCACTGGTGCTAAGCAAGCTTCGTCACAGAGTTGGGTTCCAGGCTGAAGGATTTATGCAAAGAGGGGAGAATGGGCAAAGCAGGTTAGCAATGTTTAGTCTGTTGCGTTCGGTACTGTACTTGACAATGTGTAAATATAGCTTTTAAAGAGGACAAGTACAGCTTTTACAGCAAACACCCAGACCTAACTCAGGGTTAGATTACAGCTATGGTAAGAGTAACTAAAGGCTGATTTAATTTCAGTCTTCTCCATTGCGTTCTATGGGCATTCTATATTGAGAGATGTAATTCATTCCCAAACTCTAGCCGCCATCAGCTTCTGATGCATGTTGTATTGGCAGTTCTGTATTAGCAAAAACTTCAGAAGAAAAGGATTTAAGGGTAGTGATTTCTGACAGTCTCAAAATGGGTGAACAGTGGAGTCAGGCGGTAGGGAAAACAGTGGAGTCTGACAGTCTCAAAATGGGTGAACAGTGCAGTCAGGCGGTAGGGAAAACAAGTAGGATGCTTGGCTGCATAGCTAGAGGTATAACAAGCAGGAAGAGGGAGATTATGATCCCGCTATATAGAGTGCTGGTGAGACCACATTTGGAATACTGTGTTCAGTTCTGGAGACCTCACCTACAAAAAGATATTGACAAAATTGAACGGGTCCAAAGGTGGGCTACAAGAATGGTGGAAGGTCTTAAGCATAAAACGTATCAGGAAAGACTTAATGAACTCAATCTGTATAATCTGGAGGACAGAAGGAAAAGGGGGGACATGATCGAAACATTTAAATATGTTAAAGGGTTAAATAAGGTTCAGGAGGGAAGTGTTTTTAATAGGAAAGTGAACACAAGAACAAGGGGACACAATCTGAAGTTAGTTGGGGGAAAGATCAAAAGCAACATGAGAAAATATTATTTTACTGAAAGAGTAGTAGATCCTTGGAACAAACTTCCAGCAGACGTGGTTGGTAAATCCACAGTAACTGAATTTAAACATGCCTGGGATAAACATATATCCATCCTAAGATAAAATACAGGAAATAGTATAAGGGCAGACCAGATGGACCATGAGGTCTTTTTCTGCCGTCAGACTTCTATGTTTCTATGTTGAAACTTTTCAGGAAAATGGTGGGGGGGTTTGGTGGCTCTTCCCACTTGGTGATTGTTTTATAACACCCCCCACTCCAAAAAAAAATCACTGTTTTGCTAGTGTGATGTTAGTTCCAACTTGCATCATTATATGGGATAAATCATTGAGCTACAGTGTTATCTACCCATCCTTAAGTTGAAAAACAAACAAAATCACTATTCTAGAACAACATTTGATATCAGCATTGCCAACCTTTCTTCTGCCCCTCCCCTGTCCCTTGATGCATTACTGGATGGCAGGGGCTTGATTATTTATTTATTTATTTATTTATTTATTTATTTATTTTGTCCAATACATAATACACATTGAAGAGAAAAATATGTAATAGGTTTAGGTTTATTGGATTTATATGCCGCCCCTCTCCGCAAACTCGGGGCGGCTCACAACAATAATAAAAAAACAGTACAGTACATAATACCAAATTCAATGCCCACCCATCTAGTTGCGATTTAAATTAATAATCTCATAAAAACAGTATATATAAAAAACAGGCACACAGTCAATCAATCAACAAAACAACATGGGCAAGGGGGAGGTGTTTTAGTTCCCCCATGCCTGACGGCAAAGTTGGGTCTTAAGGAGTTTACGAAAGGCAGGGAGGGTGGGGGCAATCCTAATCTCAGGGGGGAGCTGGTTCCAGAGGGTCGGGACCCCCACAGAGAAGGCTCTTCCCCTGGGTCCCGCCAGACGACATTGTTTAGTCGACGGGACCCGGAGAAGGCCAACTTTGTGGGACCTAACCGGTCGCTGGGATTCGTGCGGCAGGAGGCGGTCCCGAAGATATTCTGGTCCGGTGCCATGAAGGGCTTTATAGGTCATAACCAACACTTTGAATTGTGACCGGAAACTGATCGGCAGCCAATGCAGACTGCGGAGTGTTGGAGTGATATGGGCATACTTGGAGAAGCCCATAATTGCTCTCGCAGCTGCATTCTGCACGATCTGAAGTTTCCGAACACTTTTCAAAGGTAGCCCCATGTAGAGAGCGTTACAGTAGTCGAGCCTCGAGGTGATGAGGGCATGAGTGACTGTGAGCAATGACTCCCGGTCCAAATAGGGCCGCAACTGGCGCACCAGGCGAACCTGGGCAAACGCCCCCCTCGCCACAGCTGAAAGGTGTTTTTCTAATGTGAGCTGTGGATCGAGGAGGACGCCCAAGTTGCGGACCCTCTCTGAGGGGGTCAATAATTCCCCCCCCCAGGGTAATGGACGGACAGATAGAATTGTCCTTGGGAGGCAAAACCCACAGCCACTCCGTCTTGTCTGGGTTGAGTTTGAGTTTGTTGACACCCATCCAGGCCCCAACAGCCTCCAGGCACCGGCACATCACTTCCACTGCTTCGTTGACTGGACATGGGGTAATATAAGTAAAGAAAAGAATAGAAGAAAAGATATAAAAGTATAGGTGAACATATTTGAAAGGAAGAAAAGATAAATGAGATAAGGAGAGACAATTGGACAGGGGACAGAAGGCACACTGGTGCACTTATGCACACCCCTTACTGACCTCTAAGAAACCTGGAGAGGTCAATCATGGATAGTCTAAGGGAGAAATGTTTGGGGTTAGGGGTTGACACTACTGAGTCAGGTAATGAGTTCCACGCTTCGACAACTCAGTTACTGAAGTCATATTTTTTACAGTCAAGTTTGGAGCGGTTAATATTACGTTTGAATCTGTTGCGTGCTCTTGTGTTGTTGCGATTGAAGCTGAAGTAGTCATTGACAGGTAGAACGTTGCAGCATATGATCTTGTGGGCAATACTTAGATCGTGGTTTAGGCGACGTAGGTCTAAGCTTTCTAGACCTAGGATTGATTATAGGTTAGGATTATCCATGTGAGGTGCATGATAAGCAAGGGAGGATCTGGCTTTGCTATCCTTTCTCTTCTGTGTATCCATCGGGGGTGCTACCTGACAGTCACGGCACCAAGCAGAAATGGGCAGGTCCACCTACAGAACTCAGCCCATTTTTAGGCTCCTTCCTCTTAAAAACCTCATTCTGTTGCAAATTAAGCCGAATAAGTGATTTTTTCTAAAAAGCATCATAATTGTAAAGACTTCGTGCTCGGTTAGGGAGGCAAGGAGGAAGGGCTGATCACTCATTCCACTGTTTTCATATCTCAGTCTTGTGCTAAACTGGTAAAGGTCATGGAGTTAAAGTACTAACAGTACTGGCTGAAGAGTGCTGCTTTTACAAACTCTGCAATATACTCGCAGCACAATGCTCTCCTTTAGGGAGACAAAGCAGAGTGATGGCAGGCAAGGTTTAACTGTAGTTCATAAAATCATACACCACAATGTCCTTCCTGTTAGTGACTACTTCACCTTCAACAATAACAACACAAGGGCACATAATAGATACAAACTAAATGTAAATCGCCTCAAACTAGACTGCAGAAAATACGACTTCAGCAATAGAATGATCAATGCCTGGAATTCACTACCTGACTCTGTTGTTTCTTCCCCAACCCCCAAAATCCTCAACCTTAAATTATCTACAGTTGACCTCTCACCTTTTGTAAGAGGTCTGTAAGGGGCGTGCATAAGCGCACCATTGTGCCTACTGTCCCCGCCCTACTGTTTTATTATAAAATAAAATTTTTATTTAAAATAAATTTTTAAATGGTTGACCAGGGATGGAGCGAGGAGGAGTGTGCCCATATTAACCTGAAACAGTCAATGAGAGCTTGTCTAACCACACCTTCTACTGGTCATCTGACTTCATCTGACTACCGCACGAATCACAGCGGCCGATAAGGTCCCACAGAGTTGGCCTTCTCTGGGTCCCGTCGACTAAACAATGTCATCTGGCGGGCCCCAGGGGAAGAGCCTTCTCTGTGGCGGCCCCGGAACTCTGGAATCAACTCCCCCCGGAGATTAGAACTGCTCCCACCCTCCTTGTCTTCCATAAACTACTTAAGACCCACCTATACCGCCAGGCATGGGGGATTTGAGACACCTTTCCCCCAGGCTTATTATAATTTATGTTTGGTATGTATGTGCTGTTTGGTTTTTAATTATGATAGGGTTTTTAGTTTTTTAATATTAGATTTGTGCCATTATAATATTGTTTTTATCGTTGTTGTGAACCGCCCCGAGTCTTCGGAGAGGGGCGGCATACAAATCTAATACATTATTATTATTATTATTATTATTATTATTATTATTATTATTAATCCTGCATGACAAGTGTTATAGACACATTGCGGCGGCTTCTGGATGCTCTTGGCTAAAGAGGAAAAACATTACTTTAACACTTCAGCTAAGGAAGGCCTTAAATCTGCCTCACTCCTAGGCTGCCAATGAGAGAAAAGCAACATCATCATCAGGAGACAGTAGAAAACAGATGTTGCCAAGGCATGGTTGTATCACTGTTAGGTACAAGTGGGGAAAGGCCTTAAGGGAAAAGTGAAGGAAGAAGCGAATAAAATTATGGATATAGCTCTTATGATCAAAGTAGTTTCTGAAATAAATTCCCAGAAAGTCTTACAATTTTCCAATCTGGTATGCAGGCGATTGCATCCTAGCTTCTTTGGATGAAGCTGTTGCCACACATGTTATCATTCATTTATTTTCTCCTGTCAGAAGAGACAGATGAGAACTGTGACAAGATTATGTGACTCTTTTACTTTGCAATATTATTATTATTATTATTATTATTATTATTATTATTATTATTATTATTAATTAGATTTGCATGCCGCCCCTTTCTGCAGACTCGGGGTGGCTCACAACAACAATAAATCTAATAATTTAAAATTCACTAAAAAACCCTTATTAAAAAGCAAGAACATACATACAAACATACCATGCATAAACTGTATAGGCCCGGGGGAGATGTCTCAATTCCCCCATGACTGACGGCAGAGGTGAGTTTTAAGGAGTTTATGAAAGGCAAGGAGGGTGGGGCAATTCTAATCTCCGGAGGGAGCTGGTTCCAGAGGGCCGGGGCCGCCACAGAGAAGGCTCTTCCCCTGGGTCCCGCCAGCCGACATTGTTTAGTTGACGGGACCCGGAGAAGACCCACTCTGTGGGACCTAACCGGTCGCTGGGTTTCGTGTGGCAGAAGGCGCTCCCGGAGATATTCTGGTCTGATGCCATGAAGGGCTTTATAGGTCATAACCAACACTTTGAATTGTGACCGGAAACTGATCGGCAACCAATGCAGACTGCGGAGTGTTGGTGTAACATGGGCATACCTAGGGAAGCCCATGATTGCTCTCACAGCTGCATTCTGCACGATCTGAAGTTTCCGAACACTCTTCAAAGGTAGTCCCATGTAGAGAGCGTTACAGTAGTCAAACCTCGAGGTGATGAGGGCATGAGTGACTGAGCAGTGAGTCCCAGTCCAGATAGGGCCGCAACTTGTGCACCAGGCGAACCTGGGCAAACGCTGTGGATCGAGGAGGAGGCCCAAGTTGCGGACCTTCTCTGAGGGGGTCAATAATTCTCCCCCCCCCCGGGTTATGGACGGACAAATGGAATTGTCCCTGGGAGGCAAAACCCACAGCCACTCCGTCTTATAATAATAATAATTATTTATTTATTTATTTATTACTTAGATTTGTATGCCGCCCCTCTCCGAAGACTCGCTTTGAGAAAAAAAAGAAATTAAGCCTTCATATCAGGATATTGGTAGAGGAAACTGATTTCTGTGATTTTGAAAAAAAAGAAAAAGCATTTGTAGAGTCCTTAATAAAATCTTGGGGATTCCCTTTGCCAATGTTAGGGGTACTCTGAAAATGTTATTATTATTTCAAATAAAAACATGCTGGCATTTTAAGATAAACAGGTTTGGGAACCAATTGGGTTTGACAAAAAAATGACTGAAATGTTGTAAGTAGTGTAGTACTTGATCATATATAGTATGATTTTTAAAGGGACTATAAATTCCTTGTGGTATACAGTTTAATACTGTAATCCTTAGCTAAAAATGCTAAGGGAGAATGCCGCCAGGATTATCAAATTCCTATCAAAGAATGCTCAAGTAGTTTTTCAAGAAGACTAAGCATTATATTGATTTCTGCTGCTTAGATTTAAGTAGTATTTTGATTGGCAAAAAGTCCTGCCATCTTGTTTCTTCCATTATTGGCAAAAATACTTTAGTCACTTCATTTTTCACACAATGAAAGTAGAATGAGGTCCCAGAAAAGAAAAAGTGAAAGTATATCATCTCTTGGCATAGAGTTAGCAAGCCTTCCCTTCCTTCCTTCCTTCCTTCCTTCCTTCCTTCCTTGCTTCCTTCCTCCCTCCCTCCCTCCCTCCCTCCCTCCCACAAATGAATAAGTTCCATTCAACCCAACAGGATTTTTAGCAGAATAAACAAATGGAGCCATTATTTATTCTTCAAAACTAAAATGTTCAGTATACATGAACATTAATATATAATACATATTTATAATTTGTCTTAAATCTGTATATTTACAGTAAAGCAAAGAGTAAAACAAAAATATTGTGGTTGTAATTCAAAGCCACTTAGGAAAACCACAATAATGTTGATTAGCCCGTATTGAAGCATCAATTGTAGCATTATTTGCTGGCAGCATTCATTCAAAAGCATACATATTAGTGCTACAAAAAAACACAGAAGTGGGTGAACCAATATAATATTTTATATTATATTTTATAAGTGTGAGTGGCTTCATTAGATGGCCATTATTTATGCTTTCCCCAAACCTTCTCATTGAAATATACAGATTTGCTATTTTTTCTTCTCTGATTGGTCTTACAGTCCTTATGTGTAAAGATAAAGTCATCAGTCTCTTTTACTGCTTTGCAGAAATTCCAATTTCTTTCTCTTTCCCCCCACTTTTCATTGCAGAGAAGCAATGAGAACTTCAGGGATGGGATTATATAGTACATGGTCCTGAAAAAACCACTCATCAGGGCCCAGGGATAAGTTGGTAAATTACTTTGTGGGCATAATGCACTATAGCCTTTCAGTTATTGGAGGCTTTCTCTGTGCTTTTCTGAAGGCCATTATGTTCATAAGATTCAAGAAAGATAATTGGAAACTGCCTGTTCCTACTGTTGCCAAAATTACGGGATAGCATAGTATGAGAACATCGCTTGATATTTTTAGAGCAAGCAGAGCAACATTGGGTGGAGTTCATAATGCATCCACTTTTGTATCACTGTGACTTAGGATCATATTGTAAAAATACGATTGAATTTTTCTGTTAATATTTGTCGCAGGATTTCAAAGTTGTTTTCCTTCTCCATTTTGAATTGCTAAGGTTTTTCAAGAATAATGCCCCCCCCCCTTGGAAAAATCAAAGCCTTTAAGACTGCTCTTTTCCAAGCTAGCAAAGTTCAGCAAAACAAGGGCTAACGCTAGACTTTCCTGGAAACGATTGCCATGATTTTAATTAACTCAGCTACTAAAGAACAAATGCCCTGCGCTTCATTCTTCCATGCAGGATTCTATTTATGGTAATTTATGATGTGCTAGAGGAGGTAGGAAGAGCAGTGACTAAATCCTTGCATGTCATAAATGTCTTCCGGAGGTGGCTATAACAATTTTACTCCAAATCGTTTAATTTTAAGTTCAGGTTGATTGAAAGGCATTGGCTACTTTTGTGTGGCAATTTGTTATTAAAGACCCAACAGCTGCATGCTTTTCTCACATCATTCTCACCAATTCATTCTATGAGTAGGAGTAGCCATCCAACTCTCTGAGAGTTGTTACTTCTGAATCAGGAATTTGGAACAGTCCAATGTCCTGGCTGATGATAACCCAAAAGTTCATGGATGATGCAGCCATAGTAGATGAATTTGACAGGTCAGAAAGCCAAGACAAATCATTTAAAAAGGAGCCAACACTGTTGTGATGTGTCATAGGACATACAAAGCCCCAAGATGTTTAATAATAGACAGCTCAAGAGGAAAAGTGTAATAAAATATTATCCCATAAATCAAACCCCTTCAGTCCTCCTCAAATTCAATTACTTCTCCAGGAAGATTAGAAAAACATTATTTTAAAGAGGCTAGAAATTGAAACATTATGCTTTTCCCAATTGTACGAGTAGAAGCACTGAGCGGAAATGACCGGATCACTGTGTTTATAAAGAATTGCATAAGCAGAAAACGTGTTGCCTTTTTGCAACATATAATGGAGTAACAAAGTACCGAGAATTCTTTAAGAATGAATTGAAATACATTTGATTTTATAATTTAGAATAGTTGAATTGATATATATCACAAATTAATTATTATATATGCTCTCAAACCTTCTACCTTATGTCTCCTTGAGAGTTCCTGGAGAAATATTATATAGCTTTTGACTCATCTGTTAAAAATGGTCATGACCCGTGCTTTCATTTTTAATTTGCTTTTGAACTTTTTACCCTTAGATATTGAAAAAAGAATAAAAGAATTGACAGCTGTATGATCTTTGCCAAAATTGCCTGTGTTCACATATAAATCAAGCCATATAGTAATTTGCTTGTGGCTCAGCAGCATGTATGAATTTAGTCAGTACTGTATTTGTTTGGTTTTAGGAGCTCAATATAGCATTTGAAAATTCACCCCTGTATTGCTTGCTATTGAATACAGATTGTAATTAATACACTATCATTACTGCAGACCTACACTAATATATATTTTACAAATAGCCTCCGTTATATGTACTGACCTTTACTAAGCAAGGATAACACAGTATTTATGCTTAGTGTCCATAATCTTTCCTCTTTTTTTATTTGGCATCTTCCAGTCTTTTTAATTTTTTGTCTACTCTTCATTTAAAATAATGTTTTTCTAATTTTCCTGAAGAAGTAATTGAATTTGAGGAGGACTGAAGGGGTTTGATTTATGGGATAATCTTTTATTACACTTTTCCTCTTGAGCTGTCTATTATTAAGCATCTTGGGGGCTTTGTATGTCCTATGACACATCACAACAGCGTTGGCTCCTTTTAAATGATTTGTCTTGGCTTTCTGACCTGTCAAATTCATTTAACAACATTAGCAAATGAGAGTCCTTCATGACAGGAAGAATTGCTTTCATGATAACCATAATAAAGATGTATGCTTCCCCAGACAACAGAGGAAGAAAAACAATGCTAGAAATGCCTATAGCAAAAAAAAGGAGTGCCTGATTATTCTCTGGAATAACAAATTGGATATATAAAGGCCAATTCTGTAGCCTGTTTTCATTAATATTTGTGCATTTTGAATGGTTTGTGTCAAATGAAAAACTCTCTTATTTAGAGCAGTGTTTCCCAACCTTAGCCACTTGAAGATATTTGGACTTCAACTCCCAGAATTCCCCAGCCAGCGAATGCTGGCTGGGGAATTCTGGGAGTTGAAGTCCAGATATCTTCAAGTGGCAAAGGTTGGGAAACACTGATTTAGAGGACATAATGGAGCCAAGCAGTGTCACCTTCATACAATCATTGTTGAAATCTGTAGTACCTTTATAGATTAACTTGGAATTTTTGAACTGTGGCCACTAGGATTTTTCCTTCTGTCTCCTTTTCAATGGTCCACTTTTCTATATATTATGAATGGTAGACAAAGGGTATTTTGCAGTTGCTCTTATTCAACATATCCTTATAAATTAATTTTTCCTTGCAATTTTTTAATGCAAGTGAAAGAGACTAGCATGGCTAAGACATTCAGAGAGTTTCATGGTTAGCATGAAAGCAATTAGTTTATAATTTTATAATACTACAGCAGGAAATTAAACTATTCTTAAATCATTATCATGCCCTTTAAATGGCTCATTGGGAAAAAGACTTAGGGTATGAAATATTAGTGGAAAACTAATTCCTTATACTGTATAGGAAATTGACATATATCTATGTTCATACTAAGATTTATAAACTGTGGAACTATAAATCCTCTAATTCCTCTGAATTATTGTTCATATATCCTATCAGCTGATGGAATCTATATCGTTCAACTGAACCAGTAAACTTTAGACAATAGTACTGAATAAACTAAACAATTGAACTGCTCTAAAGTAATTGTTATTAATACAACCATTTAGTGAGAGCCATAAATCAGACACACTAGCATATAAATCAATAGAAATAATTTGTGGATTGAACACAATGTATTAATATATAACTTGCTTTATCCCTGAAAATGGTGAGAAAAAAACAACTGTTGTTCATTAATTCTTCCTATGTTTTCTGTCATACGCTATGATCTCACTATGCACATAAAAGAATTTATGTAGCATAAATTCCTATTGGTGGGATGAAACTCAGTTTTACTTGCAGTACATTTACTATTTCTTTCACTTTGGAGTACATTAGGGGATCATCTTTCCTTTTTTAACTATTGTAATTTCAAATACATCATAATTAAAGACTGCAGGAACTAAATGGGGTGCTAATCTACATCATTAGTATTTTAAGGACTCTTTCTTTGCCACTTTTATTGAGATCAGAACCTCAGACATTTAATTTCAAGTGAACATTGTGGAATGAATTTAGATGATCACTTATAGCTTTTGAGGTCAAGCAGCATAAATATAGGCTAGCCAGAATATTGTTTTACTCCACTGGATAGGATAGAATTAAGCATGATGGGGAGCCACAGTTTATAGCCACTTCCACAAGTATATTGTAAATACAAGCTATTTCTCACGTTTGTTTTACAAACTCATCTATATGTCTGTCTGTCTGTCATCTGTCTGTCTGTCTGTCTGTCTGTCTGTCCGTCCGTCCGTCCGTCCGTCCGTCCGTCCGTCCGTCCGTCCGTCCGTCCGTCCGTCCGTCCGTCCGTCCGTCCGTCCATCCATCCATCCATCCATCCATCCATCCATCCATCCATCCATCTATCTATCTATCTATCTATCTATCTATCTATCTATCTATCTATCTGAATCTGTCCAGTTCATATGAACTCTGATCAAGTCACCTTTTGTGAAATGATCCTGTAAACCAGCCCCACTTTTGAGATTGTATTTAGGGACTCTTGTATTTAGGGTCTCTTTTTTGGTAAAAACCAAAAAAAGATTTAACAGATTAGCAGAGTTGGAAGGGAGCTTTAGGATAAGTCAAGGTACACAAGAATTGACAGATGTATCCTCGTCCCGATTTACATGGGTCAACAAATATTAATCATATACTAAACAGAATTCTTGTTAACCAACCCAACTCCCTGATGCTTACATTTGGTCTTATAACAAATTGTTTTTAAAAGCAAGAATGAAGTTTGACTACACCAATGTGCAATGTTTGTTATTATTCTTCAATCTTGCCTGTCAGAATTCTTACAGGATGCATTTGAAAGTAGTTGTCATACCTGAAGGTGTTCCCTTTGTATTTAAGATGTAGCCAAGGCAGTTGAAGGGTGAAAAATAGAACTGCGCATAATTGTGTAATGTCTGAGGCTATTTATTAAATGCTTATGCTCCCAGAAGCATAGCTTGTAACGAATATTACGTATTACGGTTTGCATAACTCTGTTCATTTACTAGGAACCCTCAAACCAAAACATTGTTACGTATTTATTAGTAGAACTCTTCCATGATTTCCTAATTAAAAACAACAAAAACAATCCCAGAGCTAGGACACAATAATCAGTCTAGGGTTGTGCTGATATATTGTCACTGCTTTTACACCAGTATAGAATAGAATAGAATAAAAATTTTATTGGCCAAGTGTGATTGGACACACAAGGAATTTGTCTTGGTGCACATGCTCTCAGCGTACATAAAATAAAATATACATTTGTCAAGAATCATGTGGTACAACACTTAATGATTGTCATAGGGGTCAAATAAGCAATGAAGAAGCAATATTAATAAAAATCTTAGGATATAAGCAATAAGTTACAGTCATACAGTCAACATGGGAGGAAATGGGTGAAAGGAATGATGAGAAAAACTAGTAGAATAGAAGTGCAGATTTAGTAGAAAGACTGACAGTGTTGAGGGAATTATTTGTTTAGTAGAGTATCAAGGATACCTGCAAAATCACAAATCTGGGTTTCCCCAAAGTGATTTGAAAATTTCTGGAAGTGCGTGCTTAAGATTATTTGTTTTCCTCAACCGTTTGTGTGTAATGACTAACTAAATGTTATATTATTTTTTCCCCCTCTTCCAGGCCCTTCATCCAACATGGATCTTAAAGAAAAAAAAATCCTTGCCAAAATCAACTGTCAGCAAAGACAGGGATATCGTTTACAGCATTTGTGAACCCTGCATTCTTTTCCTAACGAAACGAGAGACTGTTAGCGAGCCCCAGAACTTGAGGAAAGAAACTGCTTTATCTGGAACTGAACTCATTTTGAAGTATGCAAATTTTTCTTACTGTAGGGTGATCCACCACCAACTTGAGGATACGTTGGTTCAGCCACCATTCTGTTTCAGAAAACTGTGTAGCCGTTACCGTAGTGTGCTTGTCAATCAACAGATGGCGTTCCAAAATGGCGATGGGTTGCAGGATGCTTTTAGGTTGGCTTTTGTTCCTGAGGGTTCCCACCCTTCTGAAGGTGTGAGGGATGCTTTCTCCCCCTCCTCTCTGTGTAATCCTTTACTTGCCCCTTTTTAAATGTGCCAATTCCTAATGAAAATTAAATATACAACAATAGGCTTGAAATATCAACAGCACTTGAAATACCAATACACTTTCCAGCTGTGTTAAACTCTTGCAGCAATACAAGTGACGAGTATGGTGGCACTTTAAAGACTTAGCAAATTGGGCGTATGACATAGATCAGGTTCTAAGATCAGATGGTAAGGAACAACAGTAAGGGGAGAGAGAAATGAAGTGTGAGAGAGAGAGAGAGAAATGCCCTCTGCATTTTGTTTCCATCTTCAAGATAGCATTCCAGATGGAGGGTATCATGAAACTTTGTTCTTTAAGGTGCCACTGAACTCGTTGTGGACTCCTGCAATCGTCAAGAGTACAACCAACCAGTTGAGTTCAAGAGTTAGTTTGAAAGATAATGTCTGTATTTGCTTTGGTGTTTTTATGTGGGGATTGGCTAGCTAACTCATTGCTTCTCAACCGGTCCCTACAACTCTCCAACCAAATATTTTCCTAATCTTGTACGTGTTTCTTTTTCTTTTGGTACCAAGAAGAGGGTGGATTTTACCTCACAAAATTAGCCACCACTAATGTTGCATCCTAACCGAGGCTCAGTTGGTGTGAGAGGAAAAGGGCATTTCATTGTGGGGAGAACCAGTGACTCTTATCTAAATCCAAACGCCGCAGTAAATTTTTGCTTTTCTGTTTGTCCCTCTAGCTTTAGCAATTGGCCAATCGGAGGTGCATTGTTTACCACTTGCCAAATATAACCACATAGAAGGCAACGGCTTGCTTTCAAATTATTACTCTTATTAATAATAACAACACAAAACCTAAAAGAAAAAAAAACGAGTATATTGCATGAGAACGGAGTTTTATGTATCTGTAATATCCAAGGCTTGGATGATTTATTTCATTCATAATCATTTATTCATCTTTCTCTTCCTTATTCTTTTCCTCTTGGGATACACGGTGGAAACTGGAAAAAAAAGAAAAGGTGGTTAGGAAGGAGACCAAGAGAGGGAAAATCCATACCAAGAGCTTTTCACAGGAGCGTAGATTGTAACTGGATAAATTCCATTGAAAAAACAAAGTAGTTTTTATATATTTTGCTTATAGGGATTTCTTTTTGTAAATTTATATAGTAATAATGACTGAAAGTTATGGTGCTGTGCAAGTCCTGTTTAATTACTTTTTATTGGTCTTTTTTCATGTGAAGGTGGGACAGAGAAGGGAAGAAAGAAATAGGGGAGAAACCTTGATGGTACGTTTTGATTTTATTTTTTATTTTTTAATGGTGTGAAGACACTTTGGCTTAGGACAAACATATACATATTTCTCCAAAGTGATATATGAAGAACCTTTTTTTGGCATAAAAGCAGAATGCGTATAAATATATAAATATATTTTATTATGTACAGAAAACAGATCATTATGCATGATTGTTAAGAGAACAGACTAGCATTTTAACCCAAAGTGTCAGTGCATGAGTTTCTACCAGCAAGTGCATCATCTTATCTGAGTGGGTGCAATTCCTCCCAGCTGCCACCTTTCTCTGCGTGTGCACATGAAAGCATTCAAGCACATTCACACACACACACTCACACATACATCGGTGGGCCCCGTATTGCTCTTCTTTTTCAACTCCTGAAGTAATATTGGTGAAATAACAGCTCCTTGTGTGATGGAAGTTTTGTTTCGTCCTGTAGCTGCTTCCTCCTCGTGTTGCGCTATTCTCTAGATCCAACACATGAAATCCACCGTGCAGTTCATAACTTCAAACAATGACGAATTCTGTGCTGTTGTGGTTCTAAATAGCTCATAGAATATACACTCTCAGACTAGTGAAATGATTTTTATCATTTTCCAAATAAATACAGACTATTTTTTTAACAATTAAGGTGGTATATTTGCCTATGGCAGGGCATAGTTTTTAATCACGTTTCTTTTAATTATATAGAACCAATGTGCGTGCTTGTTGTTCACATTGGAAAGGGCTTCCCTGAAAGGAATACCTTATTATAAAAATGTCATCTGTTCCAGGAGCTTAAGAAAAGTATTGACTTATCTTGAGAGACTCAGTTACAGGTACCTACTACCAAAGCTAGTTAAGAATGTTGCTCACACGCCTTTACTAAATATGAGTATCTGGCACATCGTTCTATGTGAATTAAGCCAATGATGATATTTTGGGATGCTTGTTGTTATTTTGTTCTTTGAAATGGAAAAAAAAATGTATTTGGTGATGGACGATTTATTTGCAAAATTCTGTCTTTGTCTTCTCAACAGAAAAACTCTGTGCATAAAAAAAAAATATCCGGTACTGTACAAAGTTTATGGTTTCCTCTACTTTGACTGGGTTTCCTTTCGATACTTGAAAATGCAATATTATATCAGGAAGCTGATGCAGAAAAAGGAATAGATTCTTCATTTCTCAGCTCTAATTTTAATCAGGTGACCAGCATGCAACGACACCAAAATGGCAGCCAGTACGCAGTGACATCATCACACAAAATGGCGTAATTATGTACTTGCATTTCAACATCTAACGCAAGTACATAAGATGCAATCTTTCTGTGATATTGTCACAGCTACTTTATCATTTGCCTCACCCCCAACTCCAGTGATTAATGGGCATGAAATAAAGTACCATATTTTTAACTCGGCCATAACTTATTGCAGGTTTTAAATCCCATTGATTTCAATCCAATTTAGTACTCACCATAAATACCAGTAAGGCTTTGAGACTAAAGTCCTGAGACTAAAGTCCTATCAACCTCAATGACATTATAGTAAGCATGCATTAATCAGATTGCATGTTTGAAGTAGTAAGCAGTTAATGGTGCTGTTGTATTGGCGGGTGCTCGGCTATAGATTTCCATAGGAAAAGCTCCATCTGCTCAGTTAGCATCTGTGCTTTTATTTCAATCATAAAAAGCAAATTGGGGAGGGGGGGAAAGAACCTGAGCAAAGTGATAGTGCACGGGCATTTATGTAACATTTCCAGGTTCTGCCCTAAAGCATCTTTGGGAATATGCTGCTCATCAATGGCAAATAATATTGACCTATATAAATCCTTGGCTTAATGCAATGTAAGGCAGCTGTGACCTGATTTTTTATAGTTCCCTGAGAGATTGGGGAACAATCAGGGCATCCCAGGCACATATTAAAAGTAATAATAGTGGTAACAAAGAATCCTTCTGGGGCTGGGGAGGCAAAAATTACAAACTTATTCAAGCCAAGTTAGTGGTACTACAGGCACTTTGATAACATTGGCTTCAACAGGATAAATTCAGATCCTAGGATCCCAGTGGATGACAATGGCAATAAAACTGCACTTTTTGGGGGGAGGAAAAACCACACACAGTCATTTGAAATTCAGATGCTATTAGAGTCAATACCGGCAAATGTAAGCCTCATTCTATCCAGGTTTATCCACAAGTGTCTCAGAGGTTATAGAAATGTTTCCCAAATCAGCCTCCTCCCTCTGAATTAGAGTCACAGCATTGAAACTAACAAGCTCTTGACTAGGCTGATTGGCAAGTATTATTTTTTTTCCTAGAGTTGACGATCAAGCTAGGGAACACGGTATGCTGCACTATTTCCCCAATCACAGGAACCTTTAATGTAAAACAATTGCATGGAAATCCATCCATTTGCTCTATGTCACTTTTTAAAAAACTATTGTTTGTGCCTCTGCCTCTCACATTATAAATAATTCCACATTTGAGGTACTGTCCCCAACTGGGAACCCAATGGTAAACTTTTGCTCTCAAGGATACTTGCTAGCCAATAGACTGCTGCTTATAGCCTTAAGCTTCCTGTATTATCTTTTGCCAGTAGGATGGCTACAAAATATACAGTGGCTTAACCCAATTTTCTTCCCTGGTTATAAGCATGCTGTTTCTATTGGCTTAAAGGAGTCAGGTGCTAGGCATAAGCAAGCAACCAATAAATCCTCAGATACTGGTCTAGTTCAGGTATAACACTAAACCAAGGATTCGAGGCTGTGTATGGCCCACAGGTCAAATGGCAATATGTCAGATATTATGAGGCTTTTATTAGAGAAAGAAAGTCATCAGGCAGCCCCTGCATTAAATTGTGGCTTAGTGTTATGGGAATGGGCTGTTGTGAACATTTCTTCCTCTCGACCAGCAGTTTAGGAGACAGATACTTTCACATTCAGTGTGGAATACATCATGGCTTACCGTCACATTTGTAAGCCCAAGAAGTCTGCATAATTTGGTCCTTGTTTTCATAAGCATTGGCATCCTTCAGTCTCGAAAGACCATGGTATCATGCTCTGGATTTCCCAGAGCATGAGGCCTGGGTAGGTTTTGTATAAGCATGGTGGGAATAATTCAATTTTTAAGGTGGGATCAGGTAGAACGTCCCCATTTATTCATTTACACCTGCGTCACTTTTTCACACCAAATTGAAAATCGCTAATGGATAAAAACCTATTGCAAACAATGAGGTAAAAGCTGCTCCACTCCTTGACTTTGCACAGGGAAGATAAGCAAGGGAGGAGTCCAGGTTCAAGGAGCAACCGAGTCTACGGAGAGGGGCGGCATACAAATCTAATAAATAATAATAATAATAATAACTGGGGAGTTGAGTCCGAGGAATAGGGCGGCATAGAAATGTAATGAATAAATAAACGAAAATTATTATTGTTATTATTTATTAGATTTGTATGCCGCCCCTCTCCGTAGACTCGGGGCGGCATACAAATCTAATAAATAATAATAATAATTATTATTATTATGTTCCCCTACCTGATACTTTCTAGATGTATGGAGAACAACAACTTCCAGAATTCCCCAATCAGCCAATAAACACTGATTTGCACTGTGCTGATTTGTACAGTACAAATCAGAATGGCCAACCAATGAGTTTTCAAACCCCAAAATTTTAAATTCAGCCATCAAACCAAATTATTTCATGTTCATTGAAAGCTAATCAGTTGATTGGGACCCTTTTGACAATGAGGCATCCTCTTTTGAAAGGCAAATGTCAACCCCTAACCTTGTAATGTAGTAGTCCCAAAGCTCCACATAAAATGATTTGAATTTGCAAAGCATATATCGGCATGCGGGAATGCCGGAAACCAGAAGATGTGCGGGAAAATGATAGGGAAGGTTCACTAGGAAACCAGAAGATGAACCAGGAAGATGATCTTCCAGATTCCGGTGAGCGCAGGTGTGCGCTCCAATTTCAGCACTTGGTGCTGAAAAGGTTCACCAACATTGATATACGGTTTGCAAATTCAAATCATTTATGTGGAGCTTTGGGACTACTGCACTACAAGATTAGGGGTTGACGTTTGCCTTTCAAAAGATGGAACCTAATTGTAAAAAGTGTCCTAATCAACTGGTTAGCTTTCAGCACACGTGCTCACCGGATCCTAGAAGATCATCTTCCTGGTGCATCTTCCGGTTTCCTAGTGAATCTTCCCGATCATTTTCCTGTGCATATTCCGGTTTCTGGCATTCCCACACGGGTGAAGACCAGTTGGCCAGTTCACAGAAATCCGGAAGAGCAACGGGTGACAGTTCACCTGCCTGGAGAGATGGCTCTGCACACCACTTCCGGCACACATGCCATAGGTTCTCCATTACCGCCATCTATCATCCCAACTATCCATCAGTTAACACGTAAGGTTATCACATTCTTGAGGAGTTCCCTTTTTATGTGGATAAATTAGATTCCATTATTCTGTTAGTGGGACTATCCTTGTAAAATAGAATCAAATAACTCCCATCACCCTAATTTTTGAATTATGAACCCGTTAAAAATTGATAAGGGTTTGGCACAGATACACAAGCAATTTCTCTTTAGCTCATACCATTCTCTTTTTAGATTGCATCTTCTCTGTTTTTATAGTTGCAGGAATATTGTTTTTCCTAAATTGTAAGTTAACCAATCTGCTGCCCATTATAGCTATCTTAAGAAAAAAAATGCAATAGGTTGCTTTTGAAAAACGACGTAACTTCTTGGCAATCAATCTCCGTTCGTTACATTCTTTGCATGATGTACATCAGAAATACCAGCTGATAAGGAAGGGGACCAGATACTTGCTATCAAGAGGGGTGCGGGATATATTGTACATTTTGGCTTCATGTATGAAACTTTTTTTAATTGAAAAAAAAAAGTTGTATGAGTGGACAAAACATGTATACAGTATCTGTAAACTGTCTTGTCTGGATTATTTCTTTCACTGTTGAGCCACATACTTTTGAAGAATATATTCTATCACTGCCTTAGTACATGGCCATCTTTTACAGGGATATACAATTTTTACTTTTTGTATGAGCTACTTTCATTTGAAAGCTGGCACTGTCATAAACTTAGCGGAGGCTTTTCTGAAACCAAATGCTGACATAGGTGAATATACTACCTTACTACATAACAATTGGATGTCAGTTTGATTTGGAAATCTGTCCCTTTTGCAAATGAAAATAGTGGTGCAGAGCTTAACTCCACTTGATGTTAGTAGATAATTGCCTTGTGTACTCCCATTCTCAACAGTAATCTAGTTTGTAAAATAAAAAGTGTGATGCATGTAAATAAAGCATAATGGATCTCTATGCTGAAAATATAGACTCATTTGTCTTTTATTTACTTTGTGTTTGTGGAAATCAGATCTCTTAAGAGAGAGAGAGAGAGAGAGAGAAATAATAATTCCTGGGAAGAATGCATTATTTGTTGTTGTAGATTGCTTAAGCTGTGTAGTGAAAAATAAACACGCTGACTGATACTGGGAACTAACCTTTTCACTACTTCCAATTTTACACTTCCTGCATGTTGAAAGCAGGAGGAGGACCTACTGTTTTCCATTTATATGCTTATTTTTTTCTTTTTAGCCGAACTCATTTAGACTTGGATTCCAAACCCACTTTGGTTTGCTGAAGTACCACGATAACCTATAAAACGCTCCCATTTTATAGACTCATTGCCTTTGAATAAAGTAAAAAAATCACAAAACTCCTTAGAAGACTTGGATGAATGAAATTAGGAAAAATGTACTGAATCTCATCTGATGGAATTGGAGCATTGAGTAAAAGTCCCGAAGATGTTTCCTTTCATGTTTACAAGTATCAAAATGGTTCAGCTTCTTTTCTAGGAGGTAGAAAGTAGATATTTGCTATGTTTATACAGTTCAAAATGTTTAGTTCAAAGATTGAAATCATGTAAGTAAAATATTTAGCCTTGCCACATCAAGACTTTACACACATGTCAGTTTGTCACAGGCTCCAAATGGCTTTAGTAGTCTCCTTCCACCAAGCTGTGTCCTCATATAACTTCTGGCCTTGAGGCATGATTGACATTGACTTAACTCCACACCCAGGTGGCTCAAAACACAAAAATGTGGGGTTGTGGGTTTTTTTTAGCAACCTCCTCTCAAGATGCTTTGGATGAGACCTCAGGGATGGGAGGTTGTGTAACTGAAGGCAAATATGCTGAAGGAATTGTAAAAAAATAATAATAATAATGCTAAATTAGGGTTAATGAAAAGTTGGAAAAAGTCACTGAGCTCAAATATTTATTTATTTATTTGATTTGATTTGATTTGATTTGATTTATATGCCCCCCCACCCTCCGAAGACTCAGGGCGGCTTACAACATATAGAAAAACAATGTACAATGAAATCCAATTAATTAAAGTTAAAATCTAAAAGCCTAAACCAATTAAATATACTCATATCCATTCAATCACAAACTCACCATACAGTGTCTAATGACCCCAACCCTGGTGGCATAGATGAGTCTTCAGACTCTTATGAAAGGCGAGGAGGGTGGGAGCAGTACCCTGTGTTGCTAGGCAAACATGTTCATATTTGAATAATGTGCCATAAATATTTAAGAACATGAAGTGGGAGACCCCATCCAAATCTTACTTCATCTTTCTCTACAATTTTCAGCTTTATTGTTCCACATTGCTGTTTCAACTTTAAAAGCTGTTACTCAAGGGTTTAAATAAAGGTATAAAGTGTTCTGAAAATGCTAATGCAACCAGGAAACACACGAAGTGTTGTGTTGTCCATATATTTTCAAATAAGCAGGGGGACCTCCTTGTCCTCTCCTCCCTCTGCCTGCAGGTCCAACCAAGGAGGGAGAGGAAAAAAATCAGCTAGCCTGAACCTTCTGTAAATTTCAACTTATAGATTGGTAGCTATTTGCACTTGTGCATTAATAGTGATTGTGACAATAGCTCTAGAGCCATGATGGTGAACCTATGGCCCGCTTGACCAAAGTGGTATGCAAAGCCAGTCTCTCGGCATGAGCAGCCTTGCCTATTTGTCTTCCGGGTTTCTGGCGAGCATGTGCGCACGTCAATCAGCTGTCCTTCGCATGCATGGCGATTGTCAGGTGCTCATGCATGCCAGAACCCGGAAGTTTGGCTTTTCCAGAGCATGGCCCCGATAAATGCATGTGTGCACCACAGCCATGTGCAATGTTTTCCTGAGACCTTTTCGATACTCAGTGCCACAAAGATACGCCATCACTGTCCTAGGGAGAGGAAAGGTTGTGGTGCTCTGCTGAAGTATTAATACCACTCTATAATGCACTAGTCAGACCACACCTAGAGTATTGCATTCAATTTTGGTCACCCCACTACAAAAAGGACACTGAAAGAAGAGAGGTTGCTGGAACTGGGCATGGATAGCCTAGAGAAAAGGGGGGCCAGAGGGGACATGATAGCAGTACACAGATAATTGAGGGGTTGCCATAGAGAGTAGGGGGTCACTCTATTTTTCAGGGCACCAGAGGGCCAACCAGAAGCAATGGATGGAAATTGACCAAGAAGAGATTCAACCTGGAAATAAGGAAGAACTTTCTGACAGTGAGAGCGATCATCTAGTGGAACAGCCTACCAACGGAGGTTGTAAACGCCCCATCACTTGACACATTCAAAAGGAAATTGGACTACCATCTGGTTGGGGTGCTGTAGGGTTTCCTGCTTGAGCAGGGGGTTGGACTTGATGACTTGCAAGATCCCTTTCAACCCTAATAATAAATAAATAAAAAAGTTGAGAACTCTTGGTAGTAGTGTATTCTACCACAAGGGTCACCCAAACAACAGACAGATCTTAGCAGAAGAGCCAGACTAAGAGTAGCCATTTGATATGATGAGAAAAGAGAAAAAGAAACCTATACTGTTTTGCTGGTCACCCAGGTCAACAAGGGTCATGTCAGATGTTATTGAGCATATTCAGTCAAATGGGCAGTGGGATCCAGGAGCTATGGCTGGGCAATTGGAGACTAGCCTTATAGGATCACTAGAAGAACAACAACCACAGACCAGACGGAAATATGTTGTGTTTAAAAATTGCACCATTATCGCCTGCTGTAATATATAGGAACCAACAAAGCAGGGATGCTTGAAGTGACTGTTTGAGCGTTGGAAAAGAATTTATCCAGGCTCAAATTCATTCTCAGAAATAAAATATTCAGGGATGCAGAATTAATTGGAAGACATTCAGAAAAATAGTGAGATTAGCCAAACGATAGTGAAAAATTGTGGAAATGGAAGAGCCTGCAACAATCGTAGAAAAAAACCAGATAATAACAATTGCAAATATAAAGGAAAAAGCTGATATGAACGACAGAAATTATAATTTAGAACAAGTAATAACAGTCAGTACATGCCAGTACATGCCAGCATTGAAACAACCTGTGACGGAGCCCCTGACGAGGAATTGTGTACAACCTTATTGACTGTTCCAGACTAAGATATTCCTGAGTACTGTATGCCAAAGACAATTACTGACAGAAAAAAGTAAAAGAGAAAATTACAACATATGTAGGATTAACAGTAGAAAGAGAACTGCCAATATTAAAAGTAGTGCCCTCCAAAAGCAAAAATGTCATCTTCCAGTTTGGCTCATTATCTACCTTACCATTTGTCATTACTGTGATCCCACTTTCAATGATTTTGAAGAAAACATCTTCCAAAGCTTCCAAAGAACAAAATATCTTATTTGCTTTAAATGGATGATCTCAAGCTATATAGAAAGTAAAAAAATCAAAACCCAGTTACTGTAAGAATTTTTAGCACAGATATGGCAATGTATACCTAGCAGTGCATAATGAAGTGAGCTCTCCTTACTTGCCCCAGCTTCTTCCAACCTAGCAGTATGAAAGCAAGTCAAAAATGAAAGTAGAAAAATAGGGATCATTTTGGTGGGAAGGTGTTCTGTCAAGCTCTCTGGTAGAATCCTCCCGAAAATTCACAGATACAAATTTCAGACACACACACATTTGAAAATTCAAAACACTGTTCTTTATACCGAAAATGCAAATAAACTAAGCACTCTTTTTGTATAGCAAAGAGCACTCGTCTCCAAACAAACTGGTAATTGGTATAAGTCCCTTATCAGTTCTGAGGTACTTAGCTTGCAGCTGTGAGGCAATTCACAGTCCTTCTTTCACAAAGTGAAACACACTTTGCTCTGGTTTAGTTTCAAAGCGGGGAAAAAGCAACACACCAAGGTCGAAGTCAGCAAGGCAGCCACGAAACACAATGATCAGATAATCCTCCACAATGGCCAAACCCCCAGGCCGCTATTTATAGCCCCATCCAACCACAGGTGGCCTCATTTTCTTTGATAATAATCTCCCAGTTGTTGCTGCCTATGCATCGCTCTCCGCATGCGTGGCTGTATCATTAACTCTTGTTCCGAATCCAAGGAGGAGCTAAATAATTGATCTCCTTCTGAGCTGTCTGCCACACTGTCCTCCTCCCTGTCACTCATGTCTTCTTGGTCAGAAGAGCCTTCATCAGCAGATTCCACTGGGAATATTCCTGAGTATGTGGATGTCTCCCCCACATGCGGCATGTGGATGTCTCCCCCACATCCACAGTCCTTGGGGCAGGAGCTGGGCCAGAGCTAACCACAACAGAAGGTAACAGCATTCTGTGTGCCTTTAGTCATACTGGCCACATGACCACAGAGATGTCTTCGGACAGTGCTGGCTCTTGGCTTAGAAGCGGAGATGACCACTGCCCCCTAGAGTCGGGAACAAAGTAGCATGTATGTGTGAGGGGAACCTTTACCTTTACCTTATAGCAATTAAATTTGGTCTGGAAAAATATCTTATAGTAGTAATAAGCAGGATTTAATCAAATCTCCAGGAAGCCACCAAGATGAAGCCTACAAGTATCCGAGCTTTTTCCAGACGGATAAAACGAAGCACAGACAAGTTAAACGTGTGATTTAAAATATTCCTATTTGCAACAGTCACACATTTGTGTGGTAATATAGTTGGCTCGGTTTAGCTCAATGAATTGTTTGAACCCAATTGTGATCTGTAAATCATAACTGATGATTTCATGCAGAAATCACCCAATTGTGGGTTATTCAACACGTCATGATTGAACTAGAAATGTCAGAATCCAGTCAGGGTAACATCAGAGCCACAGACTCACATAGGAATATATTCTGCCACATTATGACATCCTTGGCCAGCTGATAGGATCCAAATATTGTTCTGCTTCGTTGAAAGCATATGCTTCTGTGGCTTGTTCCAGTGGCAAAAACCGATGCTTAATTCAAGATGACCCTTGTACAGACTAGCAGTCAATCTGCATAAGGAATACCACAGACCACAATGGATGTTTTGCTTCTCTACCAAGGGAAATCCTCACATGACATCGAAGGTAATATCGTGTGACACAAATTCTCCATTCTAGTTGAAATAACCGCTGTCAACTACAATGTGGATTCAGCCAAGTTAGCACTTGCCATTGCAAATACTGCTCCTTAAACATCCCCTGGAAAGATGTACAAAGTGGGGTAAGGTCTTCTTGTCTGCTATGATGGTGAACCCAATAGCATACCATCTTTGATAGTAAAAAAAATAACTTTCATTTCTTCCCGGGTTTGTTTGCCTACCAGAACATTTCTGAATCACATAATAAGCACATGTCTGTCACACAAGTCACCTCTATCCATGCAGAATTCTTCCTGTTGATGTAATAAAAGTGTATTGGACCTAACTTGCCATTTAACAAATGTATTTGAGTAGTATCAATAATAAAGTTTGCTCTTCAATTTATACATATAAAATATTTTGTTTTATTGCTTTTATATTGGAGGGAATGAATGAATGAATGAATGAATGAAGGAAGGAAGGAAGGAAGGAAGGAAGGAAGGAAGGTGTTGTGGTTAGCTCTGGCCCAGCTCCTGCCCCAAGGAATGTGCAGGTGGATGTGGGGGAAACATCCACATGCCGCAGGCCTGTTTTGCTGCCGATGGAATCTGCCGACGAAGCCTCCTCTGACCAAGGAAGTGTGAGTGATAGGGAAGAGAGGAGTTTGGCAGACAGCCCAGGAGGAAATCAATCATCTGTATCATCCCTGGATTCTGAACAAGAATTAATGACACATCTACCCATGCGTAGAGTGATGCATAGGAGACAATAACTGAAGGATTATTACAAGAGAAAATGAGGCCACCTGTGGTTGGGTGGGGCTGCTGTAATTAGTGCTACAGATAAAAGTGCAGCCTGGTGTTTTAGCCTCATGGCAGTTTATCTGATTCATTGTTTCGTCAAGATCGTGGTTTTGGTGCTGTTCAGGATTGTGTGTGGACTCTCTGGACTTTAGAATTGGACTCAATTTCCCAGTTATTGGGTGAGCAATTGGATTGCATTTAATCTGTGCCTTGTGTGTACCAGAAAATCCCTTTGACATTTAAAAAAGGGAGCTGTTTCTGTTTTTCTGTTTATAAAAACTTCTGGGTTTCCTTTTTATCGTGTGATGTGTGTCTTCCTGGACTAATTACCCTGTAATTACGGGTGGTTGAAACACGCCGGCAGAAAGGAAGGAAGGAAGACAAAAATACCCAACAAATTACACAAAGGAAATCATTTGGGCAATTTTTAACAATCACTAAATCTTGAACACACAAAATAATGTGCCATCTTTCAATGTCATCAATAGAAAGCCCATTAATAAGCCAAGAACAAACATTCAAATTGATAAATTTTGGGTTGTAGTATCTTTCCAATGCAGATAAACCTTTCTTTCTGCCCCTCCTGCTGGATAAATCCTTCATTCTACATATTGTTAATGCTGGTTGTCTAATTCAAAAATACATTTACAATTTTTAGCAGTGTTTATCTTTGAAACATTGTATTAAATAAGTGAATATTACATTACAATGAGGAAATAGTGAGAGCAGCCCATTCAAAATTTGTATTCCCTTCCAGAGAATAAAGTTGACAGCCACGCCTTTCAAACATTTCGTGAGATATCTAGAAAACATGAGAAATCCTCTTTTATTGAGTCAATCCCATCTTAAAAGTGTAAGGCACAGCTACAATAAGGAAATATTAAAACCTTTCACCATTGATTTGTTAATTCAGTGGTACCTCTACTTACGAACTTAATTCATTCCGTAACCCGGTTCTTAAGTAGAAAAGTTTGTAAGAAGCAATTTTTCCCATAGAAATCAATGTAAAAGCAAATAACGTGTGCGATTGGGGAACCACAGGGAGGGTGGAGGCCCTGTTTCCTCCCAGGAGATTCCTAGAGAGGCCCCACAGAGGCTTCTCCCTGCCTTTTCTGCCTGTTTCTTCCCAGGGGATTCCTAGAGTGGCCCCACAGAGGCTTCTCCTCACCTTTTCTGGCCATGTTTCCTCCCAGGAGATTCCTAGAGAGGTCCCATGGAGGCTTCTCCCTGCCTTTTCTGCCCATTTCCTCCCAGGAGATTCCTAGAGAGTCCCCACAGAGGCTTCTCCCTGCCTTTTCTGCCCATTTCCTCCCAGGAGATTCCTAGAGAGGCCCCACAGAGGCTTCTCCCATCTTTTCAGACCCTGTTTCCTCCCAGGAGATTCCTAGAGAGGCCCCACAGAGGCTTCTCTCTATCTTTTCAGGCCCTGTTTCCTCCCAGGAGATTCCTAGAGAGGCCCCACGGAGGCTTCTTCCTGCCTTTTCCGGCCCTGTTTCCTCCCAGGAGATTCCTAGAGAAGCCCCACAGAGGCCTCTCCCTGCCTTTTCTGGTTACAGTTTTGGGAGCTCGCGTTTGTAAGTGGAAAATAGTTCTTGAGAAGAGGCAAAAAAAATATTGAACACCCTGTTCTTATCTAGAAAAGTTCATAAGTAGAGGTGTTCTTAGGTAGAGGTACCACTGTATGGGAAAGCATCATTCTATATTCCAAAATTCTTGCAAATAACAAATATTTACCTTAGCAATACCCTTTATGGTTTGTTTTGAAATGTTTAGAATAATTCAAAACACATTTTAAGGTTGACAATGATTCAGGAGTTCCAAAGATGGCTGCTGCATTTTATCAAATTGTGAAAGGAAGAAATACTGTAATTAAATATCCTGCATATTTATTTTGCTATTTTATGAAATCCAAGTTCCTCCTGCAATAACTCAGATGGAATAAAAAATTTGATTGAGAATAAGATGACTAAAGTATTAATCCAGTAATACCTCGTCTTACAAACTTAATTGGTTCCGGAAGGAGGTTCGTAAGGCGAAAAGTTCGTAACACGAAACAATGTTTCCCATAGGAAACAATGTAAAAGCGATTAATGCGTGCAAGGGGAAAAGAAATCGCAAAATGACGCTCTGCTGGGCGCCCCCACCTGGCTGTCACCTTTTAAAACAGCTGGGGGGCTTCTCGGTGTTCTCCCAAACCTGAACCCAAACTTTTGCCGAACTTTTCAGGTTCGGGTTCAGGAGGCCACCGAGAAGCACCGCCGCCCACCTGTCACCTTCTGAAACAGCCGGGGGGCTTCTCAGCGTTCTCCTGAACACCGAACCCGGAAGTTCGGCAAAAGTTCGGGTTCGGGTTTGGGTTCTGGAGGGCGGTGAGAAGCGCCCAGCTGTTTCAGAATGTTACAGCCGGGTGGCGCTGCCTGGTGGAGTGCCGTTTTTTTCAATCTGCAGTGGCGTTTTCGGCTGATCTGGAGGCTGAAACGGAGGTGGGGAATCCCAATAGGGAATTCCATGGGCGGAGTTTGACGTCACGAAGACATCCTTCCTGGTCGGCCGAAATGTAGCCTCCAGGAAGGACGTCTTCGTGACATCAAAGCTCCGCCCATGGAATTCCCTATTGGGATTCCCCACCTCCGTTTCAGCCTCCAGATCGGCCGAAAACGCCGCCGCTGATTGGAAAAATGGTGCTCCGCCGGGCGCCGCCCCCCAGCTGTAACCTTCTGAAACAGCCGGGCACTTCTCAGCGGCCTCCGGAACCCGAACCCGAACTTTTGCTGAACTTATGGGTTCGGAGTTCGGGAGAACGCCGAGAAGCCCCCCGGCTGTTTCAGAAGGTGACAGGCGGGCGGCGGTGCTTCTCGGCGGCCTCCCGAACCCGAACCTGAACCTGAAAAGTTCAGCAAACGTTCGGGTTTGGGTTCGGGAGAACGCCAAGAAGCCCCCCGGCTGTTTAAAAAGGTGATAGCCAGGCGGCAGCACCCAGCGGAGCGCCATTTCGCGATCTGCGGTGGGTTCGTAAGTCGAAAAATGTTCATAAGAAGAGGCAAAAAAATTTCGAACCCCAGGTTTGTATCTCGAAATGTTCGTATCACGGGGGGTTCATATCACGAGGTACCACTGTATCTCTACTTGATTTTTCTAATTAATAAAAAGACCCACCTGCAGTTTTTAAGTTGAATGTAAAAGTTTCTCTTAGACGGATAACATTCAGTCAACAATTCTGCAAATAATTTGCTACTATAGACTTCCTGAAAAATCCTAATATTTTACCAATCTGCATAAAATTAGTTAATGGTATTAGTCTAACCCAGGGGTAGGCAAAGTTGGCTTTTCTATGACATGTGGACTTCAACTCCCAGAATTTCCGAGCTAGCATGATTGGCTCAGGAATTCTGGGAGTTGAAGTCCACAAAAGAGCCAACTTTGCCTATCCCTGGCCTAACCTAACTAATGGTTGGTATACCAACCCTGTAATACTACAGTTATTCATATTTATAACATTTATGGTTCCCTATAAACTCAATGGGATTTTTAACCATCTATTTATGTCCATTTTAATCTGAAATTTAAAAAAATTGCAAGGACACAATTTTGAGGACCATCTGTAAGTGTCTTTGTTCAGTTGTACTGTCTCTGAACAAGAATTGTTAATCGAGACAAAGTCATGGGATCAAGCAGATATTTTATGATTATTTTTTATGTTTGGTATGTATGTGTTGTTTGGTTTTAAATGATGGGGTTTTATATGTTTTTTTTCCTTTTTAATATTAGATTTGTTCCACTGTAACATTGTTTTCATTATTATTGTGAGCCGCCCTGAGTCTTCGGAGAGGGGCGGCATACAAATCTAATAAATTATTATTATTATTATTATTATTAAAAATGATGAAAAATGCCCTGGAATTACTTTTCTCAGATAATTAAAATAATCCAAGCAACAACTGAATTTCTAATTACTACAAATTTAATAGCAATATTTAAGACCACAGGCTTGAGTTTATAATTTGGCCTACCCCAGTTACTATAACAACCTAATAAATTATGGAACTGTTGTATAATATCAATACATAATTATCAAAAAACATAGTCTGTGTTCAACAAATAATATTTTTTAAATATTTATAAATTCCAGATTTATATTTCTGAAATATTTTCTAACATTTGAAATGTAAACGAATGTTTTCCATATCAAATAAATAATAAAAGATAGCAGGATATCCTTGACTAGTTCCATAAAATATCTTGAGGGAAGGAAAGATAATTATAATTATTATAGCAAAAGGAGTAGAGTGCCGCCAATTAATAAAAAGGAAGAAATCCATATTTATATCAAATATATTATATCACAGGGGTTTTGTGCATCCAAAATCACTACTGAATTCCTATTTTTCAACATGTATGTGTAGATTGTCACTTTGTAATCTAACAATAACAGACGCTTTTAACCTTTTATAGAATGAGATTATGCAGAATGGATAATATCTGTAATCTACATAACAGGGACCATCAATTACGTTGCACCAATGTACATATAATAAAGAAATTGAATGATAGCTTGCATAGTCAGCAGGGTTATTACCAGTCTTCAAAATCACAATTATATAAGCATCATCGAAGGAGGTTGGAAAAGTATTATGAAGATGACAATTCTAAACCTCCAATATAATATTCAACCTATTAAACATCGAGTCTGCGGAGAGGGGCGGCATACAAATCCAATAAATAAAATAATTTAAATCTGGTCCTTATCCAAATTGCATGCAACAAAATATTTTTTTCCAGAAATTTGCTAGCAGTTGTGAATATTAAATCAGTTTCATAATATTGGAAGAAGAAAGTCACAACACAAACTCTTCCAATATAATGTGATATAACCATCAGTTCAACATATGTCACATTCAACATGTCACATCATACTCAGTGGCATAACCATCCAGACTGTGAGCATCTCCTGTTTTCATAGATATTACATTATATTTTAATTCAAAAACGTGAACATACATCTACACTAGAGCTTGATCATGCCTGATTTTAGGAACAGCAAGATTATATTGTCTTAATTCTTCCCCAGTTACCTTTGACTTAGTGTTACATTGTTAAGCATATACATTTATTGCATCAGAATCGCTACATGCACTGCTCAAAAATATAAAGGGAACACTCAGATAACACATCCTAGATCTGAATGAATGAAATATTCTCATTGAATATTTCATTTGCACAACTATTCCATTTGCACAACAGCATGTGAACTTGACTGTCAATCAGTGTTGCTTTCTAAGTGGACAGTTTGATTTCACAGAAGTTTGACTTACTTGGAGTTATATTCTGTTGTTTAAGCGTTCCCTTTATTTTTTTGAGCAGTGTATTTTACTTGGTCATAATTTGCAATTGTTTCAGCTGAGAAGTTAGTAATTTAATCATATTTTTCGCCTCACTCCCAGTGTCTTTGGGGTTTTGTTTTATTTTTTGCAGTTCAAGGAATATTCTGTTTCAACTCTGTAAAGGGAATTAAATTTCCATTCAGCCTTCCTAAACCTTTATATAATTCTGTGTAGCTCATCTTTCAAACATGGGCCAAAGTTCCTTAACCATTTAGTCTTCGGAGAGGGGCGACATATAAGTCCAAATAATAAACATTTCCTCCATAGTTTCACACTTAACCTTTGAATTGTCCGTGAGTGATAGACAATAATATCACATGTGTCTGCCTTTGAGATCAGCATTCATGGCAAGTTGGCCCCTCAGATTTCTGAAGATGAACTCCGTCAACTACAAACTTGTGGTTTGGTGATTCATGAGTTCACTTGAGGACTTGTGCTGTCTGCAAGTGACAATGCTAATCTTTTGTGCATTATTAGCCCCCTGTGTTTCCTCATTGCCATGTAATGTTTGAAGAAGGAGGCCGTGACACGGAGTATGTGGGTCTCGGGGCTGATTTAATCTTCAGAACCGCCTGCAAATTTCTGAAAAATGATTTCATTACGTATATTTTGGGTAAGGGCCAGAGTTAAATCCACAAGCAATTTAAGCCTGTATATTTTGATTTCAGATTATCCCGGTTATAATACAAAAACTAGTTATACCACAATGCTTGGACCGAAGCCAGTTTTACACCCATTTACGTCAATGGAACTAATGTGATTTAAATCTAGACATTCCAGTATAATTAGGTTTGTGAATCAGGTTGTTACGCAGAGATGTCAATGACAAAAAATATCTCAGCCCAAATATTTTAACTCAGACAGTTCATTAACTCAATTGTCCAAGCTTAAAATTTTGTTGTTTATTGTTTCAGGCAAAACCAGGGAAATAATCCAAAACTTTCTTGTCTTCGACACCGTGCATAAAAACCTCCATGTACATGGAGTGAGTTGGCTGCATCACTTTAGAAAAAAAATGTAGCCAGGTCATTCTAATTGCAGAGGATCAAGATTAATTCCTTCCAAAATAGTTCGGTTTGACCTTCTTCCATTTGCTTATTAATTTTGTCATTAATAACTCACCTTGATGGGCATGTGAAGACAGGAAACACTACAGCACACTTCTGCATGTTTTATATTGATCAAACCAAGCCCAGGCAACGTCAGCAGGAAAATGGATTAACCCCAGTAAAGAGAAAATGTAACCGCCCTGACAAGTTCTTCCACAACGTGTAGCTTCAGCTGTCTACCCTGTGAACTGACAAAGTTCATGCAGATGTGAGAGAGCACCATAATCTAGACATCATCTTCAAGTGTTTCATGTCATCAAGGAAGCCAGAGCACAGAGCTTAAGACACAGTGGGCAAAACAATTACACATTTACTGTATTTTTCAGAGTATAAGATGCACATTTTTCCTCCCTAAAGTAGGCTGATAATTAGGGTGCATCTTACACTCTAAATGTAATTATTTTTTTTCAGCCCTAACTAGCTGCTAACCATCTTCCCAGCTCTTACCTTGCAGGCTCTTTCACTGTTTCTCTCTGCGAAGTATGTTTTTCAAACCCTAAGTCTTTGCAGAGTTTTCT
The DNA here is from genome assembly GCF_031021105.1 of Erythrolamprus reginae. Taxonomy (NCBI): domain Eukaryota; kingdom Metazoa; phylum Chordata; class Lepidosauria; order Squamata; family Dipsadidae; genus Erythrolamprus; species Erythrolamprus reginae. The sequence goes on from NC_091950.1 coordinate 298,365,720, forward strand.
TTCATTACTCTAACTTGCTCTGAGTAAGTTTCTTTCTATCTAGCCCTAACCAGGTGCTAACAATGTTCCCAGCTCTTACCGGCTTGTAAGCTCTTTCACTGTTACTCTCCGCAAAGAAGAATGTTTTCCAAGCAGGGTTTTTTCCATTGCTCTACTTGCTCAGACTATTTTTTTTTACTTTTACTGGCTTGCCAGCTCTTTCATTGCTACTCTCTCAGAATAAAAAAAAATTAAGCCCTTAACCAGGGGATAAAATAATGTGCTGAAGCTGACCAGACTAAGGACGCTAGCCAGAGGAATACCTGGTAATTGGCAATGGTGTGAGAATTGATGAAATAAAGAATTGCTTATCCTTTCACAAAAAAATGGTCAGCAAGAAACACTTAAGATATTTTAGGCAGAGACTTTGGGCTTCATTTTTAGAAAAATAAACTTTATTAATTTTTACTAATAACCGATACACACTATATAAAACACAGTGCATAGTGATGTGTGCTCCCACCTCCCAACATCATTCATTCAGACCCCTACACCAAAATGAGAGTGTACCTTTTAATATTATTTTAAACCAAGAACATTACAATATTTACAAATTATAGAGTGATTCCAGTTTATTCTTTATACCTTGATCTCGAATTCTACTCACCATATAACCTCTAAGCCTGTCCCATCTTCACATCAGTTCTTTCACTTTATTTTCATTAATCACATTCATCTTCATATCCATAATTTCAAACTGAATGTGTTCCACGATGTACCTGTACCAATTTTGTATTGTCCATTTTGTTGCATCCTTCAAACCCTAAAATTATTACCGCTTGGGCACTTTCTATAGCTGCTTCTTTAATTTCTCTGAATTCACCCATATCACTCCTTATTACTGTTGTGATTCAGTCTGAGGCTCCTCAGGGAACGGCTGGCATTCTGCCGGCTCCATGCTCAGAGGGGGAGGACGAGGAACAGGAGGAGGAGGAGGAGGACCAGGCAGACGGGGAGGAGGAATTGCAGGCCGAGGAAGAGGCAGAACAGCCTGAGACCCCCGGGGTGGAGCTCTCCCCAGCGAGTAGCCTGGAGTCCTTAGATGAGAACGCACAAGCCATCATCGATCTCAGGCAGAGAAGAGCAGCACAACGAAGGGGACAATTAGTCAGGTATTACCATCCCTAATAGGCAACAGCTGGGTTTGGGTGTGGTTCTCCCCAGAAAGGCTGAAAAGGCAGGCCCGCCCTTCCTGTATTGTGGAGAATTATCTTTTGGGAGTCCTGTGACCTTGCTGCAATCCTTGGCGTCTCTGATTCTGGCTTGTGGCCTTGAAGGCTGAAACCTTGTGGGAGGCGTGGGTCTTATTCTCTACAGTGGTGGGTGTGCCAGCAAGAAGCCTGTTGTATTGTCTGGCCGTCGTGACTCTTCTGTGAAGCCTCATAGCATCCCAGTGTGTAAGAACAGTTTTTTCTCTGTGTTTATGTTCAAAAATATAAAGTGACTTTGCGTTTTACCAGCGTGTCTGGCTGCTTTTTTCAGTTGGTGCTGAAGTCTGGGGGCACCCAGACAGAACAATTACTAATACTGCCATCTCCTTTGTAATCACCCATTTTATGTTTAACATACTTTGGGCTTCATTGATTTCAGATTGGACAATAATTTGTGCCTATTTTCTGGTAAGGGTTAGAAAATGGCTTGGCGATTGACGCTCTTACCTTTGCGGATAAGTGGGAAACATGGTAGTCATTGGTGAACTGTCTCTTAGTAGGACACATTCAGGAGTATGATAACAGCTGTCAGGCCAAAGCCATTTTAGTTGGAGCTTTGGCCTGCTGCAATTCATACTACTTTCATATGTATTCCTTACTGTGGGCATTTGGGACGGGGAATTGCATGAGGGCTGTCTGTATGCAGCCATAAGAAATTATTTCTAGATAGTAAAGGAGATGATGGATCTGCCAAGTTGGCAGTTGAAGATTGGTCAACATGATGGAGTTGGGGGTGTGGGGACAAGGGCTTGAACTTTCAACTGGGTGGAGAAACCCCTGGGAGTTCCGATTCAGGTTTCTCCCAGATGTGCCAACATGGCTCTGCTAATAAATTGGAACTTTGAGGAATACTTTGCTCTGGACTCTGATTTAGTTCTCAATGCTATTTGGAACCCTGACAACAGCATTAATGTCTGCCCCAGTGGCAAAATCCATTTTTTTAATTACTGCTTCTTTGGGTGTGGCTTGGTGGGTGTGGCAGAGGAAGGATACTGCAAAATCTCCATTCCCTCCCCACTCCAGGGGAAGAATACTGCAAAATCTCCATTCCCTCCCCACTCCAGGGGAAGAATACTGCAAAATCCCCATTCCCAGCCCACTCCAGGGGTAGGATACTACAAAATCTCCATTCCCAGCCCACCTGGGGCCAACCAGAGGTGGTATTTGCTGGTTATCCAAACTACTCAAACTTTCTGCTACCAGTTCTCCAGAACCTGCTGGGTTTCATCCCTGGTCTGCCCCATTCACAAGAAAGTCAACAGACACTCAACCATAGCTTGGTAAGTCTCTTGTAATTCAATTCTGCTTGCACGCTCATCCAAGGCACAACATACATAGATAACAAAGACCTCTGCAAATGGTTGGATTGCTCTTTTTTCAACATGAAGATACAAACCCTCTGTATACTTGTGGTGATTATGTTAGTGTTTCTTTTCTTGCCCTTTCTGTATTGAATAGCTATTTTGTCTTGAAGCTGGGTGATTTTTGTTTGCTGACTAAACTGACATGTCTATCCAGAGAAGCCTACAAACAGAAATCAATGATTTCAAGCTCTCTGAGTTGGCTTGTGAACAGCCGCTCTTTTTGCCAGAGCCTGATTTTGGCTTCTATGGAAGGGACAGTAGTATTTTCAATGAAAAAAACCCATAAAGTAGACAAGAACCATACAACTAATCTTAAGGAGCCATGGTGGCACAGTGGTTAGAATGCAGTATTGCAGCAAACTTTGCCCACAGCCTGAAGCTCGATCCTGACGGGGTCCAAGGTTGACTGATCCTGCCATCCTTCCGAAGTCAGTAAAATTTTATTTATTTTTATTTATTTATTTTGTCCAATACACAATGAGGGTTTTAGTGGGTATATATCTATATACACATAGTAAAATACATGATGAAGGTTATAGAGGAGATACTCATAGTAAAATATATCTAAGAAATAATAGAAAAGAAGGTATAGTAATAGAACATATCAAAAGAATAGAAGAAAAGATATAGGAATAGAAGAAAGATATAGGAGATATAGGAGAGCAATAGGACAGGGGACGGAAGGCACTCTAGTGCACTTGTACTCGCCCCTTACTGACCTTTTAGGAATCTGGATAGGTCAACTGTAGATAATCTAAGGGTAAAGTGTTGGGGGTTTGGGGATGACACTATGGAGTCCGGTAATGAGTTCCACACTTCGACAACTCGGTTACTGAAGTCATATTTTTTACAGTCAAGTTTGGAGTGGTTAATATTAAGTTTAAATCTGTTGTGTGCTCTTGTGTTGCTGTGGCTGAAGGTGAAGTAGTCGCCGACAGGCAGGACGTTGCAGCATATGATCTTGTGGGCAATACTTAGATCATGTTTAAGGCGTCTTAGTTCTAGGCTTTCTAGGTCCAGGATTGAAAGTCTAGTCTCATAGGGTATTCTGTTTCAAGTGGAGGAGTGAAGGGCTCTTCTGGTGAAGTATCTTTGGACATTTTCAAAGGTGTTAATGTCTGAGATGCGATATGGGTTCCAAACAGATGAGCTGTATTCGAGGATGGGTCTGGCAAAAATGAGGACCCAGGTTGTTGGGAGCAACGGGCTGTGTTTGTAAATTGCTCAGAGAGTTCTGTCAAGCCACTATGGCCATAGCTCTATAAGTTTGTAAGTGCTATGGCTTTGTGAGCTCAGCTTAACTCTAAAGATCAAATGGAAAGTGCTCCAAACGATGCTTGAGGCTGAATGAAGCAACACTGAATCTCAGGTATGAGTCTTAAACATAACCTGCCAGTAAGAAAGAATATAGAAGTCTTTAAGCTAGTGTGGCTTCTGCTAACTAAATAATAAAATCAGAATCACTGACTTCATTCAGGTAAGTGCTTGATTTCTTTTTATCAAAACGGAGTAGTGATTAATGTACATGTCTCAACCTACTCTCTTCTTCATATGTTGTCTTGAATTCCCATCATTCCCAGCAAGATTGGCCAAGAGCTCCTTTCCATGCACATCCATGAGATGACATCATCATCATGACATCAAAGTGATGATATGTATATCATGGTATCATATATGTTCATCTAGTTTCTCTGAGTTGTGTCATATGAGACTTCATGATTGTGCAAGGGTGACATGTCATGGGTATAACCAATTTCTTCCTACAAATGCCTATGACCCCTCTCCCGTATACTCATACATTGATCTGATTCTGATAGTGGAAAGGGAAGGAGGCTGTGTTAGAAACATAGAAACATAGAAGACTGACGGCAGAAAAAGACCTCATGGTCCATCCTTAGCCTGCCTTTATACTATTTCCTGTATTTTATCTTAGGGTGGATATATGTTTATCCCAGGCATGTTTAAATTCAGTTACTGTGGATTTACCCACCACATCTGCTGGAAGTTCGTTCCAAGGATCTACTACTCTTTCAGTAAAATATTTTCTCACGTTGCTTCTGATCTTTCCCCCAAGATTGTGCCCCCTTTTTCTTGTGTTCACTTATGGATACATTGAGTTTACCCATGTTAATGGAGCCATGCTTGGAAGAGCTCTATCGGAGGGGGTGGCAGTTTTTATACAACACACTGAAGAGAAACTACAGTGATACCTTGTGTTACAAACTTAATTGGTTCCGGGACGAGGTTCTTAAGGTTAAAAGTTTGTAAGACGAAACAATGTTTCCCATAGAAATCAATGGAAAAGCGATTAATGCGTGCAAGCCCCCAAACTTCACCCCTTTTGCCAGCCGAAGCACCCGTTTTTGCGCTGCTGGGATTCTCCTGAGGTTTCTCTCCATAGGAAACTCCACCTCCGGACTTCTGTGTTTTTGCAATGCTGCAGGTTAATCCCAGCAGAGGAATCCCAGCATCGCAAAAATGAGCGCTTCGCTGGCAACGGAAGTCTGGAGGTGGGGTTTCCCAGCAAAGGGAGCATCAGTGAAATCGCAGCATCACAAAAACACCGAAGTCCTCAAAACCCCACCTCTGGACCTCTGTGTTTTTGCAATGCTGCAATTTCACTGAGGCTCCCCTTGCTGGGAAATCCCACCTCTGGACTTCTGTTGCCAGCAAAGCACCCGTTTTTGCGCTGCTGGGAATCCCCTGCTGGGATTCCCCTGCAGCATCACAAAAACACAGAAGTCCAGAGGTGGGGTTTCCCATGGAGGGGAGCCTCAGGGGAATCCCAGCAGCGCAAAAACGGGTGCTTCGCTGGCAACGGAAGTCTGGAGGCGGGGCATCCCAGTGGCGGCGGTGGGTTTGTAAGGTGAAAATAGTTTGGAAGAAGAGGCAAAAAAATCTTAAACCCCAGTTTGTATCTCAAAAAGTTTGTATGACAAGGCGTTTGTAAGACGAGGTATATGGAGTGCAGTTGGAAAACACATTAACCTAAAAGTGTGGTTGTCTAGTTGGTGGTTTAGTAAGTCCTGAAAATCCAGCGTAAAAGTGTTGTGGTTGTATAAAAGATGAGTAGTTGTTAGGCTCTGGTGCTTGTGCTCCAGCCCATATAAACTTATTTTTGTGCAAAGCAACTAGGTTTGTTTCAATACCTATGGCAAGGGAAACGAGCTTTTCCAGTGAAAGAGGACCATGTGAACAAAGCATAATTATCCAGCAATCCATAGAAAATGTCTAGGGATATAGAAATAACACATCCTAGATCTGAATGAATGAAATATTCCCATTGAATACTTTGTTCTGTACAAAGTTGAATGTGCTGACAACAAAATGAAATTGATTGTCAATCAGTGTTGCTTCCTAAGTGGACAGTTTGATTTCACAGGAGTTTGATTTACTTGGAGTTATATTGTGTTGTTTAAGTGTTCCCTTTATTTTTTTTGAGCAGTAAATATATATATATATATATATATATATATATATATATATATTATATATATATATATACACACACACACACACACACAGAGCAGTGTATATATATATATACAGAAAAGGAAAGAAAAATAAACCAAGGCTATTCTTACACCAATTAGTGACTATTTCACACAGTGGATGTTAGGACAAACTTGGGCTCAAAAAAGTCTTCCTTCTCTTCATTCCAGATTTCTCACATTATCCTCCAAGCTCTTAACCTCATTTTCCCTCCTCTTGTTCTCCTCCTCCCTTGCTCTCGCTCCCTTTTCACCGTAATCTTTTAAATAGAGCCTCATCAGCAAATCTGCTGTTCCAAAGCTGCCTTGCCAAGACGCCGCTTGTGTTTGGAGACTCTGGGCGAACAAGGACTCGTTGCACGGGGCCCACAGGGATTCCTCCTCTCCAGGCCAATCCCGCCAGTATGACCTTCTTTTTAAATCAATGTCATTAATTTTCTATTTATTACATTTCTTAGTGCTTAATAAACGTCATGTTGTCTGGGTATTTAGATTGCTTAACAGTACCAATTCTCTTCTTACTCTCCACCTCCTTTCCCCAACCGCTGGTAAATAAGTTCCCTGTTTGATAGAAACATAGAAACATAGAAGATTGACGACAGAAAAAGACCTCATGGTCCATCTGGTCTGCCCTTATACTATTTCCTGTATTTTATCTTACACTGGATATATGTTTATCCCAGGCGTGTTTTAAATTCAGTTACTGTGGATTTACCAACCACGTCGGCTGGAAGTTCGTTCCAAGCATCTACTACTCTTTCAATATTTTCTCACGTTGCTTCTGATCTTTCCCCCAACTAACCTCAGATTGTGCCCCCTTGTTCTTGGGTTCACTTTCCTATTAAAAACATTTCCCTCCTGAACCTTATTTAACCCTTTGACATATTTAAATGTTTCGATCACGTCCCCCCTTTTCCTTCTGTCCTCCAGACTATACAGATTGAGTTCATTAAGTCTTTCCTGATACGTTTTATGCTTAAGACCTTCCACTATTTTTGTAGCCCGTCTTTGGACCCGTTCAATTTTGTCAATATCTTTTTGTAGGTGAGGTCTCCAGAACTGAACACAGTATTCCAAATGTGGTCTCACCAGCGCTCTATATAAGGGGATCACAATCTCCCTCTTCCTGGTTGTTATACTTCTAGCTATGCAGCCAAGTATTCCACTCGCTTTCCCTACCACTGTTCACCCATTTTGAAACTGTCAGAAATCACTACCCCTAAATCCTTCTCTTCCGAAGCTTTTGCTAACCCAGAAATGATAAATGGTAAATATCCTGCGTCTTCTTTTTTTTGGGATTTTCAATGCAAGTCTCTCCATTTCTGAATAATCTAATATCTTCTTAATTATCTCTTCATCTTGCAGTATTTCTACCTTCTGAAGGTTTGGCGTCAAAGAACATCACTAGACACACAACGTACCCAAACACATCATGCAATCTCATCAGGTATCTATCACTGGACATACCTTCCTCAAACCCTCGAGACTAATTGATTTTTTTTCTCTTTTCTTTCCACAGCCTTCCCTGTTCCTGTCCTTACAGGACCTTAGAAGCCGGTACAAAAGAGATGACCTGCTGCCCCCTATCTCTGCGTCTTTGGGATTATGACAGCGAGCTGTTCAAGGAGAGAATGAAAGAAAAGTGAGGGCTCTGTGTCACCTGTCCAATTTTAGCTTACGTGCTTCGTTTTCGTTTGGTGACACACCTGTTTGAATAAACATGTTTTTCTCTTGCACAAAGAACCTATTACAATGGTGGTGGTTGTTTTTTTCCGCCTAGTTATTCATGAAGTGATCTATCTGCCTTGTTTTTTTTCTCCAATTATTTGGGTATTGTATAAATCAGGGGTGGCTTGCTCCTACCACTGCTAACGGTGTGCTTGTGCACAGCTTCATGTGTCTTGCGTGTGCGCATGTGCGTCCCAGCGTGGTTTTGCTTCAGCGCATGCACAGGAAACAAAATCTTGTGAGGGGATGGGCGTACGTATGAGAGTTTGGCAAATTTTTTGCTTCCACGCATACACGGAAGCAAAAAAAAAATTGCGGAAATCTCTCTTGGGCTCAGGTCCCCTTGGTGCGATTTTGCTTCCTGTGCATGTGCAGAAGCAAAAACATGTTTATTTTTATTTTATTTTATTTATTCGATTTTTATGCCGCCCTACTCCTTAGACTCGGGGTGGCTTACAACATGTTAGCAATAGCACTTTTTTTTTAAAGAGTCAGCATATTGCCCCCACAATCCGGGTCCTCATTTTAGCCACCTCGGAAGGATGGAAGGCTGAGTCAACCTTGAGCCGGTGATGAGATTTGAACCGCTGACCTTCAGATCTACAGTCAGCTTCAGTGGCCTGCAGTACAGCACTCTACCTGCTGCGCCACCCCGGCTCTTCCCATTGTTGGGACGCACATGCGCACAGGCAAGACACACAAAGCTGTGCAGTCAGCTCAACGTTTGCTACCAGTGCGGCATCCTTTACCGCTCCAGTAGGAACTCACTACTGATATAAACGTAAGAGTGCGTGTAGCAGAGGTGGGTTTCAGCAGGTTCTGACCAGTTTTGGAGAACCTGTAGCAGAAATTTGGAGTAGTTTGGAGAACTGGTAAATACCCTTCTGGCGGACCCCGCCCCCATCCATTCCAAGACCCAGCTGATCAGGAGGAAGGGAGACTTTTCAGTAACCTTCCCTGGGAGTGGGGAGAGAATTGAGATTTTGTAGTATCCTTCCCCTGGAGTTGGGAGGGAATGGAGATTTTGTAGTATCCTTCCCCTGGAGTGGGGAGGGAATGGAGACTTTTCAGTAACCTTCCCTGGAGTGGGGAGAGAACGGAGATTTTGTAGTATCCTTCCCCTGGAGTGGAGAGGGAATGGAGATTTTGTACTATCCTTCCCCTGGAGTGGAGAGGGAATGGAGATTTTGTAGTATCCTTCCCCTGGAGTGGGGAGGGAATGGAGATTTTGTAGTATCCTTCCCCTGGAGTGGGGAGAGAACGGAGATTTTGTAGTATCCTTCCCCTGGAGTGGAGAGGGAATGGAGATTTTGTAGTATCCTTCCCCTGGAGTGGGGAGAGAACGGAGATTTTGTAGTATCCTTCCCCTGGAGTGGAGAGGGAATGGAGATTTTGTAGTATCCTTCCCCTGGAGTGGGGAGGGAATGGAGATTTTGTAGTATCCTTCCCCTGGAGTGGGGAGGGAATGGAGATTTTGTAGTATCCTTCCCCTGGAGTGGGGAGGGAATGGAGATTTTGTAGTATGCTTCCCCTGGAGTGGGGAGGGAATAGAGATTTTATAGTATCCTTCCCCTGAAGTGGGGAGGGAATAGAGATTTTGTAATATCCTTCCCCTGGAGTGGGGAGAGAATGGAGATTTTGTAGTATCCTTCCCCTGAAGTGGGGAGGGAATAGAGATTTTGTAGTATCCTTCCCGTGGAGTGGGGAGAGAATAGAGATTTTGTAGTATCCTTCCCCTGAAGTGGGGAGGGAATGGAGATTTTGTAGTATCCTTCCCCTGGAGTGGGGAGGGAATAGATATTTTGTAGTATCCTTCCCCTGAAGTGGGGAGGGAATAGAGATTTTGTAGTATCTTTCCCCTGGAGTGGGGAGGGAATGGAGATTTTGTAGTATCCTTCCCCTGGAGTGGGGAGGGAATGGAGATTTTGTAGTATCTTTCCCCTGGAGTGGGGAGGGAATGGAGATTTTGTAGTATCTTTCCCCTGGAGTGGGGAGGGAATGGAGATTTTGTAGTATCTTTCCCCTGGAGTAGGGAGGGAATGGAGATTTTGTAGTATCCTTCCCCTGGAGTGGGGAGGGAATGGAGATTTTGTAGTATCTTTCCCCTGGAGTGGGGAGGGAATGGAGATTTTGTAGTATCTTTCCCCTGGAGTGGGGAGGGAATGGAGATTTTGTAGTATCTTTCCCCTGGAGTGGGGAGGGAATAGAGATTTTGTAGTATCTTTCCCCTGGAGTAGGGAGGGAATGGAGATTTTGTAGTATCTTTCCCCTGGAGTAGGGAGGGAATGGAGATTTTGTAGTATCCTTCCCCTGGAGTGGGGAGGGAATGGAGATTTTGTAGTATCTTTCCCCTGGAGTGGGGAGGGAATGGAGATTTTGTAGTATCCTTCCCCTGGAGTGGGGAGGGAATAGAGATTTTGTAGTATCTTTCCCCTGGAGTGGGGAGGGAATGGAGATTTTGTAGTATCCTTCCCCTGGAGTGGGGAGGGAATGGAGATTTTGTAGTATCTTTCCCCTGGAGTGGGGAGGGAATGGAGATTTTGTAGTATCTTTCCCCTGGAGTGGGGAGGGAATGGAGATTTTGTAGTATCTTTCCCCTGGAGTGGGGAGGGAATGGAGATTTTGTAGTATCCTTCCCCTGGAGTGGGGAGGGAATGGAGATTTTGTAGTATCTTTCCCCTGGAGTGGGGAGGGAATGGAGATTTTGTAGTATCTTTCCCCTGGAGTGGGGAGGGAATGGAGATTTTGTAGTATCTTTCCCCTGGAGTGGGGAGGGAATGGAGATTTTGTAGTATCTTTCCCCTGGAGTGGGGAGGGAATGGAGATTTTGTAGTATCTTTCCCCTGGAGTAGGGAGGGAATGGAGATTTTGTAGTATCCTTCCCCTGGAGTGGGGAGGGAATGGAGATTTTGTAGTATCTTTCCCCTGGAGTGGGGAGGGAATGGAGATTTTGTAGTATCTTTCCCCTGGAGTGGGGAGGGAATGGAGATTTTGTAGTATCTTTCCCCTGGAGTGGGGAGGGAATGGAGATTTTGTAGTATCTTTCCCCTGGAGTGGGGAGGGAATGGAGATTTTGTAGTATCCTTCCCCTGGAGTGGGGAGGGAATGGAGATTTTGTAGTATCTTTCCCCTGGAGTGGGGAGGGAATGGAGATTTTGTAGTATCTTTCCCCTGGAGTGGGGAGGGAATGGAGATTTTGTAGTATCCTTCCCCTGGAGTGGGGAGGGAATGGAGATTTTGTAGTATCTTTCCCCTGGAGTGGGGAGGGAATGGAGATTTTGTAGTATCCTTCCCCTGGAGTGGGGAGGGAATGGAGATTTTGTAGTATCTTTCCCCTGGAGTGGAGAGGGAATGGAGATTTTGTAGTATCTTTCCCCTGGAGTGGGGAGGGAATGGAGATTTTGTAGTATCCTTCCCCTGGAGTGGGGAGGGAATGGAGATTTTGTAGTATCTTTCCCCTGGAGTGGAGAGGGAATGGAGATTTTGTAGTATCCTTCCCCTGGAGTAGGGAGGGAATGGAGATTTTGTAGTCTCCTTCCCCTGGAGTGGGGAGAAAATGAAGATTTTGTAGTATCCTTTCCCTGGAGTGAGGAGGGAATGAAGATTTTGTAGTATCCTTCCCGTGGAGTGGGGAGGGAATGGAGATTTTGTAGTATGCTTCCCCTGGAGTGGGGAGGGAATAGAGATTTTGTAGTATCCTTCCCCTGAAGTGGGGAGGGAATTGAGATTTTGTAATATCCTTCCCCTGGAGTGGGGAGAAAATGGAGATTTTGTAGTATCCTTCCCCTGAAGTGGGGAGGGAATAGAGATTTTGTAGTATCCTTCCCGTGGAGTGGGGAGAGAATAGAGATTTTGTAGTATCCTTCCCCTGAAGTGGGGAGGGAATGGAGATTTTGTAGTATCCTTCCCCTGAAGTGGGGAGGGAATAGAGATTTTGTAGTATCCTTCCCGTGGAGTGGGGAGAGAATAGAGATTTTGTAGTATCCTTCCCCTGAAGTGGGGAGGGAATGGAGATTTTGTAGTATCCTTCCCCTGGAGTGGGGAGGGAATAGAGATTTTGTAGTATCCTTCCCCTGAAGTGGGGAGGGAATAGAGATTTTGTAATATCCTTCCCCTGGAGTGGGGAGAGAATGGAGATTTTGTAGTATCCTTCCCCTGAAGTGGGGAGGGAATAGAGATTTTGTAGTATCCTTCCCGTGGAGTGGGGAGAGAATAGAGATTTTGTAGTATCCTTCCCCTGAAGTGGGAGGGAATGGAGATTTTGTAATATCCTTCTCCTGGAGTGGGGAGGGAATAGAGATTTTGTAGTATCCTTCCCGTGGAGTGGGGAGAGAATAGAGATTTTGTAGTATCCTTCCCCTGAAGTGGGGAGGGAATGGAGATTTTGTAGTATCCTTCCCCTGGAGTGGGGAGGGAATGGAGATTTTGTAGTATCCTTCCCCTGGAGTGGGGAGGGAATGGAGATTTTTGTAGTATCCTTCCCCTGGAGTGGGGAGGGAATGGAGATTTTGTAGTATCTTTCCCCTGGAGTGGGGAGGGAATGGAGATTTTGTAGTATCCTTCCCCTGGAGTGGGGAGGGAATGGAGATTTTGTAGTATCTTTCCCCTGGAATGGGGAGGGAATGGAGATTTTGTAGTATCCTTCCCCTGGAGTGGGGAGGGAATGGAGATTTTGTAGTATCCTTCCCCTGAAGTGGGGAGGGAATAGAGATTTTGTAATATCCTTCCCCTGGAGTGGGGAGAGAATGGAGATTTTGTAGTATCCTTTCCCTGAAGTGGGGAGGGGATAGAGATTTTGTAGTATCCTTCCCGTGGAGTGGGGAGAGAATAGAGATTTTGTAGTATCCTTCCCCTGAAGTGGGGAGGGAATGGAGATTTTGTAATATCCTTCCCCTGGAGTGGGGAGGGAATAGAGATTTTGTAGTATCCTTCCCATGGAGTGGGGAGAGAATAGAGATTTTGTAGTATCCTTCCCCTGAAGTAGGGAGGGAATGGAGATTTTGTAATATCCTTCTCCTGGAGTGGGGAGGGAATAGAGATTTTGTAGTATCCTTCCCGTGGAGTGGGGAGAGAATAGAGATTTTGTAGTATCCTTCCCCTGAAGTGGGGAGGGAATAGAGATTTTGTAATATCCTTCCCCTGGAGTGGGGAGACAATGGAGATTTTGTAGTATCCTTCCCCTGAAGTGGGGAGGGAATGGAGATTTTGTAGTATCCTTCCCCTGAAGTGGGGAGGGAATAGAGATTTTGTAATATCCTTCCCCTGGAGTGGGGAGACAATGGAGATTTTGTAGTATCCTTCCCCTGAAGTGGGGAGGGAATAGAGATTTTGTAATATCCTTCCCCTGGAGTGGGGAGACAATGGAGATTTTGTAGTATCCTTCCCCTGAAGTGGGGAGGGAATAGAGATTTTGTAGTATCCCTCCCGTGGAGTGGGGAGGGAATGGAGATTTTGTAGTATCCTTCCCCTGAAGTGGGGAGGGAATGGAGATTTTGTAGTATCCTTCCCCTGAAGTGGGGAGGGAATAGAGATTTTGTAGTATCCTTCCCCTGCCGTGCCCATCAAGTCACACCCACCAAGCCATGCCCTCTTGTTTAAAAAACGGTAGTAAAAAACATTGAATCACACCACTGGTGTGTAGACATGCGTGTATACACGTGTGAGTAAGCATATGGAAGCAATTATCTTGTACTTAGATGAGATTTTTTTTTTCTTCCTGCCTCTTGCTGTTTGCAACTTCTTTGCTTTTCATTTAATGAAAGTGGTGAAAGGCAGGAGGAACCCAATAACCTGATTTTTGAACTGAAGCCTGCAAATGGACTACGCAAGGTTTGGAAAGGTGGTCATCCATTCTATCCAGTTCTGTGCAAGACTTAAGGTAATTCGCAGAAAGCACGAACAAGATCTATATTTGTAGGAAAGACTCCTTGGAGCTGTGTCCTTCTGTCCCAACTGTACCATCAGGCTTACCAAGGCTTAAGAAACTGAGCCAATTAATTTAACTATTGGCTCAGCTCCTGCTCCAACTGAATGCTGCAAAGACAGTTCTGCAAAGGTAGTTGTAGAGCCCAGCCTTTTAATTAGAGGGAAGTCTTTCCACATCTTTTCATCCAGCTCCTGGGATTTTCTTCCTCCCTCTTATAGTCAAGGCAATGTGGCACCTAGCCATCATCCTTCCATCCATGATGGGCTCCTATGGATAGGGTCAGGTACGCAGAACCGGTAGAAAATTTTTGATTCCCCCCCCCCCCATTTTTTTCCCTTCTGGACTCTGGGTATGTTTTTCCTATCGTAGTAAATGAGGTTGAATGTGTATAATTTTAGAAGAGCTTTGCATGCGTGTGTGTATGTACATACACATACAATTTATATAGTAGATGTTGTGATTCAGCCTGAGGCTCCTCAGGGACCGGCTGGATCTCTGCCGGATCCATGCCCAGAGGAGGAAAACAGTGAACAGGAGGGGGAGGACCAGGCAGACGGGGGAGAGGAACATCAGGAAGAGGAGGAGGGAGAGCAGCCTGAGACCCCCGGGGGGGGGCTCTCCCCAGCTAGTAGCCTGGATTCATTGGATGAAGACGCACAGGCTATAATAGACATGAGGCAGCGACGTGCAGCTCAAAGACGGGGCCAATTAGAAAGGTATTTCCATCCCTGAATTGGCAACAGCTGGGTTTGGGTGTGGTTCTCCTCAGCAGGGTTGAAAAGGCAGGCCCGCCCTTACAATCTTGTGGAGAGTTATCAACTGGGAGTCCTGTGACCTTGCTTCGATTCTCGGCGTCTCTGATCTTGGCTTGTGGCCTAGAAGTCTGGAAGACTTGGGGGAGGCGTGGGTTTTATTATCTCCAGCGTTGTTTTTGCCAGCAAGAATCCTGTTTTATTGCCTGGCCTTCGTGAAACCTCTGTGAAGCTTCATAGTGTTCCTGTCTGTAAGAACAGTTTTTGTTACCTGTGTTTGCTTTGAATTATATAAACTGCCTTTGCTTTTTACCAGTGTGTCTGGCTACTCTTTTTGGTTGGTGTTGGCGTCTGGGGGGACCCAGACAGAACAGTAGATAATGTATATTTTTGTGCGCCTTTGTGTAATATGTATGTATATATATAAACATGGCATATATACATAGAATTAAATCGTATATTTTGGATGTTCAGTAATAGTAAATACAGAGGGAAATTGTATCTCTTTGAGGCAAGGAGAGGCCAGGCACCCTAACCCAAACCCTTGATGTGAGTGTCGTCAAGTTGGTCACCTTTAAGCCAGTCACATGACCTTTAAGCAGGGGTGGGCTGCTGCCCGGAAAGGGAGGAACGCAGTGGGGTAGTGAAAATGGAGCTCCACCCCAGAGCAGCCAATTTGTACTGAAAGATATTGAACGAAAATGCAGGGCGTCCTACATAAACCATGCCAACAGTGTGGTAGTAAAAATTTTGGTAGCCCTTCACTGTCCTTGAGCCACCCCTGGTCACATGATCGTCAAGCTACTCCCACCTAATCACATGTCTGGCAAGCCACACCCACAAAATAAGCCATGCCCACAGTCTGGTAGTAAAAAAAATTCAGCTCTTCAGTGCTTCCATCCTTCATATTAAGGGACATATTTAATATTAAGGGACATATTAATGGACAAATTTGGTGTATACTCACTTCTACATAGCTCAAGTTCCCTTCCTTTGTGCTTCATTTAAAATAGAAAGAAAAAACCACATGGGAAAAGATGAATAAAAGTGTTTGGTGAGGGTCAATTCCCCCCCCCCCAATTTTGCATTGGTCAGTTGGCAGGGAAATAGCAGTGAAAATACTCACATAGTAACACAAAACGTTTGGCAAACATCTGAGGAATAATATGAATGGCTGTCTAGACATGCTCTTCGGTCCATCCTTGAGGGTTGGCAGAAGAAATGGAAAGGCCTGGCTCTTTGTACATTGCCATGAATCTGGAATTTCTTTAAGAAATCACTTCAGTGGGATTGAAAACAACAAAGAAGATATCCGACAGCTTTTTGACAGGTCTGGTAAATAATGCTCATGTATCGGGTCCTAGCAATACTGGTGAGGAATAAAGAGGCTGGTGTGTGATCAGACCAGGACCACATTCCAGAAGATTAATGCAAAAGGTGGCATGGGTGTATGTGTGGTGCCTGTCACAAAGCAGCCCATCCCATCCTTTGGGCGTGTTTGCTATCTGCCTCTGACGTACTTATTTCCAACTAAGACGTGTTGACCACAGATGGTATCAGTTTCTTCCTGCTACCTCACAAAATCACTCTTTTTGCCATCCTTTCCAGCCACCTTACCCCGACTTTCCAACTAGCCCACAAATCCAGGAAGGAAAAAGAGGCAAGTGCTTGGATCACAGACAATGGCATGCCCATCTTCATTCCGCATACAAGCAGGGAAAGATGCCTTCAGAATCAGCTTCGCCTTTGTTTGCTCAAATTAATGACTGATTTTGGACAACAATCCAACCTACATCTCATCCTCCCAATTAAGTCATGATAAATCCATAGCTGAGTTCCTCCCATTCAGGTTTTTCCCCCACAGCTTTGAATCTTTTTTTTTCCTCCTCAAGATGGACAAGAGGAAGACCCACCTAACAGATCTGGGGTTTTGGGTCTAGAACAATTTGCCATAGACAACTCTTCACAGTTATCCTGGTGTGGCCAACTTGCCATGGCAAACTCTTCAGTCAATTTGCCATGGCAAACTCACCATGGTCAACTTGCCATGGCAAACTCTTCAGTCAATTTGCCATGGCAAACTCACCATGGTCAACTTGCCATGGCAAACTTGCTACCAACTCGCTGCAGGGCAAAAGTTACATAATATTGAAGAAATGGTGGAATAGAATCGTTAAAGAAAAGATGCAAAAGGAGGGACAAAATAAAATGCGAAAGACAAAAAAATTAAAATAATTTGTGAATTTTAAAAAATAATTAAATTGAATTGCTGAATTATCCTGTGGTGAGTTGGCCCTGTAAGTTATCCCATTCCATGTCTTTTCAACCTTGGAAGCATGTGTCCTGAGTAGAAGATTGGGATCCCTGGAAAGGGTGGTGGAAAAGCCACCCATTTCCCTTATCACAGAAATCTGTTGAATCAAAGTCAGGGATTACTGTTTATTGGTATCGGAAGAAATTATCTGAATAAGTGGTTAGCACTATTGGCTGCATTCAATATCTGGAGCTGTTCCCATAGTTCCCATTGCTGGCTTTTAACTAGAAATCAAAGTGAGCATTACTGTTGACTGTAAAATTGTCTATAACTAGTGTTGGGTGAACCTGTTGAAGTTCGGGTTCGGCGGGTTCGGACAAACTTGGTGTTGGAGTTCGCCGAACCCCAATCCCTCTGTCCCAGTGGTAGGCGAAGCCCTGGAGGGAGGGGGTGTCAGGTTCCATCAAATGGGCGATGGCTGGGAGCTGCCGAAAATCCCTGCCCCTAGTTCTCTCTCATTTCGGCAGCTCCTGGCCATCGCCCATTTGATGGAACCTGACACCTTCCCCCCCAGCGCTTCAAGATCCCGGCTGGCAGCTTCAAGTGGGCGGTGGGTGGGAGGGGGGGCGGGAGAACCTACCTCCCGACCCCTCTAGCCTGGTGTGAGGCAAAGCGCTGGAGGGGAGGTCAGGCTCCAGGTCTGGAGTTGCCCTTCCTGCCCCCCCAAGCTGAGTTGGCGGCTTGAGCCTCAGAGCCCTCCCTGCCTCCCCCTCCCTCCCACCGAGGTGTTCGAACGAATGCCGAACCTAAACATGGACTTCTGGAAAATACCGGGTTCGGGTTCGGTATGCCGAAGCCTGCAAAGTTCGGCACAGACCCAAACTCCGCAAGTTCAGTTCACCCAACACTATCTATAACCTGTCACTTTATATTGACAGATTAACCATTCTATTTTGAACAAGGCCAAAATGGACTTTTTTGTATACAGATTAAAAAAGTGGGGAAAACAAATTTGTGATTTTTGGTTTTTTGATAGGATTTGATAGGATCATAGAAAGAAGAGTAATATAGTATAAATACAAAATGCATTTATATTCAGAACTGCTATGAAGGCACTACTTTATATTTTTTTCCTTTCTTTTCTAGTTTTCTTCAACTTTCCTTGCATTCTTTCCTTTCATGTCCTCCTTTTTCTTTTTTGTTCCTTATTTTATATATTAGTTTGTCACTTTTATCTTCTGGTAGAAAAGTTTCAATAAAAGTAATATATAAACAAAATTAAAGTAGCAAGTGAGTTATAAAATAAAAAAAGAAAGAAATGAAATTATTCATTGCACCAGAGCCAGCCAATAATAAAAGCAAATTCCCTAAAAAGCACAGACTTTTAGAACTGGAATCAGGTAATCTTTTCTTGGGTGAAAAATGATTGTAGGAGTTGTTGTAAACCTCATTTATTAGTCAATTGACCACATCAAAACAATGGATGTCAACGACAATAAGCAACAATAAAATAAGGTAAGATATGGTAAAAGAAGATAAAATAAAACAAGGCAAGATCAAATAAAATAAAGGTAAAGGAATGAGATAACATAGTGTAAGATAAAATAGTCCATATGCATTCTTTGCCCTGTTCCTTTCTTAACCTCTGGAGTTTTATAATAGAACATTTAGTTTTTCTTTCTTTTAATACTGAAAAACTGATTCATTCAGTACTGACAAATCGATTCAGAAGTGTAGATCCCACTAGTTACTTTAAAAAAAAATCTCCCAGATACTACATACAAAGAATGCTAATATTTGTTTCTTCTAAAAGATGGGCAGTAAAAATCAGATGTAAAATATTTATGATGATGGGAATAAGACAATTTGTTGTTATGGTCTCAATATATGGTTCTGTCAAATACTGTTGGTAAAGACAGATTTCTTTCTAGAGCATGTAATTCAGTTATTTTTGTTCCTGGTGGTCCATAAACACACATTCTCTCATAATATGGCAATTCATGGAATTGTCTATTTTTAAAAATAGAATCTAGCTTCTCAAGTCTGGCTTTGGTAAAGGCTATCTAATGGGAAATTATGGTAACCTACATTGCCAGGTATTCTTCTGTTTGAAGACATTTTATTCTTGGTTAACTATTTCAACACTCTGATGTTTGCAAGTGACTCAATATGGGTTTGGATGTTAATGTTCAAAACTCTTTATTTGAATACTGCCTTGGCCTGATGTCCAGCGGAGAGTAGATTGAGAAGCCAAGCTGCCTTGAGAAGCTGTGAGATGATTTGGAGATTTTGATGCATCCAAGTGGTGTGTTGACGCATCCCCATCTGTTCTTCAAAGCTAATTTTGGGGAGTTTGTCAGGTTCTATTGGAGAATCATCCATCAGTAGTTAAAGATTTTGGTTATTAGAAACAGAGAAACAGAGAAGATTGACAGAAAGACCTCATGGTCCATTTAGTCTGCCCTTATACTATTTCCTGTACTTTATTTTAGGATGGATATATGTTTATCCCAGGCATGTTTAAATTCAGTTACTGTGGATTTACCAACCATGTCTGCTGGAAGGTTGTTCCAAGCATCTTCTACTCTTTCAGTAAAATAATATTTTCTCATGTTGCTTCTGATCTTTCCCCCAACTAACCTCAGGTTATTGTTAGACAATAAATGGAATGGTAGCCTATTTCAGTGTACTTCCTGTTGATCTCCGGAACAAAACTTTTAAAATGTGTTTGAGTTTGTTCAAGTAGCCAAGCCTTGGATAGGTCCCACAATTGTGCACCATAAATTAGCAATTATATGATTTTTGTCTTGTGGACCTTTATAATGCCCCCCCCCCTGCAAGTGCTTGGGTAATTTAGTTAGCATTTTAGATCTTTCTGTGGTCTTTATTGAATTCCATTTGAAGTGGTTAGCCCCAGGCCTTGTGTTTGTAAAAAATGACTCCTAAATATGAAAAAGGCACTGTTCTACAGGCTTCCCTTTCAAGTACCAGATGTATTTGACTCACCGTTTTCCAAAAACCATCGCTTTGGAATTAGTTTTATTCATTTTCAAAGAATGAGAAGTGAAAAAAGCACTGAATTTCCCCACCAATCTTCTCAGATGTAAATGCGCCATCAGAACCATGCAATTTGTCTATGTCTGTTAGGCACTTTGGCACGTGAACATCAATAGAGACGTCATTGCCATAAAGGTTAAACAACATTGAGCCCAAGATGAGTTGAAGTCTACCTATCTTAAAGTTTGCTAGGTTGAGAATTGCTGCAATAGAGGGTGTTTACCAGGAGTGGGTTCTATATTTAGTTTGGCCAATTTCTTCTATAAAGTGTTTCTATTATAGTGATGGCAAACCTTTTTTGGTTCATGTGCTAGCATGTCCATGCCCTTCCTCCCCCCCCCATGCATGTGCAACCCTGCGCATGTGCATAGGCCCTTTTGAGGCCTGGCAAGTGGGAAAAATGCCCAAACAGGCAAACCGGAAGTTCAGAAAACGTACTTCCGGTTTGCCCATTGTGCTGTTTTTTCCACTCCAGGGCTTCAGGAAGCTTCCCTGAACCCTTCAGAGTGCAAAAAACAGCACAATGGCAATCCAGAAGTGTGTTTTTCTGAACTTCTGGCTTGTCCGTTGGGCAATTATTTTGCTTTGGGGCTTCAGGGAAGCTTCGGAGGACGAAAAGGGTGTGGCTATGTATATATGTGCGATAGCACATGGAAGTGCACTTTCGGCACCCGTGGAAAAAAGTATCTATCTATCTATCTATCTATCTATCTATCTATCTATCTATCTATCTATCTATCTATAAATCTATCTATCTATCTATCTATCTATCATCTATCTATCATCTATCTATCTATCTATCTATCTATCCTATCTATCTATCATCTATTTATCATCTATCATCTAT
The DNA here is from genome assembly GCF_031021105.1 of Erythrolamprus reginae. Lineage (NCBI taxonomy): Eukaryota > Metazoa > Chordata > Lepidosauria > Squamata > Dipsadidae > Erythrolamprus > Erythrolamprus reginae. Next base: position 298,386,389 of record NC_091950.1, read on the forward strand.
CTATCTATCTGTCTGTCTGTCTGTCTGTCTGTCTGTCTATCTATCTATCTATCATCTATCTATCTATCATCTATCTATCTATCTATCATCTATCTATCTATCTATCTATCTATCATCTATCTATCTATCTATCTATCATCTATCTATCTATCATCTATCTATCTATCTATCTATCGATTTATCTATCTGTCTATCTATCTATAAATCTATCTATCTATCTATCATCTATCATCTATCTATCATCTATCTATCTATCTATCTATCTATCTATCTATCTATCTATCTATCTATCTATCTATCTATCTATCTATCTATCTATCTCAGGCTGGCCCTGCCCTCCTGCCCCAGCTGTTCCCTTTCCTTTATTCTCTTGGTTTTTTTACCTCAGTTGATTTATGTGGCAAAATGGATTGCCGCGCCTCAGCTGAGCTAAACAATAGTTCACCAGTGCTAACACCGAGGGCGGTCTTTGAGTGCTCTGCACATGTGCAAAACATGCTCTCATAGAACTAGTAAGAAAAGATTTGGAATCCCTCTACTGATTGATGATCATAGTCAATGCTATCAACTTAAGGATGGCATAGTTGTATTCTGGCTTGGATCTGTGAAAAATCAGCCAAAACAAAAAACAAAAAACCCACCCTAGACTGTATATCTAAAATTTGCAGAGGCCAAACCAGAATTTTGTAACGCATTCAATGAGTGTGATCCCTCCCCCCCACTATCTCTCTGTAATAATCTTCTAATTCTGGTACAGGATTTTCCTCAAATACCCTGACAAATGGATCCATTTCATAAATCATAATTTTCTTCAAATGGAAAGAAAATGCTAAGAAAATGCAGTGTAAGAGAAGGAGGGAAAAGGATAAAACTGCATTTCTTAGGGTTCCTGGAGACTTTATTAACCTGTACCTTTGGCCGCCAATAAACACCAGATGACTTCAAATGTATTTTCTGGATTTAGCAGCTGTAATTATCTTTTATCTCATCCTTGCCCTTCTTACTGAGCTGAAAGAGCCTACAATTTCATGCCATTTTAAAGGATAATGTTTCCTACTATTGGAGGCACAGAAGTGAAATAGCTTTAGGAGACAGCAGTGCTTATGCCAATAATATTTGATTAGGCCTAATTGATGCAATGATTATCAAAAGTTCACTAAATGGGAAAACCAGGGAAATGCGTTTTGCAAGCCATTTTCTCATTTAGATGTTGCTCTTCTCTTTGTCTCTGGCAGGCCATATATTCCTATCTTAAAAATGTCATTTGCTGTTTCCAGGAAGAATGAAAATGCAGGACATTATGGTTTATAAGGAATTACCTATTGTATGTCATAGTATAAATATTTTGGGGGGTTTGGGGAGGCTTAGCAATATAACAAGATGCAAAATAATCAAATGTAATAACAATTATGGTAATGATTCCTTAAGCACGTATTTCCTTCATGAGACATTTTACATAATAACACATTTTACACATGATCAGAAATATGATTATTTATAGTGTTATTCCATTTTATGTAATTTTAAAAGGGCACGCTGCTTTTTAAAACTAAGTTCTCCAAGAATAGCTGGCAACACATTTAAATCACCAACTGAAATACTGAAACAATCCAAATACATCATAAAACATTATAATTTTAATATATGATGTTAAAATAATGATGAAATAACATAGCTTAAAAATTTGTTCACACTACGCTTATTTAAAATTAACATATTAATTGATTTATCCTGAACCTAACAGCTGCAGTTATATTCCAGCTCTGTTTTTAATAAAGAGAAAGCAAAATCTATGCAAGGACCTTATTTATTTTAAAATGAGGCATTGTTGCTGCGGTTGTTGCTTCAAAAGAAATGGATAATATTCAATCCCCCAAATAAAAATACATTCCTGCAGTTTAGCAGTAAAATTAAGGTTGTCTCATGTTAACAGAAGCTGCAGAAAGCCAGAAAAAGAGACACTAAAATTGATTACCGGTACATAGGAGACATGCCTGACATTATTGTGCAATCATACAAATTGTGCTTGTAGAATAATGAAAGGAAACAGCAGCGCTGCTGTGGTTTATTCCCTGGTACATCCCATTGAACAAAGTAGAGTTTACAGGTTACCTTAGTAAGAATACACTGTATTGGGGATTGGTGCGGAGGGAGAGGGATTAAAATGTTCTAGCCCAAGTGGTTTTTGAATTGTTCTTAGGTATCTATAAAGGAATATTTAAACTAAAATCCATACAGGCCAGTATGAAATACATCAGCAGTGTCCCTTGTGTAGGGAAGCAGCCGTGGGCTACGAGCCGGAACGCTAAATTGCGCTAACCATCGTGGCTCATACGTTCTTGCGGGACCAGCGTGATTTTGCTGCTGCACCTGTGAAACAAAATCACATATGGAGCTGCAGCTGCACCTGTGTTTCAGCATGCATGGAAGCAAAAAAATCCTCACCGAAACACGGGCGCACCTGCGGTTCCTCCACAGGTGCAGCAGCAAAATTGTGCTGGTCCCTCAAGAACCTATGAGCCGTGGCAACGAGCGTAATTTAGCGTTCTGGCTCGTAGCCCACCTCTGTAGGGAAGTGTAGCTGACAGAAATGAGGCAGACTCAGGAGTAACAGCAATAGCAACTTTTATTTATCACCAAGGAACAGAACAGGGAGCAAGTGGCTTGACAGCTCCTTTTATCGCGGAGCTGCCAAACTTTGAACCAATAGCAGGGCTTTATTTTCCTACTTGTCAGCTGCTTGCATCTGAGCTAATTAGACTTGACCAGCAGCCAGCACGGTCGTAAATGTGAGGACTCAACACTTTAGACTTCCCTAGAATTGGTCCCGTTGTTGGCCAATCACAGGGGAACAGGTTCAAGTAATTATTTCAATTTCTGAAGGGGAAAGTTTTCTAGGGCAAGAAGAGTGAAAGATGATTTTGGGAGTCATAATTACTGCAAGTAAGGACAGAATTGTATGCCATTTCAGTGTAGACACACCAGAGGTGGGTTCCTACCAGTCCTAACAGGTTCTTTAGAACTGTTAGTAAACCGGTGATGACATCACAGAGTCTGTTCTGTTGGTGCTAGTCCATGGGTGCCATTTGTTTTTGGCTTCTACAGCCACACAATGCGCACGCAGCCACACGGCATGGAAGTGAACTGGTGGTAAGTTAGAACCCACCCCAAGACACACATTCATGGAAACAACACAAGCAGTTCTAGTTTTTTTTAATATATATATATATAATTTTTATTACTGTATACACATTTACACAAATAAAATAAATGGTGTAAATCATAAGTTGAAACAATGCCAAGTTAACACATACTAACAGACAGACAAACAAACAAAAATAGAATAATTCTTATAATATAATTACTTATTTAAGTACACTAATCAATGATGACAATAACAATTAACATATAACATAATTTATAATATTTGTACTTAAATTCCCTTGAGAGGGTAAGTTATAAATCATCATATAATTTTAAATTATCTTCTGGTGAAGTATCTCATAACATCGGTATCTACCATTTTCTCCTTTAGGTTGTCCATATTCCTTTAATCATTTTTATTTTCTTAACCGCCCTCTTTCATTCATGTTTAATTTATTTAAATTCATACAAATCTTCCCTAAAAAAAAATATTGTATATAGATCTTTTATAATTTTTCATATGAAATAAAAAGAATATAAAGTATTATTATTATTGTATTTCAATTTAAGTTTTTGGCAGTTCTAGTTTTTATAACATAGTTCCACAACATGCTTCGCGACTTATTTGGGCCAAAGCAGAGGAGTTTTAGCCATTTCTGTACATTTTTCTTGTTGTGAACATGAGGATATCTCTGTAGTTGGTTCAATAGTGTAATGTGACGAATGGGTTCATTCCTGTTCATTTATGGTACACTAAAAGAGGAAAACGTTGCTTTTCCCAATTTCCACCACTTGATCCTATATTCTTTCTCTCTTTACTGTTTCATGATTTTGTACCAGTTTTATGTTTTAGGCACGTTGCTCTTTTTATTGCGGCATGAAAACAACGGCATATGATCTTGGTTTCTTCTCCCTCCGGCTTCACAAACTCACCAATTTATTCTCCTTTTCCATCAGAAGACATCAATCTCTTGTCCAAGGTAACAATCTTGTTGATCTATTGAGCTCAATCACCATTTCTTAATTGTGGTTTGTTGAGTGGACTACAGCACGTCGGTCACCGATTAAGCAAAGCCTTAAACAAACAAACTCTATGTGTTTAAATGGTTTAAGAATCAAGGGGGGGAATGTCAATTGTGTGTGAAGGATCTGTGGACTGTGTTGCACGAATAGCCAATAGACTCGTCTACCCCAATTGTCCTGCCTCAAGCAGATCTTGGTGAGTAGGTGTAACTAAATTTAGTGGGATTTACTACTTTTGAGTAGACACAAAATTGCATTACTTGCATGTTAGAATTGTTTTGAGACTAAAACAATGTAAGTTTTATCAGATAGCTGAGATGTTATTGTATTTAAAGGAAGCATCGGAGCTAGAAGTAAAATTCCTTAACTCTCCAAACAATTTTCACGGACAAGGGTTCTTCTCAGCCAAGCTCTACTACACTATCAGTATTTTTAGCACTTTGCTGAAAACTCGGTACTTATTCATTTAGTGTACCCAGTACATTCCTGGTGTATCTCATATCTAGACTGGCACCATCATTACATAGGGCATTCAATACAGCTAGCAAAAATATAGCTTGACGTTTATTTAATAAGCATCAGCAAATGTCAACATTTTAAATGGGAAAAAACAGGGTAAAAAGCAGGCAAAAACACAGAGAAATAGAAATATGAACGAGAAGCAAGGATTTGCATTACCTATGTCGAGATCTAAATATCAAAAAAGGGCAGAAAGTTCCAGACGCCCTGAAAATCATATTATGGTAAGTAGCATGAACAGCTTTGAAGACAATGACTTTTGGTTATTCCAGTTTTATGACAATATAATGTAACAACCGTCAAATAGAGATGGAAATTATCTCTATTATATCCCTTGGCGACCCAAGTGATGGAGATTCTTTGCACGACCTTCAGATCACGTGCCAGTTGTGGCCTTTGCTGGATCAGAAGTCCCTGCACTCAGCCATTGAAGCCTTGATTATCTCACGCTTGGACTACTACAATGCACTCTACATGGGGCTACCCTTGAAGAGCATTTGGAAGCTTCAACTGGTGCAGTGTGTGAGGCAGGCAGTCTTTGCGGCCCCTAGAGTGGTCGGCAAGCAAATTTCATTAAAAAAGAAATAAATAGACCACCAGGTGATCCGTGCTCAGTTCTTCATCATGAAAGAAACGATTTGGTGGATGGAAACGACATACAGTGGTACTTCTACTTAAGAACTGTTCTAGATAAGAACCGGGTGTTCAAGATTTTTCTGCCTCTTCTTAAGAACCATTTTCTACTTAAGAACCAAGCCTGGAAAAATTTCCCAGGAAATTTGAGAGCGGCACGGAGGCCCATTTGCCCTTTAATTTTGGCCATCTCGGGCTTTTCTGGGCTGCCAGAGGAACCTTTCGGTGGCGGTGAAGGTGTCTTTGGCAGTCCAGAGTGAACAAAGCATTTTCCTTTCACTGGATGCTTGGAAAGGAAATAAAAAACTTTGCTGTGGTGACTCCCTCGCGCTGCCTCCCACACACCCGGCACGAGGTTGCCTCCCGGAGTGTCTGAGAGCAGAAAAGCAAAAGGGGATGCTTCACCCCAGCCGAATCAACTCGGCTTTAGCCAAATCAAGGAGTCACCACAGTGAAGGAAAGGTGCCGGCTACAAAGCAAGGAAGCGAGAGAAGAGGGGAGCCCTTCAGCATGGGAAGGAAGAGGAAGCAGGTGGCAGCCGCAGCCGCCTTTCAGTCAAAGGAGCGGGAGATTCTCCCCTCTCGCCTGCCTGGGTTTCTCTCTCTGGTGCAGTGTATGGGAGGCAGACTTGTGCCGGGTGTATGGGAGGCGTGTGCTTCTCCTCACCATCTCAGAGTCACTCTTTTTTTTTAAGCCTTAAAGTTTTGGAATTTTTTTGATTCCCCTCCCCTCATCTTCTTCCTTCGGCAGCAACTGTCCTATTCCTCTTCTTCCTCCTCCTCCTCCCACCCAAATTCTAAGCTTTTATTTCTTTCCTAATGGGTTTGCACGCATTATTTACTTTTACATTGATTCCTATGGGAAAAAATGCTTCTTCTTACAAACTTTTCTACTTAAGAACCTGGTCACAGAATGAATTAAGTTCTTAAATAGAGGTACTACTGTATTTACTTATTTTATTTAATTCTTGATTCCATTTATATTGCTGCCCATCTCACCTGAATGATGCAGGGTGGCTCAATTAAATAATTAATGCAATAATTTTTTTCAAAAATCATTTAAAATACAAACACAATAAAAGTCATTAAAATAATGAAAAAATAATTAAAACAAGATGACTAATTTGTGGGAGAGTACAGTACATTGCTAAAAAAAAAGCATCTAATCAACAGGCTCTCCACCTCTAGCAGACCACCAGGCATGAGGACAAAACCACATCTTAAGCGCTTTCTAGAAGGCCTGCAGAGCTGGCACCCTCTCATCTATGGCGAAAGAGGTGGAGGATGTTCTAAAACAGGGGTGGGCAATTAATTTTGCCATAGGGCCGCATGAGAAATTGGGATGGTCTTAGAGGGCTGGACTAATATAATTAACTCAGTTCTACCCAATACTGTATATTATTGGGTAGAACTGAGTTAATTATATTATAAATTATACATTATAATTATATATTATATATATATTATATTATAATTTGAACACCTGGTTCTTATCTAGAAAAGTTGGAGCGACCTCCGCAGGCTGGTCACAGACAGTAGGCAGGCTGCATCTGGCCCTCGGGCCGCATCTTGCCCAGGTCTGTTCTAAAGCAAGGGTCTCCAGCCTTGTTAATTTTTAGACTTCTAGACTTCAACTCCCAGAATTCCAAAGCTGGCTGAGGAATTCTGGGAGTTGAAGTCCACAAGTCTTAAAGTTACCAAGGCTGGAGAGCCCTGTTCTAAAGGACAGGTGCTGCAGCTCTCCTCCTAGGTCCCATCAGAGGACATTCCCTTGCTAGACAGGATCCCATGTGTCTCTTGCCAGACCTGATGTTTTACAATTTAAAGCAGTGTAGATTAAATTTCCCTTTCCGTCCAGCATTAAGTGATGCTATTCACACTTTGGGCCATGTGTCATGTTTTGAACCAGTCCACCAAAGCTTGTTTTAAAAGTCTGGGGTAACGAAATTATAATTTAGGATTATGACCTCAATCTTTGTACCCTGGAGGCTTTCCCAAGCTTTCTCAGATGCATGTGGAATTGCAGTTTTGCAACTATTTAGCAAAGAAAAGGATGTTGGAATCCCTTTGCTGAGCAGTGAAGACTTTGCAAACAAGGGAACAGCACATATAATAGCATAAGATGTTGGAGGAATAGTGGTTTGGACTATTCACAGTATTGGTCAAAAAAACCCCATGGGTTGTATTGTAGCTATTATTATGGATGCCATGCAATAAGCCTGTATTCTTTTATGTGGAATAGTTAATTTTTCTTCATTAAATGGGAGGGCATGAATGGTGATTTGGACACAGTTGATGTTAATTGTATTTTTTTTTAACTTCACCATCTCTGAGAGAAGAGGCTGAAATAGTTAGCAATAGCATTTTATATACTGCTTCATAGTGCTTTACAGCCAGTGGTGGGCTACTGCCTGGACGGGGGGGGGGACGCAGTGGGATAGCAAAAATGGAGCTCCACCCCAGAGCACCCAATTTGCACTGAAAGATGTTGAAAGAAAATGCAGGGTGTCCTGCAAAAGCCACACCCACAGTGTGGTAGCAAAAATTTTGGTAGTCCTTCACTGTTCACAGCCCTCTCTAAGTGGTTTACAGAGAGTAAGCATATTGCCCCCAATAAGTCCTCATTTGATTCACCTCTGAGTCAACCTTGAGGCTACTGAGATTCGAACTCCCAAACTGCTGGCAGCCGGTGATCAGCAGAAGTAGTTTGCAGTACTCCACTCTAACCACTGCACCACCAAAGATATTAAAATTAGAAATCCTGATGCTAAACTCTAAGAACTCAGCTGCCGAGATCGCTAATATCAGAGGTATTTTACAGCAATTATTACATTATACGCCAGTTTTGCCATGTCAGGCTACATCCTCTTGGTTCTCAATATTTAATCCCCCTTGGTATTGTTTTTTAATGGAAATACAGTCTGCGATGGTAAATCCTTCCAGAACCTTCTGAAATATTAATTAAAAAGAGCATTATTCATTGTAAGACTTTAATAACTACATTTCTGTTACCAATTATTGCACATTTAGCATGCTTTTCTGAGTATCAGTTATCTCTGAACTTGGCACTCTTCTTATGTTGCAACAGAAATGTTTAATACAAATTGAGAGAACATGCTTTTCATTGTACTCACTTCCCTTCTGTTTCTTATCAAATGTGCTACCTGGTAGCATGATCTTGTGGAGTGATAGCGCAAACTGTAATTTTTATTCCTGTAGTTAGTGATTCTTGAAATTAATTCCATTAAGAGCTCATCTGTTTTCAGGTTGTGAGGAATGGGGCTTGTAGGGAATTAGCATACAATGAAAACTGTAGATTGGATACTTTGTTTTCCAGAGATCTCAGGTATATTTATTAAAAAAAAGATTAGAAAAAAAGGACCTTCTAGTTCAGAGGTGTCAAACTCGATTTCATTGAGGACTGCATCAGGATTATGTTTGACCTTGGGGGAGCAGGATGGGCACTGCCAGCTTGAGTCACTCGTGTTGGGGGTGCTTATGGTGGCCCAAGCGCTCTGCGAGCGAAAAACGGCTCCTGAGCTCAGTTTTCAGCTTTGACGACCTCCTGCAATCCTCTGCCAATGAAAATAGAGCTTGGGAGTGCTGGCCGCAGCCCTAGCGAGCTTCATTTTCAGCTGCGATAGCCTCCTATAACCAGTGGCGGGCTGCACCTGGTAGGGGGCCACACAGTAGTGTTGTAGTGAAAATCGCGATGTGCACACAGCTTGCACGTCCACGCGCCCCCTCGAGATTCGGCTTCTGCACATGTGCTGCAAACAAATTCTTGCACGAGGATTCTTGTACACGTGAGAATTCTCTCATGCGTGAGATTTTGTCTATTTTTGGCATTTTGTTGCTTCCGGGCATGCGCGGAAGCAAAAAAATCACCGAAAATAGGCAAAATCTCAGAGAGCACACCAGTAGGGCCCAAGACGAGCAGCCCTTCATTGCCTATAACCTTGTCTGCAAAGATGTTTCTCAGGAGGGATGCCTGCAGAGGCATTGCGGGCCAGTCCTTCACTGTTTCCAGAGCGATCCTACAGGTCAGATCTAAGCACCCTGCAGGCCGGATCCAACCCTGGGCCTTGAGTTTAACACCCCTGTTCTAGTTTCTCCTAAGTATTAATATAACGTACATTTATTTTTAGAAGTCACGTGTGAGTTACATTATCTCTGTTTAAAAGATCATACACTGTGATCTACATTACTATTTAAAACGTGTGAAGAAATTATTTCTACTAATTCTTTCTCCACTTAATTCCCAGGAATAGAACAAATAAAATGTGAATAAGAGCTAAATTACAGCTGCCTTCAGTCTTCAAAGATCGTAATATCAATGTTAATTAGGCTGTTTTATCAACCTGTGTAACACAAACTGACATTTCATATCCTGTTCTTTCTCTCTTCCTGTCAAGTTAGACCTGGTTGACATTTTGTGATATTTCCTGATTTAGAATGGTAACATTATTTAGTTGATCATTCTCAGGACAAGGAAATACAGGTTAATCTAGTGAATGGTTCAGCTTGCAGAACATATTAGGTTAAAATGCAATTAGCTAGCTTGTGCCTCAGTGTGTTGTGTGGATCCAGCCAACATGGTTACTTTATTGCTCATGTAACCGGCAAACTCAGAAAATTGAGTAATAACACAGCCACTGACGTGATGCTTAATTCTTTCTTCTGCTCCTGTTTTCCATCTCCTTTGACTGAATTTATGGATCATGTTAAGCAATGACTGACCAACCATGATTGATTAAATAAGGCATAATTCGTGTAAGTGCATACAGCTTAATAAAACTTCAATCACATTTTATATCCACATGGACTAGGTGGAGAAAACAAGTTGAAGTACAGTTACAAAACTATATTTAAGCTTACCTGAAATTCAGCGTATCTTGTCAGAAGTGGCCTAAAATTCTTTGTAAAGGCTACCAAAATGCAATATTATGGTGGCCAGTTGACTATATGGATGCTACTAATTCCTGAATTGTCCAGGAATTTTATTTATTACAAATGGTTCTATATCACCTCAATAAAAATCAGTACCAGTAATATCATGCTACTGCCAATGTATAGAAGCCAGCAAATAGGATTATATTAATGTTTTTCATCCAATTCTTTTATCATAATATGGGGGAAAAGACTCTCATTGCCTTTGAAATGCTGTTCATGGTTTTCAGTCATATGTAGATTCATCGGTTTGAGATATTCCCATTTTCATTTCTAAACAAAACAACTTCAAAAAATGTCTCTATGGACTTAAATTTGTTTTTGAATACGCACAAGGTGAATAGGTTTTTGTAATATTCTTCCATTCCATCTATTTATCATGTTCTTTCCTGTTTAATTGCCCAACAATGGCATACAGTGCCTGTCCTAAGACTGCACTTAATTCTGCCCAAAACAGGGTATATAAATTCTCTTCCAGTATCAAAGTAAATCTGGACACATTTCACTGAATAGAAGTGGAAGGAATTATCATTTTTTAAAAAATAATCTGAGTTGTTCTATAGTAAGAGGCCATGAAATTAAACCTTGACAGCCTGCATTCAGCTATTGCTTCCTTCTGACTGTTCCTCTATCCACTGAAACACTTTGCAGATAAGTACAAACAGAGAGAGAGAGAATAGAACGCTTTCTGGTAAGGAAGTTAGGAGAGAGCTCAAAGGTGGATTCTTAAAAAAACAACAGACAGAAATCGGTGGGGTGGGGGAAATGGAAAGAGAACTTGGGCAGTGTGTCCATGCATTACGGGTGGCACAAGGAAAAATGGATCTAGACAATATTACAATATTAAAAGATAGAAACCACGTCTGCTGGAAGTTTGTTCCAAGGATCTACTACTCTTTCAGTGAAATAATATTTTCTCATGTTGCTTTTGATCTTTCCCCCAACTAACTTCAGATTGTGTCCCCTTGTTCTTGTGTTCACTTTCCTATTAAAAACACTTCCCTCCTGGACCTTATTTAACCCTTTAACATATTTAAATGTTTCGATTATGTCCCCCCTTTTCCTTCTGTCCTCCAGGCTATACAGATTGAGTTCATTAAGTCTTTCCTGATACGTTTTATGCTTAACACCTTCCACCATTCTTGTAGCCCGTCTTTGGACCCGTTCAATTTTGTCAATATCTTTTTGTAGGTGAGGTCTCCAGAACTGAACACAGTATTCCAAATGTGGTCTCACCAGCACTCTATATAGCGGGATCATAATCTCCCTCTTCCTGCTTGTTATACCTGTAGCTATGCAGCCAAGCATCCTACTTGCTTTCCCTACCGCCTGACTGCACTGTTCACCCATTTTGAGACTGTCAGAAATCACTACCCCTAAATCCTTTTCTTCTGAAGTTTTTGCTAACACAGAACTGCCAATACAATACTCAGATTGAGGATTCCTTTTCCCCAAGTGCATTATTTTACATTTGGAAACATTAAACTGCAGTTTCCATTGCTTTGACCATTTATCTGGTAAAACTAAATCATTTACCATATTACAGACGCCTCCAGGAATATCAACCCTATTGCACACTTTAGAGTCATCGGCAAATAGGCAAACCTTCCCTACCAAATCTTCCCCTATGTCACTCACTCAGATTTCTTACTGGTTTCAGTAAAAAGCAATATTGGTTACTGGGACTAAATTGGACTGGTCTCCATTAAAATGTGGAAGGCTTGTTAATTCAAGCAAAAAAAATAATCTGGAGAACTATGCTGAAGGGAAGATTTGGATGAGACCTAGGAGAAGATTTTGCCCACTCAATAAAGGTGATATCTCAGGGATCCCAGAACATTCTGTCAGTCAATGCTGAAAACAGAGCATATGCCAGTCTCGGGGAGAAAGAAGGCTGGCAGGCATATATTTAGCCCTTTCCTTATCTCTAACGTAGGATGTAAATAGAGAGGAGTGCAATTATAAATAGCCCATATGCACAAGCAAATTGGAGCAACAAGCTTGCAATCATACATGCAGTTAAAGAAATCACAACTTATGATATCCAGATGTAGAGAGGCAATCGAAAAAGACAAACAAGGGCAGCATTGGGTGGTAAGGGAAAAAAGAAAAAACACACTTTGGAATGCAATTAGCTCATTATACAGTAAATTCTGCTTGCAGAACTTACACTGGAGGAACCAAAACTAATGTTGTTAGCTTTTCTTAATAGAGAAAAAACAACTTCAAAAAAACAACAAAGGAAGCTAATGTTTTACTATGTCATTCATCAAATCCTATGAAGGCCCCTCATCATATTCCAGTTAAACAAAACTGAGAATGACTGGAAAGGTATTTTCATTTTGATCATTCGTTTGCTTAAAAACCAAACAAATTTATATTAGTCTGAAATGTAAAACTTTCTTTATTCCGATATAATAAATAGCTATGACTGCAAATGGTATGGAATTCAATAGAAAACTAAAACTTTTTTTATTTTAAAAAGCTGACGCAAAAACTCCTGTAATAATCTGTGGAAGACAGCAAGTGGCCTGTTAATTTTATCAAATTCTGATTTTAAAAAAATGCAGCCATTCATGGATTCCCATGATGACAAATTCAAGGCACATTGTTTGAGATCTTTGTTACCTTGTTTTGAATGAATTCACTAAATTGGTTTAGATCTCATTGGGCCCTTTTCTATATAAAGAGAAACTATAGCGCGGCCTGGGCATCCTTTACATTTTAAAATGTTATTACATTTTTATGAATTGCCAGGATAGCATCACTAGGAACCCTCCTTTTCTTTCCATTCACTGCATTTTTCAGAGTATAAGATGCACCTAGATTTTAAAGGAGGAAAACAAGGAAAAAAGTATTCTGAACCAAATGGTGTTGTAATATGTTATTTAATAAAATATCTGTGCAGCAGAATACTTTTTACAACGTGTACACTTTTTATAGACTTCAAACTTGACAGCTTTAAGACTTGTGGACTTTAACTCCAAGAATTCCTCCTCCAGTCATGCTAGCTCAGGAGCATACAGTAGTTCCCTCTAAGCTGAGCAGTGAGCAATCGCTCACTTAAAAATCATCATCAACTCAGAGTTTTTCAAACCTGCCCAGAAGCCGAGAGGGAAAAAGTGAGAGGGAAAGAGTGCCGCCCAGTCCCGAAGGGACTGCCGCTCAGACACTATACTTTTCCGCCCACACTAGAAAAAAATTAGAGGGGACATTGCTCAGGAGTGGGAGTTGAAATCCACAAGTCTTAAACTTGCCAAATTTGAAGACCCTTGCATCCCTAATCCCTAACCCAGGGGTCTTCAAACCTAACAGTTTTAAGACTAATGGACTTCAATTCCCAGAATTCCTCCTCTAGATAGGGTAATTAGAAGACAAAACCAGCCTCGTGTTTTTTTTTAAAAGGGCAATTGTTCACCTTTGTTTTTGCAAAACTTTGGTGGACAAAGGGTCTGGGAATCTGCAGAGAGTTCCTGGAGCCTGGGGAAGGCAAAAAATGCCTCAATTTTTGTGAAAAAATGGGAGAAAAATGGGGCCACGTTTGCCATTCCTCAACACCCAGGAGCTTTGGGTACAGCAAAAATAGCTGTATTCGGTGTATAAGACGCACCGACATTTCCACCCTCTTTTAGGGGCTAAAAAGGTGTGTCTTATACTTTGAAAAATAAGGTATTTCCTCTTGATTGTCATTTTATGATGTTTGTATAGCTGATACAGAAGCCTGTAACTTATTTTGTATGGGTCTGTCCTTGAAGATGACTTGGAAGCACCAGCTGGCATAGGACGCAGCTGTCTGCTTGCCCGCCAACACTGATCAGTCCAGCAGAATAATATCTATTTTGGAGAAGCTGCATTAATTGCCAGAAGGCTTCAGTTCAAGCAGGAGGTTGTAGTCTAAAATGTCCTTGCTGACCTGGGCCCTTGTTATCTTTGGGACCATCTTCTCCAGAATCTGCCTTTCTCTACATACGTTAGCCAAGAATATAGAATATGGATGCCCATTCTTAGAGACATCAGGGGGCAGGAGCCCAGTATATAATATTCTCAATGGCAGACTCTTCAGGTTAGGTTAACGTACTTATTATTATTATTATTTATTAGATTTGTATGCCGCCCCTCTCCATAGACTCGGGGCTGCTCACAACAGTAACAGTACAATATATAACAAATCTAATAATTAAAAATCACTAAAAACCCCTTATTTAAAAGAAACATACACACAAACATACCATGCATAAACTGTATAGGCCCGGGGGAGATGTCTCAGTTCCCCCATGCCTGGTGGCAGAGGTGGGTTTTAAGAAGTTTACGAAAGGCAAGGAGGGTGGGGGCAGTTCTAATCTCCGGGGGGAGCTGATTCCAGAGGGTCGTGACCGCCACAGAGAAGGCTCTTCCCCTGGGTCCCGCCAAACAACATTGTTTAGTCGACGGGACCCGGAGAAGGCCAACTCTGTGGGACCTAACCGGTTGCTGGGATTCATGCGGCAGAAGGCGGTTTCAGAGTACATCCTTTTATCTCAATAGAAGCAGGTAAAGCCATCCTTATTTCATAAAGCATTCAGTGAGAGACCTTTTAGATGAGAACAGTAACAAGGCCTTGTGTTTACAGTTTGGCACAGAATTGCTTTTATAGATGTTTTAATCAGGGGTGGGTTCTAACTTACCTCGCCTCCAGTTCGCTTACTCCGGCACTGCGCCAAGTGGCAGCATGCACATTGCACCCAGCACGCACATTGCACCCTGCAGGTGCACTTCACATGCACAGTGTTGAAAACTCAGTTTCTACACATGCGCACAAGCAAAAACAAGCAAAAGCCGAAACAAGATGGTGGCACATGTGCAGCACGAAAACTAAGCTTTTGCACATGTGCACAAACAAAAACCAGCAATTTTTTTAAAAAAAATCTCAAAAATAGAGTGTCCACGGACCAGCACTGACAGAACCTTCTCTGTGATGTCACCATAGGTTTACTACCGGTTCTATAGAACCAGTGCGAACTGGGAAGAACCCACTTCTGGTTTTTATTATTATTTTATTATTATTATTATCATCATCATCATCATCATCATCATCATCATCATTTATTTATTTATTTATTTATTAGATTTGTATGCCGCCCCTCTCCAAGGACTCGGGGCAGCTCACAATATAACAAATCCAATACGGTTAGCCCCATAGCCATATGAGTAGATGGCATTTGAATATGAATACTTCAATTTATTATTTTTAACTTGGCTTATCTTACTAAATTAATGAAAAGAAATTATGGTCCCAACTTTTTTCTCTTTGATCGTACCAGATCTGTTTGCTACCATACACAGGTAGTCCTTGTCTTACAACAGTTCATTTAGTGACCATTCAAAATTACAACGGCGCGTCCTTTGCAGCATCCTTATGGTCACATGATCAAAATTCAGACACTTGGCAACCGACTCATATTTATGACGGTTGCAGTGTCTCGGGGTCCCTTTTGCGATCTTCTCCAAGCAATGTCAGTGGGGAAGCCAGATTCACTTAACAACTACAGGGATTACCTTAACAATTGTGGGAAGAAAGAATAGAATAGAATAGAATAGAATTTTTATTGGCCAAGTGTGATTGGATACACAAGGAATTTGTCTTGGTGCATACATAAAATAAAATATATATTTGTCAAGAATCATGTGGTACGACACTTAATGATTGTCATAAGGATCAAATAAGCAATGAAGAAGCAATATTAATAAAAATCTTAGGATATAAGCAATAAGTTACAGTCATACAGTCAACATGGGAGGAAATGGATGATAGGAATGATGAGAAAAACTAGTAGAATAGAAGTGCAGATTTAGTAGAAAGTCTGACAGTGTTGAGGGAATTATTTATTTAGTAGAGTGATGGCGTTCGGAAAAAAACCTGTTCTTGTGTCTAGTTGTCTTGGTGTGCAATGCTCTGCAGAGACGTTTTGAGGGTAGGAGTTGAAGGTTGTACAATGTTGCAAAACTCACCTAACAAATGTCTCAGCAACAGAAATTTTGGCCTCAATTGTAATCCTGACTACCTGTATTCTGAACAAACCTTAGTGAAAAAACAGTGTGAGAACACCTGCTGTATTTGATAATTTTAAAAATAAAATAATGAGGTTTTCTTTTGGTCTAAAGTTCAGCAAGACACAGTTGATTGGATTCTATGGAGTCCCTTTTCCATTTCAGGATTCAGCCTTAAGAAGTTGGGTAAATTCTGAACAAATTAGTATGTATTCGTCTCATTCAAATGATCAAGCAGATCGCAACTTGTAGCAGTATTTTGGTGTCCAATAGAGTAAAACAGCAGCTCTTTGGTTCATTTGTTTTGAAAGTACTTTGTTGGTTGTTCATTACATTTTGGTTAGAAAGTGAGATCATGTAACTTGGGGAAACCTGGCATACACTTCCATATGGCATAAAATTTCCGCAAAATGGTACAATCTGTATAGATGTTTTTCTTGTCAGAATGACCGAGGTAGCTGCAAGAAAGACTTATTGTGAAATAAGCAATTTTAATTTGGCTAACAGCATGAATACTGATTTCTTAAGGAACATGGCAGTTTAAGAGCCTATACAGCCTATAGCAGGGGTCTTCAAACTTGGCTTGACTTGTGGATTTCAACTCCCATTCCTGAACTAGCATGACTAGAGGAGGAATTCTGAGAGTTAAAGTCCAAAATTCTTAAAGTTGCCAAGTTTGGCCTATAGCTCCCTTTTTAAAAAAACCCATTTTCTGTAAAGCTTGTAAATTAAAACATAACCCTCAAGCAAACTCTGGACTACATGTGTGTGAAAAGATACATGTGTATGAAAAGATACACCTTCCTTTTTGCCAATTTGACATATATTTGTTTTAACCCCCAAGGCATTACTAATGATCAATTTTCACCTATGGAAAGGGGGTGGAATGGTTTTGATATGTGAAAACCACAGTCCACAAACACAAAGAAGAAAAAACAAAAATGTTCAATGAAACTGTAAAGACTGGGCATATCTTTGTAGATTTCATTAGAAAGGTTCAGTATACCTGCCTTTAACTTGGATGTCAAGTCATTCAGGTAGGATTCAAACCTTACTCATAAAATTTTGCTGGCAGTGTGTGATAAAAATCAGAATATAATATTCTCTTGAAGTACGGAATTTGACAACTGGACAATGTAAATGGATTTTCCCTGCCCTTTCTATGGCCAAAATGTGACTATCGCACTACTAAAAGCATGAATGTATGATTCCATTGACTCAAAGAATTGAAAACCTGATTACACTTGCCACTTATGAATGGATTGCCTATAGATGTAAACATTGTATAATGATATATGGCATTCATTTATAGTAGGTTAGTAAGCTTCATGATATAGCTCCAGATTCAGAATCCTCCCTTATTAATTGGTAATAGAATTTTCAATACCCCATAGAAATTTTCTAAAAAAAGAATGTATTTTCTGAAAATATTTTCTAGATATATCAACTAGAATAATTTTCAGAATATAAATTAATCTAGGAAACATATTCACTTTTTAATATTTCATCCTTTCATGGCTGAAAAGACTACTGCATCAACTGTTCTGACTTTCACGCACTGTTCAGCTTTTGAGCCCAAGAAAATAAAATTGTCTACTACTTTCACTTCTTTGTCATAAACTGTAAACTTATTAAATATTGTATGCGAATTGACAATTATTTGGTCTTCTTAATATTTAACCTTATCCCAGATGTTGACTTTACATTTCTATTTTGATAATTAGTTCTTTTCAGTCTTCCTTGTAATTGGCCACTAAAGTAGAATTGTCTATGTATCTCAAGCTGTTACTAAATCAATATCCATTTTTTCTAATAGCTCTCATCTCTTTTTTGTATCATTTGCTAATTATGGTATGTTTGTGTGTATGTTTGCATGGTATGTTTGTGTGTATGTTTGGTTTTTATAGTAAGGTTTTTTACTTGTTTTATTAATTGGATTGTTACATGCTGTTTTTATCATTGTTGTTAGCCGCCCCGAATCTGCGGAGAGGGGCGGCATACAAATCCAATAAATAATAATAATAATAATAATAATAATAATAATAATAATATTTTATTAAAACTGAAATAAAAAGATAAAAAAGTTAGG
Source organism: Erythrolamprus reginae (assembly GCF_031021105.1). Classification (NCBI taxonomy): domain Eukaryota; kingdom Metazoa; phylum Chordata; class Lepidosauria; order Squamata; family Dipsadidae; genus Erythrolamprus; species Erythrolamprus reginae. Next base: position 298,404,773 of record NC_091950.1, read on the forward strand.
CAAATGAATATAAGAAAGAAAAAAGAAAAAGAAAGAAAGAAAGAAAGAAAGAAAAAGCAAATACTGTAGTGCAAAAAAAGAAAAATGAATACTAGGAAAGATTTTTTTAAAATAAGTGGTTCAATGTTCTTCACAGCAATTCTAAGTACAAACAATCTCTCTCTAAATTTACATCATATTATCGGGGTGAAATGTGAAATTTTTCCCTACTGGCTGTGGAAAAATAGAGGGTCCAGTGTGGACTCACATCCTACCACATGCATAGTGCCGGGACATCTGTTTGCAGCGTGAGCAAGCGGCAAGCGGTGGACAAGTAGAGGAACATGCCCGCCAGCAAAGAATGGGCACGTTCCTGTACCGGTCCACCGCTTGCCGCTTGCTCACTCTAAAATTCTCCCAGTTCAGAACGATTTGGGGAGACCGATAACGATGGCAAAGCACGAGCAGCCATTGTTATCGGTCTACCTGAATCGTTCCGAACCGGGAGCATTTTACCCCTGGATATTACTCTTCCTTTTATATCCTATGTAATCAAACCACAGATCACAAATTCATTTATTGTCAGTAAGAGGCTACCAATCAACAACAAATATAGATAATATATTTTATATAAACAAAGAAGTCAATTCATCTATTTCAATAAAATCTGACAATTCCACAAAGCTTTTCTCTAGGGTAGTGTCGAATCTTTCTATCTTTATATTATATGGTAATCTTGCTTTCATAATCATACACTGAAATAATCTTCCATGGCTTTTTTTAATCTGTTCATCCACTAGTCCTAAAGGAAAAAGTTCTAGTTCTAATTGAATCTTTATCTTTAAAATCCTCTGTATCAAGGTATGCATTTGAATCCATTTTTACAAAAACTTTTTTGTATCACAACAAACTATGATAAAATGTCCCTTCATGTTCTTCGCATTTCAAACATATATTTGAAGCGCTTTTACACATTCTAAAAAAATTATCTTATATCATGTATCAACATTATATCATTTTATTAAAAATCTCTTTGAGATTATAATATGGTATAAATTTCAACCCCTTTTTAACCATATTTTCCCATTGACCCATCTATATACTATAATCAAAATTCTTAACCCCCTTTTTTTTTCCCCCATCTTGTTTTTCCCGTTTCAAATTTCAACACCAGTTTGTATGTCTTAGCAATTAATGTTTATCATAGGTACACAATTGTATTTCAAATTCTTACTTTGCTCCATACAATAAGTCTTTTTATTCATTTTTAGTCTTTCAGATAATTGTTCAGTTGATTTGATTTTAAATCCCCCCTTTGATTGTTTTTAAATAAGTTCTGATACTTCAACCATTTATTTTTATTAACCCTTTCTTTTATACTATATGCTTCTTGAACCGCGATCCATAAAGGTATTTTCAGACACAACTTGATTTTATATCTCTTCCATATGACCTAGACGACATGTCTAATAAAATTATTTTTAATGTCTACATTAATTTTAACTTTATCATAGCATAAATACTCATTTCATCCAAACTTTAGGCTGTGATCTTTTAACTGTAAAAATCTCTTGTTTCTCAGCAATATCCATTCTTTCATTGAGACAAAACAACAATCAGTGAAATACTATTTCAAATCCAGGAAAGCCAAGCCTCCTTTCCTTTGCATCTTATAACACTTTATATTCTGACTTGAATTTTTTTCTTTGCCACTGTTTAAACGGTGCATCAGTTGCCAAAATTTGTATGGTCTGAAATAAATTCTAGGCAAAATATTCATTTTTATCACAGAAATTCTTTCCAACAGTAACAATTTTAATTTCTATCCTAATATATCTTTTTCACACAATGTCTTAGCACTATGATTTTGAAATAACGTACAATTTATATTCAGCATAGTAGTAACCAAGTATTTTACTTTTTTCTCAAATCTTAAAAACCAATTTTCTCCATCAGTTCTATTAGATCTTCTAATTTCATATTTTTGTGAACATGTCTTCTGATTAATAATCTTGAAACCTGCTAATGTACCAACCCCCCTTAATTTTTCCATCGCCAGTCCATTGAGTGGATCTTATAAAAAATAATCTGCAAATGTCTTCAACAAAAATGTTTTTTTTATTTTAACTCCCATAATTCATTGTCTTATCAATAGCTCACAAACCAAAATGAATAAAAGTTCTGACAGTGAATCTAGCATTGTTGTATTAGTTTTCTATTAACAATTATTTCTCTTTTTGAGAAGTATAAATTGACCTTACCTACCTAATATTATTTCCAAGGTTCATATGTTCCAGAATTCTAAACACACACACAAAATCCAATTCAAATTGTCAAATGCCTTCTCTGCATTTATCAATTACAATCAACCTTGTAATTGCCTTTTATGTAAAAAGCTGCATTGATCTTCCTTAATAAAATCCTGTAAAATTATTTTTTATCTTTCAGCCAAAACAGTTTGTAATCATTATTCAATAAAGATCTTTGTTGATAATTTCTTGTACTCATCAGGTAACTTTATAATCTTTCCATTCTGCAAAATAATATTTCTTGACTATTGTATAAGGTCCCAATCACAATTCAGGAAATCTAACTAGAGACTTGCCAGTCTTTTATCGGATATTCCTTCCATGTTCTTCAAGAATTGTTCTAAATCTTAAGCATTTTTTCCCTCTAAGTTTCAAAAATGCCAAACTATCCAAATTCTTTCTCCAACTCTCTTTATAACTTCTATCCAACGTCCACTTTGTCAATAATTTGTTTGGAATTTATAGCCAGTGGCCCTACAGATTTTTCAAACTTCTTTCTGATCTTTTTTCATCCATGCAAATCTTTCTTCCTTTACCTTTTTAACAAATTGTTCAAATAATTTCTGCAATAAATCTGATGAAATGCTCTTATCTGTATGTTGTTCCAACAAACCCACATGTCCTTTTCCCAATTTGAGTTTTCATTGTGGTTGCCATGGTAAGAAAGTAAAAGTATGTTAATTACTACAGAGAAAGTAAAAGGTAGGCTTTCTTTTTTTCTGTTTTGTTTTCCCCACACTTAACACTGTAGTCCCAATTGCCTATCCATATACAGTCATACTGTCCAGTTCCTATTACTCTTATCTTCTTGCTTTGTATAATCCATTATTACTGCCCTTAAAAATAAACCATTAATATTTGCATAAAGATCTAATTTGTTAGTCTAATTAATGTTTCTATTTTAAAAGGCAGTTTCAACAGAAAAAAATAGTTTTTATTTTTATTTAAAAAAAACATTGTCCCCCTTGTCCATGTAAAACTTTCTTATATCAGAATCTTGCTTTTTAAATTCAAATCCTCTAAGATAGCAGGGTTTTTTTTCTCTGCTTAAAATTTCAAAAAGAAGGCATTCGCGGAGTCTTTGATCTTCAACGCTATTTGGAATATCTCTCTTATGTTGTAAAGCAATTAAATTGTATAGTGATTAAGAAGGTAAGGCTTTTGCAAGGTCAAAAGACTATAAAGGCTGCACGGCAATTTAGGGCACATTGTAAATCCCTTAACTCCCAAGCCGCTTGACCAGAAGAAACTAATGTCCTGCAGCCTCCTTGAGAGACGCAGCTCTTCTAGAGCTTGTGTTGGTGATCCCCTAATTTCTCTTTCCTCTGGAAAAATTTGTCAACCAGAACTATCTGCCAGGCTGTCTCTGCTTGCACAGATGCTCGTAGAGACATCTAACCAGTCTTTACTCATCCAGAAGCCCCTACTAACTCTCATCTCTACTAGTTCTCATGCCATATATTCACTGTGTAGATTTAGCAGATTACGAAGACAATAAGCATCTTTGTCTCGCTCCCTTTCATATTCTAAAGCATTCTGGTTTTGTCCAGATTAAATTTTTATGGCGGTTTCTTGCTCACTGGAAAGATTCCTTAGAAGAGTAATCAGGTGTTCTGTTAGAGTCACCAACCTTAACCTACATGCTAGGGTGATTCGAGCAGTTCAAGTGCCGCAACATCCAGGCAGGGGAAGTGTGTCAAAATAGACAAGGCGATGGTCAAAGTAACAAAGTTAAAACCTCACTATTCTGGAGACATGCAGCATTATTGTCCTACAATAGCGGTGGGGCTTTAACTGTAATGTTGTAACTACTGTCTTGTCTTTGATCCATCCTTGCAAATGCTGTTTGTATCAAAAGCCTCTCAATAAAGCAAAGATAACACGCACACACACCTTTGTAATGCCTTCATTTCTGACCTCATGCCCCTCTGGCTTTTTAAAGCCTGATTTTTCCCCCCCGGGTGTTATTTCTGCATAGTTCTACTCTTCTTAGTAAATCTTAAGCAACATTCCTACTTATAAGCATGACCCAAATTAAATAAATGGAATTATGGGGGGGAAAACCCACCTAGATTATTACATAACTTTGTTCACATTTGTTGTAAGATTTTATTGTAATTTTTTTCTTTGGGCACACTGGCACACATTAAAAATGAAATTCTGTTGCCTGCTCTCTGCAAAAGTTATTGATGTCACTCTACAGGTTTAAATATGTAAATATTTTCATATCATCTATTCCGGATGCTTCCATATTTGACAGCTACTCTATTCCTCACTTTTTATTAGGGATGGCTCCAAAATCTTTCATCTTTCCTTCATCTTATAATCCTGTTCATAATGGGTTTCTTTACATTTCCTTTTAAAATAATTTGCCTCTATTGCATCTCTTCCATAATTACATTTTAAAATATTTTTTACATAGATGTTAAGTTTTCCTATGATTCTTCTGATCTTCTTAAAAAGATCTTTCACTTTTTCTATTGTTACATTTCTCTGCATGTTAACATTCTTGCTGAAGATCTCTTAGCCTTTCTTGCTGGATATTGGGAGTTTACAGTCAGTCAGTCATTGTCCAGAGCTTTGTTGTTGTGTTCCCTCACTGTCATGCTGGCTTGTTCTGCCAGTCACTAAGATATTTCTTTTTTATAAAAAATGTTGGTTTGGTTTGGTAGTATGTACAGCATTTCTTATCTTTTCCCATAGCTTTTCAGTTGCTTTTTCACTTATGTTAACCATATGGGACATTATTTCTAGCATTGATCTTATATTCTGATTGCGTATTTTCTAGGTCATGCATTAATGGCACATCTGCTGTCCATAATTCTCTAAGTTTAACCTACATACTCAACACCAATAATTAATGGCTTGTCAATAACCTTCCCCCAAAGTGTTTGGCTGACTGGATTGTACTTCCTCATCTTTTGTATCCTATTATGCAATTGATTTGGTTCCACTGTTGTCAACCCAATAAAGTTTGCATGTAAAGGCCGTGTTTATATTCCTCAAAGCAAAATAAGCATTAATGACAACAACAAAAAATTGCTTCTCAAATCTCTATTAATCTACAGTATCTTCTATGTATTTTTATATAATTTTATAGAAAATTGTACTGTATATAGAACTTTTTGATAGTTTCCTCCGCTGCCTCTACAGTACTATAGGTGCATACATTTACTGATGCTTACCCGATATCTAATACTCTTAATAGATATGCTGTAAATCTTACTGGTTTCTAGCCTAGCATGTACTTAGCAATTTCCTTTTAGAATACAGTATACCTTGTTTTATAGCCCTTCCTCAGCAACTTTATTCCATCAAAACAATTCGTGATCTAAACCAGGGGTTGCTAACCTTTCGGACCTCGGGGACCACAAAATTCATAATTTTAAATCCCGCTAATATAGATTTTTAAAAAGGTAAATAGTATTTAGTGCAATATAAAAATGCAAATAATTTTTCTGCGGATCACCAAAATTTTCTCGTGGACCATAAGTAGTTCTCGGACCACCAGCTGGTGACCACTGATCTAAACAGTATATCCTTTGGCATTAGAGGAAGAAAGCAAAACAGCAATTTCTCACTGTTATACTTTAGCCATTGACCCCAATACTCCTGCTACATGATTCCAGAGGACTAAATACTATTTTAGAGGATTGGGACAATGATATTGTGGACTGCAGGTTGAAGAAAGAACTGGTGAATGTTGCTGTTGGAAATCTTCTGAATTCCAATTGTTTCATAAACGGGGGGGGGGGGGGGGGGACCAACCCAGTAAGACTGGATTATCTAGTACAAAAAATTGATCATGAGCAAGTCCTTCTAAAATTAAATGCACAGAATAATTTTAGGGTGTGGGAGAGCTTCCTTATGGCTTATTTTTAACTATTACTTCAGCAGCTTCCATCTTGCCTTTGTATCACCGATTGTTCAATCTATACTATGATCATAAGGAAATAAATAATGGTTTTGCTGGAGCATATAGTTTACCTTCTACAAATATATATATATATATATTAAAAGAACAGTGGGTAATTGTTACATAAGAACATAAGAAGAGCCATGCTGAATCAGGCCAAAGCCCAGCGAGTCCAGCATTCTGTGTCACACAGTGGCCCACCAATTGTCCATGGGGATCTTGAGCAGAAAGAGAAGGCAAGACCCTCCCTTTCCCCTGACCCCCAACAAATGGTACTCAAGGGAATCCTGCCTGTCTCAACCAACATAGAGGCGGCACATGGACATCCATTTTAATAACCACCAATACACTTGGCATCCATGAATCTGTTTAACCCTGCCTTGAAGCTATCAAGGCGGACAGCTGTCGCGACCTCTTCTGGAAGTGAATTCCATAAACCAACAACCCTTGATTTGTCCTCGCTTTCTTACCTATGAGCTTAGGGAGTGCCCCCTTGTTGACAATTTAAAGAGTGAATACAAAAACAGCTTTGACTTAGAGCTGCAATTATCATCAAATTGCAATTCCCAGAATTTGATCTAGCTGTTTAGTATAGGTGATATTTTATAAATTGTCTAATCATCTTTTTCAGGCCCAATCTGTTCCACATCTTTCAGTGCTTGCCTACTGTAAAAAGGAAATTAGCATCACTTCTAAAAATTGTCTACTGCCAATTGTCTAGATTCAGAAATTACACTTTTGGCCTACTGTGACATAGTGCAGTTGAGATCCCTCCATAAGATTAGGGTGTTATGTATTACCTAGAGAAGTATTTTTTTTTGGGGGGGGGGATAGGTTTCATTTTGGAAGCACCTATGCCTTCAGTTAAAAACCAAGCGATCCCTTATCAAGAGTCATGGATTTTCTGAAGAGCTTCAGAAGTGATTGCTGCCGCTTGGCACAAGGCTGCTTTTCCCTTTGCCATTTAAACTGTATTCTTTTGCTTGTTCCCACCAGTCCTGAACTCATCCAAGTGGCCGATTCTTTCAGATTCCCCCATCAGCCCCTTTTGCCTGGGGAACAGAGGCCAGCCTTGTCAAGGGGTCTGCTAAATGAAGTGGAGGGTTCAGTGGTGGAGTGTGAGAAAATTCTCAGCAGCTATTCAAGGCCGTGGACCAGGTGCACCCACTTCCCCAGCACCGAGGAGCTTCTACCGCCTTGTATCTCAAGCTGCCAAAAAAATTGTTTACTCTTTGGTAGCAAAACAACATTGTTTACTTTATGGGGGAAAAACAGCGAAGGCACAAAGTGTTTCAAACGCACCAAGGGCTTCACAAACCTTCCAGTGTGCTATAACACTGAAAGCATTAAGGCAAAAAAGAATGCCTGCCTGCAAGTGTGTGTGTGTGTACACATGGGGAGAGAACGGAGGCCCGATACAAAACAAGGTTCTTCTCTTTGGCACCAGTGTTCTGGGACGCGTTAAATGTAAGAAAGGGGAAAAACAAGAGGCTTAAATGGAGAGCAGCATTCCTTTATTTATCGCTTAGGTCTACAATGGCTACCTTTGTGCAAGAGCAACCCTGCTGCCTCCTCAAGACATGCCTCCTTTTTGATCAAGAAAAGCCCATCTGCATCCAGTATATTAGAGAAGGTTTTAAAAGATACAAGTTTTGTCCTTTTGTGACTATTCCTCATGTATTGGTGCCAAAGTTATTATCAGTTTAGGTGGTCTGTTGAACAATTAAAAGTCAACTATGAGCTGCCTGAAGGAAAGTTTAAAATGTGCCTTGGGTTTTAAAGAGACTCATGCCTTCTAGGGACCCTTCGCGGCTTCTTGGCATTTCCAGTTCAGCTCCGTTTTTAGCCTTGCAAACTGGCTCCTCTGGCGGAGTGTGTCTTCCAAACTGCAGCTAAAATGTCCTTCCGGTCAACGACTACTTCACCTTCAACCTCAACAACACAAGAGCATGCAACAGATTCAAACTTAATATTAACCGCTCCAAACTTGACTGTAAAAAATATGACTTTAACAATCGAGTCGTCGAGGCGTGGAACTCATTACCGGACTCTATAGTGTCTACTCCCAACCCCCAACATTTCTCCCTTAGGCTCTCCACGATTGACCTCTCCAGGTTCCTAAGAGGCCAGTAAGGGGCGTACATAAGTGTACTGATGTGCCTAACGTCCCCTGTCCAATTACCTTTCCTTTTCTCTTATATCCTATATATTCTCTCCCTCTCATCCACTCTTCTTCTTTTTTACTTACTATCCCTATATATACTACTTAATGTCTATTTCATTCCATATGTATTGTATATTGGACAAAGAATAAATAAATAAACAAACAAACAAACAAACAAACAAATAAATAAATAAATAAAAGAAGGCCACTCTAGCCTGTCTAACTTTGCCACTTTCCAATATTGCCAGTTCAATATTTTATGTGTAGCTTCATCTGAGAAAATCGGAGATGCGGTCATTATTCTTTTTTTCAAGGCTGCAAAAGTGCAAACATTTGTCAACTAAATCTGTCTCCAAGGAAATGGAAGACTTGACAGGCGTCTGCACAATTAGAGATTTCTGAATGTTGCGTTTCCCCTCTTCTCTGATCCTCAAGACAGTTTCCTGGGCATGAAGGCATCTCCTGTGCTCTCTAGGGAAAGTTCTCTCAAGTTGCTCTACTACAACAATGATGGCGAACCTTTTTTTCCCTTGGGTGTCGAAATATCACATGCATGCCCAAGCCCATAATTCAATAGCCCCCTGTGCACCACACCCCCAACCTGCTCCTGTTTCCTGACTTCCAGTGGGTCTGGTATTATTATTATTATTATTTATTAGATTTGTATGCCGCCCCTCTCCGTAGACTCGGGACGGCTCACAACACAATAAAACAGTTTATAACAAATCTAATAATGTACAATTTAAAATATTTTTAAAAACCCATTATTAAGCAGACATACATACAAACATACCATACATAAATTGTATAGGCTCGGGGGAGATATCTCAATTCCCCCATGCCTGACTACAAAGGTGGGTTTTGAGGAGTTTATGAAAGGCAAGGAGGGTAGGAGCAGTTCTAATCTCTGGGGGGGAGCTGGTTCCAGAGAGTCGGGGCCGCCGTTTTTCGCCCTCCCCAGATTCTAGGGCTTTCCCTGGATTCTGGGGAGAGTGAAAACGCCATCCCATGCTTCTCCCAGAGGCCCTCCAGAAGAGGAAAATACCCTCCCAGAGCCTTTGCATAAGCCAAAAATCAGCTGGCCATGCACACTGGGAGCCGAGCTTGGTCAACAGCTCATGTGCCAGCAGATATGTGCTCTGGCCTCCAGAGGGCCTCCGGGGGATTGGGGGAAGCTATTTTGTCCTCCCCAGGCATTGAATTATGGGTATGGGCACTCGCGTATGTACAATAGTGACCACCCACGGTCTTTCGGCACCCAAGGGGGAAAAGGTTCACCATCACTGCTCTAGAGCAGTGTTTCCCAACCTTGGCTGGGGAATTCTGGAAGTTGAAGTCCAGATATCTTCAAGTTGCCAAGTTTGGGAAACACTGCTCTAGAGCATAAAAGATTAGACAATTCTTATTCATGCAGCTCTGATTCAATGACAAAGTGAGTTTCTAAATTGCTGCCCGTTTCTAAGTTTCCTTTATTATAGATCTCAAGTAGGCTAACCATCAGTAACACGAACGCCATTCTGCATATTTTTCGGCAGACTGCCTCCCGATTTGCCACCGACATTATGCAGTAGCAATAACTGGGATCACATGTCCGCTTACACTTTTTCTATGGTCTCCACCATAGATTTTCAATAAAAGATTGAGTTAAATTTAAAAATTTGCAGACCAGAGGATGAATAAACGATGTGGAAGAAATCATCTTTAGGGGGGGAAATGCGGGTACAGAAAAATGTGATTTTTATTCCAGTTACCGGTACATCTTTTTTTTTTTTGTCCAATACACAATAAGGGTTTTAGTGGGTATATATTTATATACACATAGTAAAATACATGATGAAGGTTATAGAGGAGATACTCATAGTAAAATATATCTAAGAAAGAATAGAAAAGAAGATATAGTAATAGAACATATCAATGAAAGAATAGAAGAAGAGATATAGGAATAGAAGAAAGATATAGGAGAGCAATAGGACAGGGGATGGAAGGCACTCTAGTGCACTTGTACTCGCCCCTTACTGACCTCTTAGGAATCTGGATAGGTCAACCGTAGATAATCTAAGGGTAAAGTGTTGGGGGTTTGGGGATGACACTATGGAGTCCGGTAATGAGTTCCACGCTTCAACTCGGTTACTGAAGTCATATTTTTTACAGTCAAGTTTGGAGCGGTTAATATTAAGTTTAAATCTGTTGTGTGCTCTTGTGTTGTTGTGTTTGAAGCTGAAGTAGTTGCCGACAGGCAGGACGTTGCAGCATATGATCTTGTGGGCAATACTTAGATCTTGTTTAAGGCGTCTTAGTTCTAAGCTTTCTAGGCCCAGGATTGAAAGTCTAGTCTCGTAAGGTATTCTATTTCGAGTGGAGGAGTGAAGGGCTCTTCTGGTGAAGTATCTTTGGACAGTTACTTTGGTCATACACTCATGTTTTTCACAATACATTCTGTGAACTGCAGAAAAGATTATGCACTAGTACGTTAGAGATGTGTTGTGGGAGAAAAAGGGCAGCAAACAAAGTTTTCTTGTACATCTTTTTAAACTTAAGCTTTGGGAGGAAAAAAAATTCCAAAATTAGTCTTAGATTGCATCTTTGTTTTTTTAAGATACACAAATTGTGGTGTACCGGTTGCGTGTGTACGTTTGCATTTTAAATTTATATAAACAGCTCAGAGCATTGTTAAGACAAAAAAAACCCCACAACACTGATGTGATTAATCTACTTGTGCTCTTCTCTTGGTTTATTTGGAAGCATCAAGCTGCACAATGCCAAAGTCAGGATATTGCGATGATTAATATAGCTTAGCCCCTTTTAGATTTACTTTCTTGTTCTGATGGTGATGAAATTAGATAGAGCTCTTTAGATTTGCCACATTTGGTGACTAAGAGACTTCATGGTGCTCTTTAGGTTTTTCCCTGAGAATCTGTTGGGCCCTTCAGACAAGGATTTTTGAAATTTTCCCTTCCCCCTAGGCTTATAGAATTTATACATGGTATGTTTGTATGTATGATTGGTTCTTTAAATTGGGGTTTTTTAGATTATTTTTAATATTAGATTTGTTTACATTGTCTTTTTGTTGTTGTTAGCCACCCCGAGTCTGCGGAGAGGGGCGGCATACAAATCTAATAAATAAATAATAAATAAATAAGGATTTGGTTGCAGCCTGGAATAGGTGGATGATTGAGAGCGTGAACCAGAGTCTACGGAGAGGGGCGGCATATAAATTTAATAAATAAATAAATAAATTGCTCCTGTGCTGCATTTCTCTAGTAATTTGGGAAAAAGACAAAATGAATCCAGCTAAACACAGGCCAACATTGTGACAACGATCAGCATTTGCTGATAGCTGCCTTGCTTTAGAGTGACCTGTGCCTTGTTTGGGAGGCTAGGCAACAGGCAAAGTTTTTTATCACTTACGATATTGAATTCCTCGATAAGAAACGCAAGGAAAGACAAAATCATGTGGATTTGCTTGAATTATTTGTTCCACCTTCTCCAGTTTGATGCCCTTCAGAACCCTCATAAATTAATATCTCTTCTAAATTAAGAAAGCTTGGGGAAAGCTTAATTAAAATTAGTTTTTCTTATGGCCTTACATAACTGGCTGGTTTCTGCTGCACTCTGTCTTTAAATAGAACAAAGCTTTTTGAACCAAACCGCACCATCGGTGAGTATGAGACAGAAAACAGCAAATTCCATTAAGTGCATAAATAAAGTGTATATATTGTGCATGATATTCAAAATAGCCGATCAAATGATAAAAATGAATATTCGTTTATAATAGTTTATCCTATACAATAATTACTATGATTCTGAACCTGATGGCCCTCTCAGCTAATAGTGTGTGCATATATAGATGTGGTGTTTTCTATTATAAAACTGAATAAATGCAATTTAATATCTGAATTATTTGTATAGATTCAAAAGTGCTGCAGTTTTATTTGTTGATAGGTTATATGTATTATACTATAAGTGCATTTCCATTAGCGGTGGGTTTCTCCCAGCTTAGCCTGGTTCTCAGAACCAGTAGCGCCGGCGGTGCACAGAAACCAGCAGTAAAGGGTTTTAGAACCACTACTGATTTCAATAGATACCGGTAGTATATTTACTCAAAAGTAACTTCAATTGAATTCAGGGACTCTTTCTTCTAAGTAAATTGGAGTAAGATTACAACACACAGTTTAATTCAGGACTGCAAGGAGAGGAACCCTACAGTAAAACCAAAAATCTACAGAACATCTATGTTATTTTGTGCATTGCACACATTTGTACTGTAAAATTGGGAATTCTGAACCACCTACGTTTTTATATTTGCTAATAAAATGTTTTTAAAAGTTGATCTTATTATGATTTCATATCACTTTCATGCAGTTCATAAAAATATTATTTAAATTCTCGTTACAAACTTAACCTAGGTACTAATTTCACTTGGGAACCAAATCTATATAAATTTGCATAGCAGACTGATATGGAAGACACAAAACATTCAGCTAACAGATCACAGCAGAAACCTATGAGAAAGGAAACAGAAAATGTCGCTCTTCTAAAATGATGTGGTTTTCCTTCTCTTGTTAATTTTATAAATTCTAATTATTCATGTATCTCAGAATAACAATATTTTAAATCAGTGGTTCTCAACCTTTCTAATGCCGCGACCCCTTAATACAGTTCCTCATCTTGTGGTGACCCCCAACTATAAGTTTAGAGCAAATTCTTCCAACAGATCTTTAAGCTGATTGGCAAGAGGTCAGAGGGGCCCCCCCTGTAAACACCTGATTGGTTGGATTGTAAAAATATGTTCCGAGATGCCAGAATAGAAGCTTTAGTTGCTAACATCATTGGAAATTTGTCTTTTCCCATGGTCTTAAGCGACCCCTGTGAAATGGTCGTTCGACTCCCAAAGGTGTCCCGACCAGTGTTCCCTCTAATTTTTTTTTGGGGGGGGGCGGAAAAGTATAGTGTCTGAGCGGCAGTCCCTTCGGGACTGGGCGGCACAGAAATAATAAATAAATAAACAAACAAACAAACAAATAAAAAACCCACCCTATTTTGCCTCAGAGAATTTCAAAATAAAATACTGTACTGTGTGTCCATAACAGTGAGCTCATAATAGGGCAACTCTATCAATATCAAAATGCCACTTAAATAGTTGAGCTAGTTTCAAACTAGATTTTTATTTTCTTTCTCTCTTCCTTACTCCTATTCTTTTTCTTTCTCTTTTCCTTCCTCTCTTTTTTCTATCTGTTTCTCTCTTTTCCTTTCTCTCTCCTTCCCTCTCACTCTTTCCCTCTCGGCTTCTGGACAGGTTTGGAAAACTCTGAGTTGATTATGATTTTTAAGTGAGCGATTGCTCACTGCTCAGCTTAGAGGGAACTATGGTCCCGACCCCAAGGTTGAGAACCACTGTTTTAAATAAACTAATTTAATCAAATGAGTTGCAGTATTTAATCAAAACTGCAGTCTTTATGTTATATTCCCAATAATATTTGCTTTACATTAAAATAAATTTCAAGGAACCAAAGCACACCATTTTTTCCAGACTAAACCCAAAAGAAAAATGGAATCCAGGATTATTCTCAAAGTACCCTGGAAATCTTGAAGCCATTCAATAATAGGGGTAGCAGAACTATCAAATAATTTTATTTCAATCTGCTCTTCACTCTTACGAAGATTATTTCTTCTAAGGTAGTATCCACAATCTATTAAAACAATTTTATTTGTGTATACATAGGCAGATTAAAACTATTCACTTTCTATCATCAATTTAATTCTTCATTTTTAAAAAAGTATAAGCTTGTTGAAATTTTTAAAAAGGATGATGAGCACTAGGTTTATATTATTTGGCAAGCTGGAAAGGAAGCATTAGAAGAAACATTAGAAGTGAGGTTTGGGGTTTCAACCTGGAATATTTTTGGGAGAAATCTATATACTTTGTTTAATATTCAAACTACAATTCCTTATAGGAACTTCATTTAAAAGTGAATATAATTGTCCTTAATTCAAACTCCTAAAATTGAGCTCACAAAGATATTCTCAAATTTAAAAAAAATCTGTGGAAGAAAAAAAAATATATCAATTTAGCCATCCAATAACTGTTGTATTTCAAAAAATGCTATGATTCCCAAAGAACTGCCATTTAAAGTAAGATACTTTGGTGTAAGAAAAAAGATGCAATGGTGATGAGAAATGCAAAACCCATTTTGCACTATTTCAATATGACAAAGATGATTTTGGAGAGCAATCTTACTACACACTACCCCTAGCTTGAAGCTAGGAGTCAAACATTGTTTGTGATATACAATTAAGGCAATCCATTTGATATCAAAATTATGACTGACATATCTAAAATTATGAGCAAAGCTGAAACAGGATTGTAGAGATTATAGCCAAAAATATTATATCTTGAAGTTTGCCCATCATGACAACATGTCTTTAATCTCACTGTGTCTACATAAAAAGAATGAAGTGAGGACTTTTTATAATGAACTAAAACACCTGAGAGTGATTTTCCAGATCTAGCAGCAAGTGTAAAAGAATGTTAGCATTATTTCTGTTGCTACTGTTTTGGGTTTTTGTGTGTGTCAGTAATTACTATTCAAAACAGAAAGGAAAATTAAACTAGAAAAGTGAGGCATAAGTGTACAGTTGCAAAAGGAGCTAAAGGCTGGTAGCTTCCCCCCGCCCTCCCCAATCCTGGATATATTTGTTGTAAGTTTTATTTTAATTAAATTGTCAGATCAACATTTCAAAAGCACAACAGACCTCTAAAGAGAAATGTCTGAATTTTTATGACTCAAATGGATATTAGAATTATATTAATAGAACTAAAGCGTTCTAGAATAGGAAACAAACCTTTAAAATAAAAAAAGCCCTTTAAACTAAAAAATTGCGATGATAGTGAGAAAAATATTAGAATGTGCGGAAATGAGTAAATTAACGATGGAACTACACGATAATGAGGAAATGGAGTTTTATGAGATGTGGGATAAATGGTATAAGGAGGTGGATCAAAATAAAGAGTTTAAAATATTGTTATAAAGTAGAAATGAGAGGAGAAAAATGTATGCATTTTAAAGGAGCCCTTTCTTTTTCTTTTTTCTCTTTGATGTATATAAATATACATGAAGTAAATAGGAGTTAGAAAAATAAATGGGAGATTCATTATATAGAGACAAGGAAATATAGAGAATATGTATAAGACATTAGTAGAAATACGGAAAATTGTAAATAATAGTCAAACTAAAGAAAAATCTGTAACAGTGATTAGTTTTCTTTTTCAATATTTGTTGTATGTTTTTGTTTGTTGTTTTTTAAAAAAACAAATAAAGACTAATTTTTAAAAAAAAAACCTAAAAAATCTGACAGCCCGTATTGCACAAATATTTACGGTCTTGTCCTTGTTTCACCTTTATAATGGAAAAGAATACGATTTTTCTATATTTATCCAATGATGTATGAATCAGCTTTGGCAAATTTCAAGAAAAAAATTGTTTAAACACAATTCAAAGAGATAAGATTTATAAATTGTTGCAAGATCTATTTTCCTTATGTAAAATAAAATTTTTACTATTGCAGAGATTGATAACATAACAAAAATGGTTTTAAAGAATATATATAAGTATTTTTCCCTGTTAAAATACAAAGCTGTTATCCTTTAAAAATGCTTTAACTGTTAAACACTATGTAGCCCAAATAGATATTTTATCCTCCATAATTATGTTTCCTTATCAACTCTAATCTAAACTATATTTAATCTATAGCAATCTGCACTAAAATTTATTATCACAATTTCCAGGTTTCTTATTATTTTGATTTACCGTAAATATTCGCAAGCAAATATATTAAAATACCATAGTTTTAAATGTTTTTGAAAAAAATAGTTTATTTAATGTTAAGAACAACTGTACTTTAAAATATTTTTTAAAAATGAGTTTCGATTAAGCTAAAGTATGCATAAAAATTAGGTACAACTAACTTTTTTAGAATGTTTTTCAAAGCATGGCACTATTGTACATACTGTAATAGGAAAAAACCTAATATGTAAGGATTTAAACTGTTACCAATTTTTGAGACCAAATATTGACATATAGATGCATATAGATAAGATACAGTTGTGTTATTTTTTTACTATAAACCTGAATTTAATATGTTGCAACACAACTATAAAAATATTGATTGTATGGATATACTGCAAAAATGAAATGTCTCATTTATCAGTAACTGAAGAACATTATTTTTTTTAAAAAAATGCATGACCAAAAAGGAAAAATTTAAGGAAAATTAGGACATGTCACATATTCAATTTCCAATGTTGCAATGAACAGCAGCTAAAAATTTAGATATTAATTCTGTATAGGACATGTGGATCAAAAAGATGATAAATAAGAAGAAATGTACCCCGGTGAATCTGGAAATTTGTTGAGCCGTGTCTGATATTTCCCGAATATTCTGATCCAAAGGAGCAAGACTCAGCTCAGTGTAAATTAAGAAATTTATAGCTTTTGTAGGATAAGAAAGACACAGGCAGTTTTACCTATTTTAAATTGAAATCTGTTTTGTTATTTTTTTTTTTCAAAAAAGCCCCCTGCAATAAGGTTTCAATTTGGAAAGTAAAACAAATGGCTACATTTAAACAAGATTTCTATTTGTGCTATTTCACGATCATCTATATTTCATTATGTAACAGGGGACGTGAAATGAGGTCTTTTTTTAGCTAGACAGGAATATGCCTTCAACTGTGATACTCTGTATCGTGCAACTGGATCCTGCAGAACATGTCAACTGTATAACAGTATGTATTTTTTTCTCCGAAGACGGGAAAATTACATCAAGAAGCATAAAGCCATAGGCATCTTAGTAGAAAGCCTACTGTCGCCTTTGCTTTTTCATAAAAATACTTAGAATTCATACATTGCATCAATATCAGCAATAGGGACCTTGAAAAGCTTCAAGATATTCAGCATCAGCTTAAGATGCAAATAAAATGGTAAGCACCCAAAACTGATGTCCTTCAAAGTTTAAGTAGCTTTCTATTGCCTATCAGAACTACAAATGTACACATCTTAAAATTCTGCAACAATTTATAAATAAGTAGTCATACCAGGATATTAAAGTACATTTGGGCCCATGCTAATTCAGAATTTCCTGTTACAAAATCTATTTTTATGTAACATGCATTATTGTTACCTTACAGAACAACTGTTACCTTACAGAACAATTCGGCTTATGTTAATTGTACTTAGCTGAATGTATAAGTTCCTTCAAATGTATTTAGTATTGTATTTATGAACAAAATAATGGCAAGTATTGAGTATAAGACGAATGTTATTGAATGAACGTTTGTTTGGGTTTTTTACGGGTTTATATTTTTTGTGTTACTTAATGTTATATATTTTATTGTTTTATATTATCTATGACTGTACCCAGCCCAGAGTCCACTAGGAATTGGCCGGCTTAGAAGTTAAATAAATTAAATTAAAATTAAGTATAGATCCCTTGACTGTATCTTAATATATCCAAGATTATAAATGATATAAATGTAATTTATAAACTAACATTCACATGCATTTAATAGAACATGGTTGCCACAAATATTTAAAAGAAAGATCTCTATTTTTATGGAGCTTTACAAATGAATCAAATAACATTTTTTGAAGAATGGGTCATTTATAAATCAAGTATATAAATGACTTCGTTATTCTTCCTATAACAAAAAGTTTTAGGATTAAGCTGGTGAAGAATAAAATAATTAACTATCTATCTTTCATTTTTAAAACTGCAAAGCTCATATTACCAGGTCAAATTTATCCATGGTTCAGTTGTACTTAAACAACAACTTGGTTCTGGGTCTTAGTTCTCAATACTTAGTTTCTATTGCTTGTAATAGCACAAAAGGGATATATTTTGGGCAGTTAAATAATTCTAAGATTTTATTTTCTCACTAATGTCTTTTGGGCCTTCAAAAAATATCCTACATTCTAACACTTCTGATTATATGAAAATGAATAGGTTTCACTTCTGTGTCTAATTTTAGTATTTATTTATATATCAAAAAGGAAATCTGGATGAAAACTTCATTACAAAAGAATCTCTAGGAAAACTAAGACAAATACATGTCTTTTACATTTTCCTCAAAATTATTATTATTCTCTTTCGTTGGCTGCGCTTCTAACATATAAAGCAATAGACACCTTCACCCAAGGGCTGTAAAATTTCATTTTCATGAAAATTTCTAAATAAGAAAGCACAGTACTTATAATCAAATTCTAGGTATCTTTAATAAAATGTATGGAAATGTTTTGGTATCATGAACTGCAATATTTGTTTACTGATGTTCTTGGAACATTCAAGTAGAAATACACCTTTTCACAAAGTAAGACTAGATGGCAAGACCAACATTCTGCCAGGCCAATCCTTGAATACAGCTCCTCTGTCTTGAACCCACACTGAATATTGGACATAAATACATTAAAAGAGCCCTCCTCTTACACAACCAGATTTGAAATCCTGGGCTTAGAACTACATTGCCTTTGACACGACCTAAACATATCTCATAAAATTATCTGCTACAACGTCCTACTTGTCAATGACTACTTTAGCTTCAACCATAACAATACACGAGCACACAACGATACAATCTCAAAGTGAACCACCCCAAACCTGACTGTAGAAAATACAACATTAGCAAGAGTGGTTAATGCATGGAACTCACTGACTCATAGAAACAGAAGTCTGACGGCAGAAAAAGACCTCATGGTCCATCTAGTCTGCCCTTATACTATTTTTTCTATTTTATTTTAGGATGGATATATGTTTATCCCAGGCATGTTTAAATTCAGTTACTGTGGATTTATCTACCACGTCTGCTGGAAGTTTGTTCCAAGGATCTACTACTCTTTCAGTAAAATAATATTTTCTCATGTTGCTTTTGATCTTTCCCCCAACTAACTTCAGATTGTGTCTCCTTGTTCTTGTGTTCACTTTCCTATTAAAAACACTTCCCTCCTGGACCTTATTTAACCCTTTAACATATTTAAATGTTTCGATCATGTCCCCCCTTTTCCTTCTGTCCTCCAGACTATACAGATTGAGTTCATTAAGTCTTTCCTGATACGTTTTATGCTTAAGATCTTCCACCATTCTTGTAGCCCGTCTTTGGACCCATTCAATTTTGTCAATATCATTTTGTAGGTTAGGTCTCCAGAACTGAACACTCTTGTCACCAAACCCCCCAAACTTTACCCTTAAGGTCCACTATTGACCTTGCCTGATTCCTAAGAGGTCAGTAAGGAGCGGGCATATTTGTAATATACATATATATATATAACATTGTTTACATACATAAGATGGATACTGATAAGAGGGAACAATTGGACAGGGATGGTAGCCACGGTGTTGTGTCTACCGTCCCTGTCCAATTGTTCCCTCTTATCAGTATCCATCTTATGTATGTAAACAATGTTATACATATGTATATTACAAATACATACTTGAGAAGATAAAAATAAATAAAAATAAAGGGAAGCCAAAAGCAAATGCTTTCAGAACAATGAGGAAAGATGACAACCACTAGCGGTAATCTTTCCTATCATTTTCTCTCTCTTTTTGTTAATCTTTTCATTGGCACTGTCAATCATCTTCAAATTCTTTTCATTTAAGTGGGTGTAATCTCTAATTTTAAATACAAAATTACGTATTTGATTGGATATTTTCCGGTCTTCCTCTTACGTTTTTCACTCTTTCTCTGTCCTCAGGTTGTCATGTCTCTAATCTAAAATAGCCTTTTCTCCAATACTGTCTTTCAAGTCATCTGCTTCCTATTTTTATTTTTGGCATATGTCTTATGAACACACAATGTAAGTATCTTTTTAAAAAACTTTATTTCAACATTACTATGCTCACTATTCTTGCTTACTTTCTGCCCTTTCTGCTCACTTCTGCCCTTTTCTATATAGTCCTCAACAGTTTGTTTAGTGATCATTCAAAGTTACAATGACACTGAAAGAAGTGACTTATGACTGTTTTTCACACTTACGACAGTTGAAGCATCACCATGGTCATCTGATCAAAATTCAGATGCTTGTCAACTGGCTCATATTTATGACGGTTGCAATGTCCCTGGGCCTTGTGATCATTTTTTCTGACTTTCTGACATGCAAGGTCAATGGGAAAGCAGATTCAGTTAATAACCAGGTTACTATCTTAGCATCTGCAGTGATTTGCTTAACAATTGTGGCAAGAACTTGTTGTAAAATGGAGCAAAACTCAAGCGAAAGGGCAGGAAGCAGGCAGGAACAGTGAACATCGTAATGTTGACTCCCTGTGTTGCAACTGCCTTGGTTAGCAACAGAAATGTTGACCTCAGTTGTGGTCGTAAGTCAAGGATTTCCTCTTATATTGGTATTTTTGATTGGCAATGGAATTTGTACATTTTATGTGATACCCAATGCCAAGCATGTAGTATATTAATCAAACTAATATAATAGTTTGCATGTCATGTGGCTTAAAAGGCTGATCAGAGCAGATGATGATGATGTACAAGCATCTTCCTTCAATCCTGCATGTCCTGGGTATGTAAAGCAGGAGACTTGCATAATACGTATCTTATTTATGCTGCTCTTCTGC
Source organism: Erythrolamprus reginae (assembly GCF_031021105.1). Lineage (NCBI taxonomy): Eukaryota > Metazoa > Chordata > Lepidosauria > Squamata > Dipsadidae > Erythrolamprus > Erythrolamprus reginae. The sequence goes on from NC_091950.1 coordinate 298,425,756, forward strand.
TTTAATGTGTGTGGGCGAGAGAAAAAATAATAATAAATCAAGTTATTGAATATATACCAATCTCTCCAAAACACATCTAGTCCGATTCATGATGTGTCTGATAACATGATGCATGGAGCCATGATGGTGCAGTGGTTAGAACGCAGCATTCTGTTAACATCCTGGAGTTTGATGCCGTCGGGGCTCAAGGTTGACTCAATCTTCCATCCTTCCGGATGAGGACCCAAATGGCTGGGAACAATGTGGGGCCATTTGTAAACCCCTCAGAGTGCTGTAAAGAACTAAGTGCTAGTGATATTGTTACCACATAGAAGTGGGTAGAATTGATTACTGCAATTAGAATTACAATAGCGCAAAATTGGAAAAAAGAAGAAACACCATCAGAAAGAGAAATGTTAAAAAAAAAAATAGGACTGTGCAGAAATGGACAGATTAACCCAAAAACTTAAAAACAAAGAAGAATCAAAATACTATGAAATTTGGAAGAAATTCTATGACTGGGTCGATACACGGAAAAAAAATGGTAGTAAATAAACCAGATGTTCCTAAAATCAATCCGAGACACAAAATTAAGATCAAATCAATCTGACTTTAGATTAATTGAATGATAGAACAAATGTTCGACAACCGCTGATGCCATAAGCTGTGTGTGTGTATGTGTGTGTGTATGTATACATTGATCCCCCGATCATTGCGAGGGTTCCGTTCCAGGACCCCCCGCAATGAGCGGGTTTTTGCGAAGTAGCGCTGCGGAAGTAAAAACACCATCTGCGCATGTGCAGATGGTGTTTTTACTTCCGCCGCAGCAGCGAGGAGCCAAAGATTGGGGTTTCCCCGCCGCCCACGCAAACTCCTCGCTGCTGCCGCGCCCGCCGCTCGCCCGCCCTGAAAGGGAAAGCCCCCCCAGGCCGGCTCCGATCGTTTTAAAACAGGTGCGCCGCTTCTCCGCTGACTCCTACAGTGGGGAAGTTCGCCAGGAGTCAGCGGAGAAGCGGCGCGCCTGTTTTAAAACGATCGGAGCCGGCCTGGGGGGGTTTTCCAGCAACCCCCGAGCCCCCAACCTGGGCTCGGGGGTTGCTGGAAAGCCCCCCCAGGCCGGCTCCGATCGTTTTAAAACAGGCGCGCGCTTCTCCGCTGACTCCTGGCGAACTTCCCCGCTTTAGGAGTCAGCGGAGAAGCGGCGCACCTGTTTTAAAACGATCGGAGCCGGCCTGGGGGGGCTTTCCAGCAACCCCCAAGCCCAGGTTGGGGGCTCGGGGGTTGCTGGAAAGCCCCCCCAGGCCGGCTCCGATCGTTTTAAAACAGGCGCGTGGCTTCTCCGCTGACTCCTGGCAAACTTCCCGGGCGAAGGGCGAAGGGCGGGCGAGTGGCAAACGGCGGGCGAGTGGCCGGGCGAAGGGCGGGCGAGCGCCGAATGGCCGGGCGAACGGCAGGCGAGCGGGTGCTGGGGGGGCTTCGCCCTCCCGCCAGCAAGAGGGGGAAGACCCAGGGAAGCCGCCCAGCAGCTGATCTGCCCGGCGCCATCTACGCATGCGTGCCCATAGAAAAAAAAAAGGGCACGCATGCGCAGATGGTGTTTTGACTTCCGGGTTGAAAAATCGCAAATTAGCCTGTTCGCAATGGTCGGGAACGCAATAACCGGGGGATCACTGTATATATATATAAGAACTGTGTGGCTAACAGTTCAACGGGGAGGGAGGGGGAATTAGGGGCAGCTCTGTATATATTGTGGAATGATAATGTCGCAGTGCTATGGGTGTCTCCCATGCTCCACAGGAAATCTTGAATCCCAGCTATTTGGAGACCAGTCAGTGGTCTTGGGGGCCTTGCAAACCTCTTAAAGAGCCAGCACCATCCTCTTGGCCAGCAGCTATGGATGACAACTGGTCGCCATTAGCTGGGATGGCCACAATCAGAACGATTGAAATGGAGAGATTGTGGATTGCCTGGGTGATAAGATCTAAGTGCTTGTGCTGGAGATAGGTTAAGAAGTGCTATAACTGGGGCAGTGTTTGGCCAATTTAATGACAAAAGATGAAATTTAAAATTAAAAAACGGGACAAAAGAGACTAAAATAGAGTTAGCGGCCATCTATCAATTGGAAACACCAGAGAGAGAATTAAATAAATAAGTTTAAAAGCCCAAATTGGGGGATGTCTTTATAATTGGACTTGGTGGAAGTTAAAGAGACTGGAAAAGGAACAAAGATTTGCTTGAGCACAAAGCCGAAAGCATCAGCCTGAAGATGATGAGTGGGACCTTGTCGAAACGTTGCCAGGATTCTATCAACCTTAGATGGGAAAAGACCCGAATATACCAAGACCTACATATACATGTACAGTGGTCCCTCGATCATCGCGAGGGTTCCGTTCCAGGACCCCAAGCGATGATCGATTTTTCACGAAGTAGCGGTGCGGAAGTAAAAACACCATCTGCGCATGCGCAGATGGTGTTTTTACTTCCACCGCAGCCCGCCCTTCGCCCGCCCACCCCGTTGCTCGCGCCTGGGGTTTCCCCGCGCGCGTGCCGCCCGCCCGCCCACGCTGTTGCTGGGGCCGCTCCCCAGCTGGGGAGCGGAGCTGGGGTTTCCCCAAGCGCGCGCGCGTTGCTGGGGCCGCTTCCCAGCTGGGAAGCGGCCCCAGCAACGCGCGCGCGCTTGGGGAAACCCCAGCTCCGCTCCCCAGCTGGGGAGCGGCCCCAGCAACGCGCGCGCGCTTGGGGAAACCCCAGCTCCGCTCCCCAGCTGCGGAGCGGCCCCAGCAACGCGCGCGCGCTTGGGGAAACCCCAGCTCCGCTCCCCAGCTGGGGAGCGGAGCTGGGGTGTCCCCGCGCGGGCCGCCCGCCCACGCCGTTGCTCGCGCCGCCGCTGGGGTCTTACCGGGGCAAGAGGGGGAAGACCCAGGGAAGCCGCCCAGCTTCCCAGCTGGGGAACTCCACCATCTACGCATGCCTGGCCATAGAAAAAAGGCAGGCATGCGCAGATGGTGGAGTTTACTTCCGGGTTGAAAACTCGCGAAATAGCCCTTTCGCGATGCTCGAGGACGCGAAACTCGAGGGTTCACTGTACATGTATATGAATATGCATATGTTTTCGTAGATTTTTGTTTTCGTAGATTTTGTATATATAAGGGATAAGGGAAATATATAAGTTTAAGTGTAGCACCGATGTTGATATGAAGTTAGGGGTTTGCATTTATTTATTTATTGGATTTAAATGCTGCCCCTCTCCAAGGACTCAGGACAGCTTATAATATATTAAAAAAAGCAATACAAAGTGTCCTGAATACAATTAAATTTAAAAACTAGCTAATCTAAAAACCCAAATTTCATTAAAAATCAATCATTCCCATTCCAAAAGACATTGTCCCCATCAAACAACATTGTCTAGTTGACAGGACCTAGAGAAGGCCGACTCTGTGGGACCTGACCGTTCCCTGGGGCTCATGCAGCAGGAGGCGGTCCCGTAAGTAATCTGGTCCGATGCCATGTAGGGCTTTGTAGGTCATAACCAACACTTTGAATTGCATCCGGAAACCAATCGGCAGCCAATGCAGCCTGTGGAGTGTTGGAGAGATATAGGCAGAAAGGCTCATGACCGCTCACACAGTTGCATTTTGCACGATCTGCAGTTTCCGAACACTCTTCAAAGGTAGCCCCTTGCAGAGAGCATTGCAGTAGTCGAACCTCGAGGTGATGAGGGCATGAGCGACTGTGAGTAGGGACTCCCTGTCCAGGTAGGGCTGCAACTGGTACACCAGACGAACCTGGGCAAATGCCCTGCTTGCCAAAGCCGAAAGATGCTGTTCCAAAGTCAGCTATGGGTCAAAGAGGACGGCCAAGTTGCAGACCCTCTCTGAGGGGGATCAAAAGTTCCCCAACAGAATGATGGACGGACAGATGGAAGTGTCCTTGAGAGACAGAACCCACAGCCACTCTGTCTAGTCAGGGTTGAGTCTGAGCCTGTTAACACCCATCCAAACCCTAACATGTGACACAGGCACATTACTTCCACTCCTTCACTGTGGACACAGGGTGGAAATGTATCATCAGCATACTAATGGTAACTTACCCCGTGCCCTTGGATGATCTCAGTTTCATGTAGATATTAAACAGCAGAGGGAGAAGACCAACCCCTGGGAACCCCTGCTAACACCGACTGTGACCAACCGGAGAGGTAGGAGGCGAACTACCGGAAAAAGGTGCCTCGCACTTGTAACCCCTCCGGCTGGTGCCGAAGGATACCATGGTCGATGGTATCGAAAGCCGCTGAGAGGTCAAGTAGCACCAGGATAGAGGATAAACCCCTATCCCGGGTCGACCAGAGATCATCTGTAGTGCGACCAAAGCAGTTTCCATGCTGTAGCCATGCCTGAATCCTGACTGTTGAGGACCCAGATAATTGGCTTCATTCAAGGACTGCTGAAGCTGGAGTGACACCACCTTCTGGACAACCTTCCCTATAAAGGTTAGAGACAGGATGATAGTTATTAAATACAGAGAGGTCGCAAAGGCCAAATCCGGTCTAGAGCCCCTGCCACTGCTGTATTCCAGGCAAGGGACTCTACCGAACTGTATACAAGCAAATCCGGCAAAACTCCAAGCGTCCTCTGAAAGCCCTCTGGGTCCATCAGACGCCTGGGGCGGAACCACTTAATTGGTTCCACCTCCCTGCAGGGGAGTATTGGAGCCTTAAGATCAAGCCATAGCAGAAAATGATCTTACCATGACAAAGGCAAGATATCTAAGCTCCTTAATTCAGATCATTACTCAACTGTTCTGAGAGGAATACCAAGTCAGGATTGTGCCTCCCCCCGTCAGTCCGACCTTGAATTACTTGGGTCAGGTCCATGGTTGCCATGATGGCCATGAACTATTGCCCCAACCCAGAAGATTCACCAAGCGACGGTATATTTAAGTCCCCCAAGACAATAAGTCTGGGGAACTCAACCACCAGCCCGGCTATCTCCTTGAGTAGCATAGGCAGGGCTGTTAACACGCAGCTGGGAGGCAGGTATGTGAGCAGCAAGCCCACCTGACCCCCTAGGTTGAACTTCACAAGGAGCAACTCACAACCCACTATCTCAGGAGCAGCGAGCCTGCATAGGGTGATGTTCTTCTTGGCTATAATAGCCATTCCTCTCCCCCATCCCTGGGGTCGCGGCTGATGCCACACCTGAAACCTGACTGGCCACATTTCAGAGAGAGGAATTCCTTCCTGTGGGCCCAGCCAGGTCTCAGTCACACATGCCAGGTCAGCCTCCTTATCCTGGAGTAAATCCTGGATGAGGGGAGCTTTGTTTACAACCAACCTGACATTGAGCAGCAACAGCCTGAGTCCAAGGTCTCGATTTTGCTTGTCATCAGTATTGTTGGTCTGTTAAATATAAAATGGATTGAGGTACTCAGGGAAGACAAGAGGGAGGAAGAAGAAGGGGAGAGAGGGAGGAGGGAAGTAGGAAAGAGGAAGAGAGGGAGAAAGAAGGCGGAAAGAAGAGAGGGAGATAAAGGGAAGGGAGTAGTATGAAATATAGAAAAAACAAAAAAGTACAAAAGGTGTAAATTTAGGATATTTGTTTATGGCATTTTGACAGAAATGTATAATTATGTATGTTTTTATATTATGGTATATGTATGGGTGAAAAAATAGTGAAAAAATAAAAATATATATTAAGAAAGGACTTTGTTTTTATGCATGGCATCAGCTGCAAGAATATTATATGTACAAAGATAGAAAAAAGAACGTCCTTTTATTGTTTTAAAATATTTTGAGTATTTTAATTGCAATTGTATTTTTTTGAATTGTAAACCAACCAGAATCATTGAGTGAGATGGACGGCTATAGAAACTGAATGAACAAACCAACAAAAGAATGAACAAATGAATGAAATATCAACTGTGGAAGAATGGATCTTGAAACTAATGGAACTGGCTAAGATTATCAAAGTGATCCCTTTGATTAAAGATAGTAACTTGGCTAAATTTCTTGAGGATTGGAAAATCATTGTTAGATTTCCTACAAGAAAAGGAGCAAAATGAATTTTTGACTCTGGGATTGAGAATTAGATCTGATTTGGTTAAAGAAATATTGTGAATTGATAAGTCTATGGTTATGATTTATATAGAGTTGATAAATCATATATTCATATATAGTTTATATATGCATTCGGTGAAATTTTAATTAAGTGTATTAATATTTTTATTATTAACCTTATTTGTATTTTAAAGGTTTTAAAATATTTAAGTTAATCATTTAAACTTAGAGGAGCTGGTTGTATCTTACTGTCTCTGTATTGAAGAAAGCCAGAGGTCACTTTTTAAATATACAAGTGCTTTAATGAATGTATTTTTGGTCATTCTTTAACGTTATCCTTTTATCCCTTTCCCTCTTTTCTTTAATGTTTGTATTTTATTGTTTATATTTTTATAAACAAGTATATTTATATTTTTACACATAGATAGATAGATAGATAGATAGATAGATAGATAGATAGATAGATAGATAGATAGATAGATAGATAGATAGGTTATATTTAGGAAAAGATAGGAAAACATTTGCACAAGAGTGCTTTTGCAATATTTTTATTTTTGGGACATCACATAAAATGATGAAAAATTTAGGTTATGCAAGCAAGTAGTATCACTATAAAAATTGGGAGTCCTCATTTTTAGTAATTTATCTTTTTAATATATACCTTGTAATTTCATCACAGCATTTCAGTCTTTCCTACTAAACATTTAAAGGAAAATGAAGTCCATAGTAAGTTTTATGACGGAGCATTTTATCCTCATTCATTAATGAAGATAATTATAAGCTGTCACTTAACTTCTTGTATATTTCATAAAACACAGAACCTGTTTATCCTCCTCCAGTCTAAATATATACGGTACATGCACCCTATAGAAAATCAGCATAATTTTCCCTCATACCTTTTTTACACTTTGAACTAAGAGTCCAAGTTTTCTATAGTGAAATCAGACTGCCACCTATGGGTGTAAGTTAAAAATTAGCAAATAACCCACCACAAGATCATTTTTTTCATATTCAAATTAGAGGATTTATAATAGGCCCTGATTTTCAAATTTATTTGGATATAAGCAGCATCAAATGTGCTGGGTTACTTCATCAACTACAGAAATTCAAATATTTAGTATATTATTTCCACTTGCATGCCGGAAATTGGAAAATAATAAACCCCAAATTGTGCTAGGAACTTTTAGATTTTGTTTTCCCCAAGTAAGTAAGTTATAGATGACAACAGTATTCAAAAAGTTAGATTGGATATTTATTAAGAATAACTTATATGTTAGCATTACATAACTATAACTGTATTTATGCAACAGATATATTTCCATGCATCAGAAATATTCCTGTCAAAATATAGCAATGTTATTGTTATATTCCAACAGCAATATAGAGTATGCCTTTGTATATTAAAGGAACTATTTTCATCTTGAGTTTTTACATATATAAAATCAAAAACTAAATTAAGATAAAAGAGGCACACAAAAAAGCAAATTGTACAAAGTGTCACATAACCACTGTTAACAAAAATAAAATCAACAATTAGTTAAATAAAATATAATTTTAGCTTTACACCACTTTAAGGATGATTGTGATATACTTTGATAATCAATTGATTTCTAAATAATCTGAGAACAATAACATGTAGCTGGATTTTAAAAAAAACTGCACTGCAGTAAACTGTCTGCACTACGAGAACATTTTAAAAATAACATGATGAAAATATCTGTAAAATAACTTGTTTATAAATTAAACTTGTTAATTGAACATTATGGAAAAATTATAGCAATTTTTAAGTATAATGTTATATGTTTTGGGGTCATGAAGAATTCCATTCAGTATTATAGCCAGTTTCAAGTACTACAACTACCAAATCTGTGATGAAAAATATAGGCTACAGGAACATTGTTACAGAAACGGTTTTAATCAGTTTCTCCTTCAATCCCTATTGACTCAGTTCTCTTATTTAAGTCTCACAAGAGTCATGTATTCAATTTAGCTAAATTTTTCAGCTACCATATAATTTAGATGCATTCTGAGACAATCTCTCTCCGTTTTAATATTTAGGTTTGGATCTGCCTTCTGCACTTCATATTATATATTTTGTTTATCTGGTAAATTATCAGCTTTACAAAAGATGATTAAACATTCTGGGGGAATGGGATCCACTATGATTGTTATATCAATGTAGCATATGCCCACTTAGTCACCAGCACTTTGTGGCAATACTTGTGCAAAGCACAGAACAATCCATTTACTGGGTGTCTGATCAGAATCTTCAATAGGGAGAAGTATTTTTGGAAAGGACAATAAGAAACATTTTAGAAATTTCCCCAAAAGGGCATAATATGTAAAGTAAAAATTAAAAATACAGTAACAGAAATAAACAAACATGAAGTGTCTGCATTATATAGGAAATGAGGTTTAGAAAAGAATGAGAACAATTTGGCTTCATCATAAAATTTATATAAATAATTTCCAACCTTAGATATTCCATCTGAAGTATGATACAAACATTAAGAGAGACGCTGTAATTACAAAACCAATTCATTAATCATTTTATATCCAAGATTTAAAAATAAATTGAAATATTTTGAAGAAATTGAAGAAATAAATGCTAGAAGGTATTTTGTGGTCAGGGTTGTTCATATTTTAATTAAGGAGAAAAAGGGATCTCTTCCTTTCTTACAAACTATGAAGGCACCCAAATTGCATCACTGACAATGTTTCAACTGCCGCAGAGCTAGCTTCTAGATTAACCAGACTGTTACTTTCAAATGCAAAGAAATTCTAATCTAATGAAATCTGTTCCATAACATGTAAGCTGATTCTATATACTGCATAATTATGTAATTGCTAGCATAACATATATGCGATAAGGCATTTTCTTGGAAGGCAAGATTAGTCTCATAATTTGTTAGGATAACATCTATATCTTCACATTTCAAACAACATAAAATTTCAGAAACCCTCTATATGTTAAAGCAACTATTGAAAATTATGTAATTGTTATAAAACAATTATTGGGAATTTAGCAAAGAATTCAGTGATAGTTACTATAGGGGTATCATGTAAATGAAAGCTGATCTGGTACCTTTGAATCAATACAAAGTCTACTAAAAATATCTAAAATTATTATTTCACCTCTAATAGAAGAAGAGGATAATGAGTCAGACCTCCAATTCTATCAGTAAAGAATGTTTGCTTTTCATTTAATGGTACTGGAATTGCTAGCTTTTGTATATGATAAAGGTAAAAATTTATAATTACTTTATTAAATATATCAAATGTATATTAGATTTTCTAATGAATGGATTTAAAAGATAATGCACGTGAATGATATTGGTATACAACTATATCTGATTTTATTAGGGTACAAGAAATAATTTACCTCTTTGCAACAAGATTCTTTCTCAACACATGCAATGTTAGCAAAGTCAAATTGCATAACATTTTTGTAAGTTTCATAAAAAGAACGTGTATATTATATAATCATGCACTGACCGATATTCTAGAATATATATGTCTAATATTTATAGTGTAATAATGTAATAAAGTTAAATGTCAGTTAAAAATTTTCTCCATCCCCATTTTTCTCCTTTTAGAACTATAAAACAGGGGACAGATGCATGTTTTAAAAAATGTCTGTAAAGCGAAGAATTTTATTGTAGAAATCTGAATCCATCTGAAATTGTCTATTGTCATTTTTAACGAAGGGAAACTTCTGCAGTGGTCTAACCTGGGTATTTCCTGTATAGTAGGAATGATTCACAATAATAATATCTGTGCCTTGGTGTACATCTTCTGTTTTACTGCCAACCTTCCTGCAGCATTTTGTTAATCTGAAATAAAAGAAACTTGTAAGAGACCAAATGGATGCTGAAGGTGTGTGGAATTTCTTATATTTATGGCCTATATTTGAAAAGTCTTCCTTGTGTCCTGGGAAAAGCTGACATCTTTTCCCTTTATATAACTGTCCTCGTTGCATAACATCCAGTGTGCAAAGCGCACAGCTCCTTTAATTCTATTCCAGTCTCTACCATCAGTATAGTCTGGATTGAGGCTGAAGAAATTGTACTTATCACTTTACCATATAAATTGTTCCTTATTTCAGTACCTGTTTTAGAGAGATTTCAAAATGGAAGATGACGTGTGTGCCTCACAATTTTAGAACAGGGCCTTTTTTATAGTGGCACTACAGTTTGCGAATCATCTCTCTGCAACTGTTTCAGGCCAACAATGAAGTAAGCAATACCCCAATCAAGAAACTGCCAAAGAACCATCAGTAAATAGCCCAACCAAAGAATCTTTAAGACTGCCCCCATTCACAGAGACAGGCCAGAGACCAGAATATAAACTGACAGCAAGCAGCACTCCTTACTAGTACTGATGAGGTTACCTAGTTGGAATAATGAATTGTCTGCAATAAAACAAGCAAGCTCAGAGACCACCAAGGACCACTCACTTTTTCAAGTGTCCAGGATATTTTATTTTTGGCAAGCTTTAAGATTTCCATCAACTTAGTTGGCATTTACCCATGTTTAAATTGCCTTTAAATTGCATTCTTATTTTTTCAGCATGTAATCCAACTTTTCCTAACATTCTTCTCTTAACCTCATTGGGATTTACTTCCAGGTAGTCATGAAATGAGCTGTATATTTAGTGATTTAAAAAAACAAAACCTATCTATTATTTTGGAGCAGGAAAGCTTTATAGAAAAATACAAAACAAAGTTAAGAGTTGTGTTAGATAATTTTTTAAAATGTTGTGATGAGAAGGCCTCATCACATTTAGGATTTCTTCCAGTGCTCAAAATGCAGTAGAAATGTTGGAACAGTCTTTAGGGAAGAAAAAGTGTTATAGAAAACTCACGGAAAGAAATTACATGGAAATATGAGGATCCAATGTAATTTGGTATTTATAATGCACACCCTTCCCCACACACTTTAATCCAAATTCAAAATGGATTTTTTTTTTTAAAGGGAACAGGAGGATCAAACGGCACAGTGAAATCCAAATCTCACTAAGCAATTCCTTTGGAGAACACAATGCTTCCCCAAAATTGCAGGAATAAATTACCAAAAAACTTTTATTATAGAAACCTTTCTGTATAAAGCATAGTCCAAAAGAATAAAGTTAGGTTGTAAGCAACAGAAATTAACAATGCCAACCTTCCCACGGCCTGCTAATATTTAGTGCCACCAGGTCCCCTAGTGGTTTAATCAAATATTGCTGAATAACACCAAAAGTGATTTGGCCTCAACATCTACATATCAAAGAGATTTATTATATAGTATATGTGCAAAAAACAATCAGCATTGCTAAACACAATTTCCTACTTTTAAAATTTCCATCGACTAGAAAACTGGAAGAAGATAATGCATAACTTTCGTCTTCCAAATTATATGAGAAAATGTTCAAGATTAAAATAGCCCTTCAATACTTCTAAACCTTTCATGATGAATGTAGGGTATGTGGAATAGTTTCATATTAAATCGTTCTCCATAAAGTGGAACTAACCTAATATTGGTTTATACATTTGGTTTACTTACTGTAGGCACACATTTCTAAAAAAGCACTTCCACAAACTGCAAGTCCACTGAAAGAAAAAATAGTACTGTATAGCCAAAGTACATTGGTGGTTTTTTTTGAAGAAGACTATAAGATGCATTTATATAAAAGCTTATTTTATTTTTCTTTGTTTTAATCACTAGGAACGCATAAAAAGCTTGTGAATAATCTATTATCACCAGTCTCAATTTATTTCTAACCTTTGGCATTATTGCATATTTTTAAATGCAGGTACCAACTGAATTTCATGCCTCATGCTGAGAGTAATAGGTAACTTCAGAAATCATAAAGTGCCTAGATAAGAAATCACTACTACTACACTCAATCAGTACTACTATACTCAAAGTAGTACTGCTTAAATTTGTCCTTACACATTTCTAAGATTGGAGGCTTAAAGATTAGGACTGCCTGCTGCCTGTGGTCTCCTTCCCATTTTGTGTCCAATGAATTCTTCATTACACACATTCCATCCCAATGTAAGTTTTCTCTCTTCTGGTGTACTGTATGTCATTATTATTTCCCAAACTTAAAGTTCATGCAGATAACATTCTGTGAAGTTATTGAACAAGACCCAAGTTGCCTTTTAGAACACCAGATTAGATTAATCTGCTAAAAGGTTTCATGAAAAAGATTTTTATTCATTTAGAGGTTGGTACCACCTGTTTCAATATACATTTAACATAAACATGCCCTAATAAACATATGTCCTTCGGTGTAGTCCTGTTTCTGCTTTTCTCAAATGTCACATTTGGGAACACAGAGAAAAGCAGAGAACTAGTTGTTGCTCTATAAATGCTCAGCATTCCAAACAACTTTTCCAACTAATTGATGTTTGCAGCACATTTCAAAGTAAGGGAGACTGCATAAATATGACTGGCATGGCAAGCCCAGATCTTTCAGTGTGTTATGGAATGTATTTCTGCTCACGGAGGCCTGTTTTTTCAAGAAGCTGACCAGCGTGTCATGGAAGAAAAACCTAAATTTTTAATTTAGCCATGGTGTTCCCCTAACAATTCATTAGTATGTGTGTAAGTAGAATTTATGAATTATTATTATTGGTCAGTTTTTTAAAACATTATTTAAAGTAATGTTTGTTTTATACAGGTGAGGCTTATGGAAAGCTGTTGTTATGGCCTTTATCTTTACCCTTCCCGAAAAAGTAAAAGGATTAAAGGGACATAGTCTAGGGGGAAAAAACACCACGAAAATCATTTAGATGGTGTAGCTGAAGTGCCCCAATTCCCACATCCCTCTTTATCCAAGATCTCCCTTATCATCTATCAGCAATACTCCCGTGCACAACTCTGCCTGAGAATTCTAGGGATTGTACAGTAAGTACCAAAGCTCTGACATCTCCACTTCGTTTGGTACGTGCAGTGTACCAAACATCACGTTTACAAGTTTAATCCATATTAAACTGCACGTGTCTGAAACACAGGTAGGCAGAATTAAATCTGCGTTAACCCAGACCCTTGATAATGTTGCATATATTACGCATCCTTTCCAACAATTCTGCCTCCCCCCTTTTAACATTGTCTTGATGAGAGAAATTCTAAATGAAATAGAGCCCTGCATTCACATGCTATATCACTTACTTGCTTGCTACATTCTACCTATTTAACCACACAGAGCAGAATAAGATAACAAGATAAAACAAAAAAAAGTATTGTGCTAGCATCAATAATATTAGCCTGGATTTTTTGTTGTTATTATTATTATTAATAATAATAACAACAAAAAATCCAGGCTAATTAGATTTATATGCTGCCCGTTTCTGAGGACTCAGAGTGAATGGATTAGTGTGTGTGGATGAATTATGAGTATGAATGAATGAATTATTTATTATTAGTATTAGTATTATTATTATTAATTAGATTTGTATGCCGCTCCTCCACAAAGACTCCGAGAGGCTCACAACAGCACTGAGTGTGTCTGTCTGTCGGTCCATGCCTCATGTTTTAGTGTGTCTGTCTGTTTGTTGGTCCATACCTCATGTTTTCAAGTAATGCAAATGAATTATGAGTATGAGTGAGTGAATGCATTAGTGTGTGTGTGTGTGTGTGTGTGTGTCTGTCTGTCTGTCCATACCTCATGTTTTCAAGTAATGCAAATGAATTGAGTATGAGTGAATGCATTAGTGTGTGTGTGTGTGTGTGTGTGTCTTTCTGTCTGTCCATACTTCATGTTTTCAAGTAATGCAAATTCTTATTTCAATTTTGCTTAATATAATTTGACGGTGCACATTTCCTCCTACTACTTAAAAACACGCCACCCGAAATACTTGTACTGTATATACTGACTGAACTCCTTCTCCCTCCGTTTTTCCAAAAACACAGAAAACACACACACACACACACACACACATTTGACAAACGCACGTTTCCATGTAAACACGTTATTTACCTTTGTCTGTCTTCTTAGCATAACATTCCCTGTAGGACTTTAAGAGACCCAGCTGTTTTGTTTACAAACCGCACAAGTCAGCACCGGGTTGTTTTTGTGTTTTTGTTTGGTCCTTTTTTTTTTTAAACCCTCCAAGAAAACTAAAATGGAAGGAAAAAAAGGAAAGCACAGTGCAAATATACGGTTCCCGCCCGACTTCGCGCTACCATTTAGCCCGAGGCCCCTTTGGAAAACATTGGAAAAACACACGCGAGGAAAAACTCTTGTTTACAACCCACTCGTGCTGACTTCCGCCCACTTTCCTCCACCCACCCTCCCCGCCCTTTACAACCCGAAAATAATACACCTTCGCCTCCCTAGAAAAAAACTCTTTTTTCTGGATCTCTTTTAAAAGCCTTTAATCTGCGCTTCGAAAGACGCGACGCTCAGAAAGGAAAATAAAAAAGCACCGCCATGCCATGAAAACAAGCCGAACGCCCGACAGACCTTTTATTGCCTTCTATGTATTTCCCTCCCTTAGTGACAGGCGTTTCATTGGTTTCCAGCCACGGCGCAAGCTCCGTCGCGATTGGCCCGACGGCTCGAGCTTAGCTCTGTTGGTAGGGAAAAGGCTGGCGGTCAGGCTGACCAATCGCGTCTTTTGTTTCCAAGGAGAAACATGGCACGAGGAGCTATTTTGGATCCTTAACGAGTGTGGTGATGTCACCGCCCGAGGCCAGGCGGGCCCGGGGAAGCGCGCGCTCTTTGCAAAGGGGCAGAAAAAGTATTTTGAAAGGGGGAAAAAGCGAGCTGGAACAATTATAAAGCGGGCTGCAAGAGACACCCCTGAGCGAACTAAATCGGAAGGGTTGGAGGGCAAAATGTCGAAAAACATGTTTGACAAATAAATAAAATAAATAAAAAATAAAATGAATACTTCAAGGGCAACAGCACATGCGCACAAAATAGATTCAAACTCAATGTCGAAACTCGACTAGAAAATACGACTTCAGCAACAGAGTGATCAATTTATTTATTTATTTTGTCATACAAATATAGTATTGTATGTTTAACATAACATAAGTTTAAAGTAGAGATAGAAAAGATAAAAAAGACATTAGGACAGGAACCGTAGACACAAAGGTGCACTTATTCAATGCACGGAATCAGTGATGGGCTCCTACGGGTAGGGTCAGGTAGGGTCGTTTTTAATTTATATTGGATTTCTACTCTGTTTATTGTATTGTTGTGAACCGCCCCGAGTCTTCGGAGAGGGGCGGCATACAAATCTAATAAATAAATAAATAAATAAATAATGCTGGAATAGTGTGGAATGGAATGTATTCCTTGCAGATAGCTGGTCATTTGGTGTCAAATTTGCATCATCACGGCAGCGTCATGTGACATATGACTTTCCCCCCCTGCGCTCAACCAGGTGTGGATGGCCAGCATGTGACGCATCTGGCCCGCGGGCCACAAGTTTGACAACCTTGTTTTAGAGGATCGCGAAGCTCTTGGAGGTTTATCTGTGTCCTCAGGGTCACCTGTCACGTGTTTCACCATTCCTATTGTCGCATGATTGACATTTAGATGCTTGATAACTTACTCACATTTATGACAGTTGCAGTGTCCCTGGATCATGTGATCCCCTTTTGTGATCTTACAAAAGCAAAGTCAATGGGGAAACCAAACAGTTTTGCCGTATAGTAAGAAAGCATTGATCTTTTTCTAGTGCATTTGCTCTAAAATGATATCTTTGAAAAATAATGCCAGTGCATTGCTAAAAAGGATAGCGTGCAGTAATGGGCAGCCAAAATTTTTACTGCTACACTGTGGGTGTGGCTTATTTTGTGGGTGTGGCTTAATGGTCATGTGACTGGGTAGGAGTGGCTTGCTGGCCATGTGACCAGGTGGGAGTGGCTTGAATGATTATCATCATTCAAGTGAGCTGTTAAATCCTCAACTTACAACCTTATCAGTGTCGCTCGGTGGGGTGACAACTTGCTTCGCGTTTCCCATGCTCTCCTTCCTGAGTGGGCCCCCCGCCTCAGACTGGGTAGCTAGGCGAATGAGTGCTGCCAGAAGCATAAAGGCTGCCAGTGCCGCTTCCACCCATGCCTTCTGCTTGCACCTCAGGCAGGAGGTGGCCGCAGGAGGCTCGAGGGGAGGCTGGCAGGAGAGGGAAGCTTGTCCGAGGCCAGGAAGGAGGAAAGAGGGAAAAAGCAAGGAGCCGAGATACAGCAGCAGCAGCCGGGGGAAAAAGGAGAGCTGATCTGAGACCAGTAATCCAGGAAGTGACAGTCGCCGATCAGCTGGAGCTGCGCACTCATCTTTATTTCTGCTGGTGGAACCCCATCCTGCCTGCTGCCCACCCCTGGTAGCGTGATGTTATAGATCTTCTGCTTAACAGTTTGTTTCAGGGCAGTTCTCTTAATCTAGTGTCTCCAGATGTGCTGATTACATCACTCAGGTTGCCTTAGGATGCTAGTTGAGTTGATAGAAAGTTCATACAGAGAAAGATAGAAAGTTAAATAGATAGAAAGAGTCCAGTATTTCTGAGGGCACTAATTTGTTCAAGAGTGTTCTGCCGGGCTCTATGGTATGAGCCTCCCGAAAATTCAAGGGTATAAATTTCAGACACACACATACCTGAAAGTTCAAAAACAATGTTCTTTATCACAAAAATTCAAAAGAAACAAAGCACCCTTTTTGTATTGCAAAGAGCACTCGTCCCAAAACAGCCTGGTAGTCTGTACAATCCCCTTAATCAGTCCTTAAGTACTTAACTAGCAGCTATGAAGGAACGTCACAGCCCTCCTTCTTCCACGAAGTGAAACACACACACTTTGCTCTGCTTTGGTTTCAAAGTTGTGAAAAATCAACAAACAAAGTCCGGAAACAGCAAGGCACGGTCCTGAAGAACAACGATCAGATAATCTTCCACAACCACCAAGCCAGCACGCTTCCAAGTCACCCCCACCTTCTTCTTCGTCTGAGGAAACTGCACTACCTGACTCTGTCGGCAATAAAACAGGCCTATGACATGTTGATGTTTCCCCTGCATCCACCTCCACATTCCTTGGGGCAGGAGCTGGGCCAGAGCCAACCACAACAAAGAGTAGCACTGCAAAGAATTATGGCCAGTTATAGGAATGGAGGTGTGTATTTTAAACTCCATCACAATATAATCTATTTTTAATTCCATCCACATGTAAGTTTGAAAAGTCCAACCCTTTTTCCTTTCATGGTGATTTAATTATTCCACCCCATTATAAAGCAGTAGTGATTTTGTTCTTTGTACTTGTCATCAAGAACAAGTAAATTGGACTAGATTTCCCCCCCCCCTACATCCTGGCATACAGGGGGAGTTCTGCATATGATTGCATCTGGAAATTCATCAAACTGGGCAGAACTTTATAATTGGGAAAACCTGTAACAAGTTAATTGCTTCTGATGATAATCCTGTATAACGTAATGGTTCCCTTTAGCATAGTTTTTTTATTCGCATAATTCTTTAAAATAAATATACAGTGTTGCCTTATTTATCGCGGGTGTTATGTTCCAGGGCCACCTGCGATAAACGAAAAACCGCGAAGTAGGGACACTATATTTATTTAAGTATTTATACACTATTTTAAGGCTTTAGAAACCCTCCCACACACCTTTATGCTACATAAACCTTTCCCATTCCCTTAATAACCATTCCCACACTGTTCTGTGCATGTATTGTACTTTTATACTTACTTTAAAATGTTTTGAATTCCTAAACCTATGCAATAAAATGACGCGCCATGTGAAACGGCTGAGTATAGGAGCAGACTCAGAGATGGAGATGCACACAGACGAAAAGTAAACAATGCACTACTGTACTGAGCCAATCAGGCTCTGGGATACAAAGCAGCACTCTCTGGTTGGTCACTTCTTCATCAGTCAACCAATCGTGTGTTGTTTACAATCTCATGTAGGCAAGTAGTGTCTTAGGCAGGCAATGCTGCTTCTCATTTCCGGTGTGTACTGTATTCATCCACAGAGTAAATATGCACTATTTACTGTAATTTGTAATATTTTATAATTTATAACATTCCTCTATTGTTAGAATTAATATTTTTAGTATATTTTTTACATATTTTGGGATTTTTTTCATGTAAAAATTCATCAAATTTATATATATTTTCCACAGATTGAGTTCTGCAGAAAACCCGCGAAATAGCAAAATTCCGCGATATATTTTTTCCATTAAAATTTTATTAAAACCCGCAATGCACTGAGTCCGTGAAAGGTAAACCGCGATGTGGCGAGGGAACACTGTATCCCCAAATAGCACAACTGACTACTTGTGTGCAGAATAACATTTGACATTATTATTTTGATCAACTTAAGGTCATTGCGCTGATTGATCGAGTGATTGATTACTTGATGAGATTGGTCTAATGCCTGAAACTGAAGGATTACACTATACTTGTTTGTATGTAATTGTGAGAATTATCTGGTGAAATGACTTCCTTATAGGTTTAATGTTTAAAAGCCAATTACAATTTCATAGGACAGTGTTTCCCCACCTTGGCAACTTGAAGATATTTGGACTTCAACTCCCAGAAATCCCCAGCCAGCGAATGCTGGCTGGGGAATTCTGGAAGTTGAAGTCCAGATATCTTCAAGTTGCCAAGGTTGGGAAACACTGTCATAGGAGATACAAAGTGGGCTTGAAAAATCGCGGGTTTATGTCTGGCAGCCTTATGTGGACAGGGAAAGGTTCTGTCTTGATTTCCAAGCTTGGCTTCTGAGAATACACCCCGTCAAAATCCTTCTTTTCACTTTCTGACCACTATCTCAAAAATAACAAGGTAGTTTGGTAATAGATTTTTGTTGCAAACAAAGCCCACAGATGCAAAGGTGTTGAGGTAAATCTACTATTTGTGTGCATGGATGCACCATGGAGTGCCCATTGATTAGAATAGAGTTAAGCACAGAGTCATTCTGGGACATGAAGGGCTCCAACAGGGAAGAGGTTGTGGATTTATTTTTCATTGTGCTCAAGAGCCAATGGATGGAAGCTTTCGAGAGATCAAAACTTGAAAATAAGAAAGAATTTCCTGATTGTGAGAGCTCTTAAGCGATGGGAGAGCCGGCCTCCTGGAGTTGTGGGTGCTCCATCAGTAGAAGTTTTCCCCCCCTATAATAAGATATATCCCAATAATAAGCCGAACAGGGCTTTTCGGGACATGCGTTGAAATAAGCTCCCCCTGAAAATAAGCACCCCCAACTATTTTCTGGGGAAGGTGGGACATGAGCCGGGGTGGCGCAGCAGGTAGAGTGCTGTACTGCAGGCCACTGAAGCTGACTTGTAGATCTGAAGGTCAGCGGTTCAAATCTCATCACCGGCTCAAGGTTGACTCAGCCTTGCATCCTTCTGAGGTGGGTAAAATGAGGACCTGGATTGTGGGGGCAATAGCCTAGCTCTGTTAAAAAAGTGCTATTGCTAACATGTTGTAAGCCGCCCTGAGTCTAAGGAGAAGGGCGGCATAAAAATCGAATAAATAAATAAATAAAATAAATAAATAAATGCTGGGAGCCGCTATTTTTTGCAATGGCCATTCTTTTGGCTGGGAGAGAGAGAGAGACAGAGAGTGCAAGCGAGAGGTGGGTGTGTACAGTTAATGAAATTGATTTGCGACAACTGATGGGACGATGGGACAAGGCAAGACGATATATGGTTAGTAGAATCCCAGACCAAGCTACAAGGAATAAATTGGAATCACTTTATAATATGTAAATAGATATATTGCTCTTGAGTTAAAATGGTATATATAAGAAATACAGTACTCCCAATTTGGTGGAGGGGTGTGAATGTTTGTCTGGTGGTGGGCACCAATCACTGAGCACTTGTTGTATGTTGTGTGTGTGTTTTATATTCTATATTTTATATTCTATATTTTAAAATCAATTAAAATTTTATTTTAAAAAAGGTGGGTGTGCACACACACCGCAGGACTAGCTTGGCTCCTCTGAGCTCTGCCTACGGAAATTTGAAATGTGTGAGGAAGAAGAGGTGAGCATCTATCTTTGCATCGCTGTGGGCGGGAACGAGTTTCAAAACTCTGCCAGAGGCAGCTTAGAACAGACGAGCCAGTCCTATGACCGGGGGGGGGGGGGGAGTTGCATAGCCACCTCTCACTTACCTTTTCTCTCTCTCTTTCTCTATGTCTCTAACAGCCAAAAAGAGTGCCCACCGCAGAAAGCCCAGAGCGAGAGCAAGCCCCTTCGGCTCTGCCTCCCACCGCCAACACCTCCCTCACTCGCTTGCCTCCCACCACCCCCTCAGCCCTACCGCTGCCCCTTTGGCTGAACTTGTGAGAAGTTTTTTTACTGGTACAATGGGCTTTCTTCCCTGGACACAATGTGTAGAAACGCAACGGAGTGGAGACAAAGTCCCAGGTAGGAGATACGCCTCGCAGTGGTGCGCAATTTGGAGGTGGCAGGTGAGGTACTTCCTGTATTCCCAAAATAATAAGCAACCCCAATAATAAGGCCAGGGACATTTGGGGGGGGGAGGAAGTGTCAAAAATCTTTTATTTATTTATTTATTTATTCATTCGTCCAATACATAAATACATAGGAAGAAAAATAGACATGTAGTAATATATATAAGGGTAAAGTGAACTTCGAGGAGAGGATATATGAAAGAAAGAAAATATATATGATAAGTGACAGAAAGGAAAGACAATTGGACAGGGGACGAAAGGCACACCAGTGCACTTATGTACGCCCCTTAAAACCCCTGTCTTATTTTCAGGGAAACACGGTACTTGGCTGGAGTGATCTAAGTATTCTTGTTCTGCACAATAGATTGGACTAGAAGACTTCTAAGGTCCCTTCAACTCAGGGGTGAAATGCTGTCAGTTTAGATACGTGGCCTGGTTCACTGAACCGGTAGCGATGACTGGCTGGCCATGCCCTCAAACAAATCCCTGGTCGCTCGCCCTGCTCTGCCCTGCCCAGTCTCTGCTCTGCAGCTTGCTTGCCTGGAATGCTGTGCCCTGATCTGTTTGCCAGGTAAGCCTGCAAAGTTGCGGCCTACCTAGCTTAAAGTGACCAGACTTTTAAGTTGCTGAAGAGGGACACCATTGGCAGAGGGGTGGCACTAAAAAAAATGTCTCTTTATTTTTTCCTCTCTCTTATCCTCCATCCCTTTCTCTCCGGGGGACGCCCTCACCTCTCTGCAATGCACAGGCAATGTCCTGCGAAGTCACAGGAAGTACTGGGAGACACAGGAAGTACAACCTGGGAGACACAGGAAGTCACCATAGAGAAGAGAGAGAGAGAGAGATTGGGACATTTTTGAAAAGGCGCAGGATGCGTGACAGATTAGGAAAAAGCATGACTGTCCTGTGGAAAGTGGGACATCTGGTCACCTTAACCTAGCTGCCCCTGCCCACCCTCACTTTCCCAGCCTGCCTTCCCTACTGCATTCCCCACAGCCCTCAGCCCTGACATGCTTGCCTGCCTTCCACACGGCCTTTCCGGTGTCCCCATGGCCATCTTGCGAAGGCAGGCAAGTGGAAGACCACGTGGAAGACAGTCGAGCATGTTGGGACTGTGGGGAAGGGAGCTAACAGCCTATTCTCTTCCCTGCAGCCCTGCCCTGCACATGGCCTTCCCAGCAATCTCCAACACCCGCTTGCCTTTCAAAGTCTGCGTCCAGCTCGTGATGGGAGACATGCCACTTCTGGTCTGCCTGGCGAGTGGGTGGGTGGACAGCAAGGAAGGGCTACCAAAATTTTTAGTACCACACTGTGGCCGTGGCTTATGCAGGACACCGGCCATTTTCTTTCAACATCTTTCAGTGCAAATTGGGTGCTCTGGGGTGGAGCTCCATTTTCGCTACCCCTTCCAAGCACAGCACACAGAGGTGGAGCAGGCAAGGTGGCCCTGGTGTGCCTGTTGTTGCAGAGGCATGGCAATTGCTCAGCCACAGCTGACTTTGTGGGTTTTGCATCGTCCTCTCTGCCCGCACCATGTCCTGATCTGGCTGGTTGCGTAACTACAAGTGCTGCCACCCAGGCTGAAAGGAAAGTGCATACGCTTGCAAGGCATCCGTCCACTCGGAAACTTCAGATCGTGCAGAACGCAGCCGCGAGAGCCATCGTGGGGCTTCCCAGATTCGCCCACGTTTCTACAACACTCCGTGGCCTGCACTGGCTGCCGATCAGTTTCCGGTCACAATTCAAAGTGTTGGTCATGACCTTTAAAGCCCTACATGGCATTGGACCAGAATACCTCCGGAACCGCCTACTACCGCACGAATCCCAGCGGCCGATAAGGTCCCACAGAGTTGGCCTTCTCCGGGTCCCGTCGACTAAACAATGTCGTCTGGCGGGCCCCAGGGGAAGAGCCTTCTCTGTGGCGGCCCCGGCCCTCTGGAATCAACTCGCCCCGGAGATTAGAACTGCTCCCACCCTCCTTGTCTTCCGTAAACTACTTAAGACCCATCTATACCGCCAGGCATGGGGGATTTGAGACACCTTTCCCCCAGGCTTATTATAATTTATGTTTGGTATGTATGTGCTGTTTGGTTTTTTAAATTGATAGGGTTTTTAGTTTTTTTTTCTTAATATTAGATTTGTGCCTGTACAATATTGTTTTATCGCTTGTTGTGAGCCGCCCCGAGTCTTCGGAGAGGGGCGGCATACAAATCTAATAAATTATTATTATTATTTATTAATTATTATTAAGGAGGGTTTTAACAGGACACAAATGGATGCGGGTTCTCTCCTACCATCGCCTTGCCGTGTTGTCTCCTTCCCCCGTAGCTCTTCGGCAGAGTCCAGAGGATGTGAGCTCCAGCCCTAAGTGACAGAAAGTGAAGGCAGGTACAAGGCGGCTTGAGTAGGGTTTTAACAGGATGCGAAAGGATGCAGCTTCTCTCCTGCCATCGCCTTACCGTGTCCCCTCACACACATGAGAGGTTCGCCAGAGCTTTAATGCAAGTGAGAAGCCACGTCCTTTTGCATCCTGTTAAAACCTTCCTTAAGTGAGTGGCTGGCTTCACACCTGTACTAACGCTCCAGCCATCGCCTTGCTATGTCCCACACACACACAAGAGGAGGAGGAGGAAGGAGAGTAGCTGCACCCTTAGTACAGGAGTGAAGCAGCCCTGTACCTATGCGTCACATTTCCACATAAGACAGCCTCCCCTTCCTGTCACTTCGGGAAGGAAGGAAGGAAGGAAGGAAGGATGGAAGGATGGAAGGATGGAAGGAAAGAAAGAAAGAAAGAAAGAAAGAAAGAAAGAAAGAAAGAAAATGTATGACCAAAATTGAGCCCAAAATTTTGTTTGCTAAGCAAAGCATTGTTAAGTGAGTTTCACCCACATTTCACATGTTAGCCATGTCCACCCAGTCATGTGACCACCAAGCCACACCTACCAAGCCACGCCCACAGAACTGATAGGAAAAACTTTTAGATTTCACCACTGGTTCAACCCTATGAAGCTATGTATTAAGTTCAGCATTCCTTCTCCACAGTGGACAGAAACGCCACTAGTGAGCCTTCAAACTGTGAATAAAGGTGAAGGCCCATGCCTGCTGTTAATATTTATTGTCCATCCATTTCAGGGAATAATGCTGACTTCTAGCTGTATGAAAGTGAAACATTTATTTTTACTTAAGTTTTATACCATTTATAGTTACACAACCCCCCATTGTTACGTTCTCCATTAAGGTTCTTCCACGCAAGGGTGCAATTCCATTACTGAACCACCTTTGAGCTTTCCCCAGCGGATAAAATAGACTTGATCCATTTACAAATGGAAAACTCTTGTTTCATAGCAGTGAATAAGATGTTTTCCTGAGCTAAGGACTATCTGGGTTATGCTGTGTTACACGCACACCTAAGTTCGGCTTATGTCACTCACACACTCACAGCCTGTTGAGGTATCTAGATCTTGTAAGGCTCCACAACCCGGCTCTTTGGAATACACAGTTTTAGTGAATTTAAAGTAACAGTAAAATTTTACCAGGTTGCAATGTGCATTTACTTTTTTTCACACTGATACATTCACCCACACTTACTTTTGTCCTCCTCAACTAGGCAGCTAGGCAAGAGCTTAGATCAGTGATGGCAAACCCATGGCATGGGTGCCACAGGTGGCACGCGGAGCCCTATCTGCTGGCACATGAGCTGTTGCCCTACCACAGCTCCAACGTGCATGTGTGTGCCGCCCAGCTGATTTTTGGCTCACACAGAGGCTCTGGGAGGGCGTTTAGGGCTTCCATAGTACCTGGGGGGGATTTTACCCTCCGCCAACTCCAGGGAAGCCTTTGGAGCCTGGGGAGGGTGAAACCCGAGCCTACTGGCCCCATCAAAAGTTGACAAACAGGCCCTTTCCAGCCTCCAGAGGGCCTCCGGGTGGCGGGGGAAGCTGTTTTCGCCCTCCCCAGGCATTGAATTATAGGTGTGAACACTCGCGCATGCGCAACAGTGCACAAGCACGCTCTTTTGTCCCCTGAGTAAAAAAAGGTTCGCCATCACTGGCTTAGATGGACAGAAGCCACCAAGTCTGAAGATGGCTTGAGTCACTGACGGGCTGCTTGTCTTACCTCCTTCCGGTGCGCCCTCTTGAGGTTGTCGCAGGCACACGCATGCCTATCGGCGTGGGATTTGGCTTCTGCACATGCGCAGCAAGCGAAATCTTGTGTAAGAATGCGCATGAGCAAGATTTTGGCAATTTTCACCGATGTTTTTGCTTCCGTGCATGCGCAGAGGCAAAAAATTCACCAAAAATCGCCGAAATCTCACTCACGCGAGCATCCTCACATGAGATTCCACTTGCTGCGCATGTACAGAAGCCAAATCTCGTATGGAGGCATGTCGGGAGTACATGCATGCATCCCAGATTTTCCTACCGGGACGGAGCACCTGAGTGCACCAGCTGCTGCACAACCCTGGCTTGAGTCGGTGGGCTTCATGACCCCTTAATATGCCCCAAAGTTCTTTCTTGCTTGATTCCTAGGACTGGTAGTTACTCTTGCCTTGTTTATTTACAAATCCGTTGATGGGTTTGGGAGGGTTTCCGTGTACTTAGACCCAGTTTCTTTTATTTGGTTCAGGTGACATTTCCCCCCTATGTTTTCTTATCAATTCGTTTCCTTTTTACCTACCTCCTTGAAAGGATCTGTTAGACAAAATTGCTGACTTTTTTTTGTTATCTCTGTTTATGTGCCTGCTTCATCTTTAATTATGTCATCTTCAGCCTAGGACTCACACAGCTGTGGGGTGGAGAGAAAGAGATGCTTGGCTTTATTTCACCTTCCAGCTCTATGATGATCTGGTACCACCCGGTATTATAGTAATGTCAGCCCAATGAGGAAGCTTGTTTCTATGGTGATCACACCAAGTACCCACAATGGTGATCTTTTCTGAAAGGAAGGGGAAGAATGTTTGAAAGAAAATTGTGCTGGCAGGAAGAGTAACTTGTTTCTGGCCGGCAACCAAGCCCTGATTGGTTGTTTAGGAGTATCCAGGTATCTGCTTTAATGTGCTTTCCTCCAATCTGTGGAGCAGCACAAAAAGTTTGCCAGCATAGTTTGCTAGTTAGCCTCAGCCAGAGTTGGGCTTTACTATTAACCTTGTTACAGGACAATGATTGGTGGATTTCCTGACATGTGAAAAAACAACCCACCAATCATTCTCCCCCAGAAGTGAGGGTAAGGGGGTGGGAATGGAACGGAGGGAGAAAACGAGTTTGGACAAATTTCCTACCTACTTTTGGATGATCTAAGCTCACTGTTCTTTCTTACTTTCACACCCTCTTGTCTCCTTCTCATACTCATTCTCTCTCTTCTTTCTTGCTTGTCTGTTTTGCTCTAATGCTCATTCAGTCCTTCCCTTCTTGATCTCACTCATCTCTCTCATTAGCTCGTCTTTTGCTTATTTGTCTTGCTCACTCATGTGTGTGTCGTGCGTTCTTTTTCTGCACCCTCATTTGTGTTCTTTCAGGTTCTCTCAATTGTTCACACTCTTGCTCTGTTTAACCCAATACTGACAGGGGTCTCGTGGCAAACGCTGGCAGGTGGGTTTCAACCACATCAGTCAATGTTACCTGTCAGAGCATTTAGGGTTACGTTTGTCTTTATTTTATTTATTTTATTTATTTATTTTGTCCAATACACAATGAGGGATTTAGTGGGTATATATATCTATATACGCATAGTAAAATACATGATGAAGGTTACAGAGGAGATACTCATAGTAAAATATATCTAAGAAAGAATAGAAAAGAAGATATAGTAATAGAACTTATCAATGAAAGAATAGAAGAAGAGATATAGGAATAGAAGAAAGGTATAGGAGATATAGGAGAGCAATAGGACAGGGGACGGAAGGCACTCTAGTGCACTTGTACTCACCCCTTACTGACCTCTTAGGAATCTGGATAGGTCAACCATAGATAATCCAAGGGTAAAGTGTTGGGGGTTTGGGGATGACACTATGGAGTCCGGTAATGAGTTCCACGCTTCGACAACTCGGTTACTGAAGTCATATTTTTTACAGTCAAGTTTGGAGTGGTTAATATTAAGTTTAAATCTGTTGTGTGCTCTTGTGTTGTTGTGGTTGAAGCTGAAGTAGTCACCGACAGGCAGGACGTTGCAGCATATGATCTTGTGGGCAATATTAGATCTTGTTTAAGGCGTCTAGTCTCATAGGGTATTCTGTTTTGAGTGGAGGAGTGAAGGACTCTTCTGGTGAAGTATCTTTGGACATTTTCAAGGGTGTTAATGTCTGAGATGCGATATGGGTTCCAAACAGATGAGCTGTATTCGAGGATGGGTCTGGAAAAAGTTTTGTAAGCTCTGGTAAGTAGTGTGAGATTTCCAGAGCAGAAGCTACGTAGGATTAGGTCTTGTGTGGTCTCATATGAGGCTGATAGATCTGTTTAGATAAGGAGGGAACGCACAATGGCTCACAATGGAACTTTGCAAAGGCATTATGTGAGCAGATGCCTGATCTTGTCTAGTCGTTTATTATCTTGCTATTGCAGTTGAATGGCCATGGTGGAAGGTCACCAGTGCCTGAAAGAAAGGGGGGCAAAAAACAGCCCATGAGAGCTGTACAGATCCCAGCCTATGCCTCACTCTCACCACAATGTCTGTGAAAGTGCCATATATCATTTATTTATGTATTTATTAAATTGGTATGCCGCCCCTCTCCGTAGACTTGGGGCGGCTCACAACAGTAATAGAAAAAACAATGTACAATACAAATCTGTTCTGTCAGGCTCTCTGGTAGACTCTTCCCAAAAATTCACAGGTACAAATTTCAGACACACACGTTTGAAAATTCAAAACAATGTTCTTTATAATGAAAATTCACTTAAACCAAGTCCTCTTTTGGTATAGCAAAGAGCACTCCTCTCCAAACAAACTGGTAATTTGTACAAGTCCCTTATTAGTTCTGTGATACTTAGCTTGCAGCTGTGAGGTAATTCACAGTCCTTCTTTCACAAAGTGAAACACACTTTACTCTGGTTTAGTTTCAAAGCGGGGGAAAATCAGGACACAAAAGGTCAAAGTCAGTAAAGCAGTCACGAAACACAACGATCAGATAATCCTCCACAATTGCCAAACCCACAGGCTGCTCTTTATAGGAGCCTCACTAATTACCACAGCCCCACCCAACCACAGGTGGCCTCATTTTCTTTGATAATAATCTCTCAGTTGTTGTTGCCTATGCATCACTCTCCGCATGCATGGCTGTATCATTAACTCTTGTTCTAGATAATTGATCTCCTTTTGAGCTGTCTGCCCCACTCTCCTCCTCCCTGTCACTTATGTCTTCTTGGTCAGAGGAGCCTTCATCATCAGATTCCACCAGGGGAAAAACAGGCCTGCAGCATGTGGATGTCTCCCCCACATCCACAGTCCTTGGGGCAGGAGCTGGGCCAGAGCTAACCACAACACAACTAAAACTAAAAACCCATAATTTAAAAAACATGCACACAACATACCATACATAAACAATAGAGGCCTGGGGAAGTTATCTCAGTTCCCCCATGCCTGACGGCAGAGGTGGGTTTTAAGGAGTTTACGAAAGGCCAGGAGGGTGGGGGCAGTTCTAATCTCCGGGGGGAGCTGGTTCCAGAGGGTTGGGGCCGCCACAGAGAAGGCTCTTCCCTTGGGACCCGCCAAACGACATTGTTTAGTCGACGGGACCCGATCATGTGCACTTCATAGCCTGAGTTGGAAGAAGATGGAAAACATGCTTTCGACATTGGATCAGATAAATAGAAAACAAGGACACCTGGTTAGTCGGGGGGGGGGGGGGCATGAGAACAATGTTAAATGATGCATCCTTCAAAAATGGTTAGGGTTGAGTTCAGAGACTGAAGAGGCAGGAGACTGGCAGTGAGACTTCAGCTCTTTGTTGGTTTAGTGAGCAAACATCAGCCCCTGCCTGCTTTTGGCAGGGGTTTAAATAGGGAGCCCTTTTGGGAAGGAGCCAATCAGAATTTGCCTGTTCCACTTCCTTATCGGACTGGAGTGAAAACCTCCCAGCTTCTCAAGACATAAGGTATTTTTGAGCAAATGTGGGAGGTATGCTTGGTTGTGTCCAGTGAAGGGCTGCCAAAATTTTTACTACCACATTGTGGGCGTGGCTTATGTGACCAGATAGGAGTGGCTTGCCAACCATGTGACCAGGTGGGAGTGGCTTGATGATCATGTTACTTGATTTCTACGAATCTCAAAGCAATACCCATATCAATGGACTCAAAACAAGCGGGTCATTGAATTCACCCACATCCTAGAAGTGAGCAGCTATAGAATAGTGAAATGACAAAAACATCTCACTTAGAATTTTGAAAACACATTTTGAGCATTGTGATGAAGGCGCCTTCATGATTAAAATGGCCTCTCACAAAATAATCACTTACTCAAAGGCAACAATCTAAAGTGTTCCTTGCTACTTTCACAGCCCAAGTGAACATCCCAAAATGCTCCATTCCACATAAGAGTCTTAACCCTCCTATTTGCAGACTACCAAACAAAATCAAATTTTCTGGCAAAACATTAGGTTTCAAGCATTATTCACTTTATTTTTTAGAGCAGGGGGTCCCCAAACTTGGCAACTTTAAGACGTGTGAATTTCAACTCCCAGAATTCTCCAGCCAGCTATGAAGACCTCTGTTCTGGAGAATACTATAGCCATTCAGAAAAGAGGGGGAGGCAGAATTCCAGATCTTATCTCTTTATACTTTTTCTAGATACTTCTGTTTGTAGACAGAATCGCAAGCTTTGGGGTTTTAAAACATTTTCAGGAAGAATTGACTGTTGGCCACCTGAAGGCCGGCGGCATTTGCGGGGGTGCTGGGAGCACAGCGGAGCACAGCGGCAGGTACCCTGATGGGGGGGATGATGGTAGGCATGCATGTATGACGTGCACCCCCCCCCATGTTCCTAGCATGCCCCACGCGCATTGCAGGGCATGACGAGTTTCCGAGAGGTGAGCAGCATCCCCTCTATAAAAGGGGGCAAAACGCCACTTGCCTCCTCTTCTTTGTTGCTGCCGGCCTGGCTTGCAGGCACCCACCCGCCCTCCCTTTTTTGCAGTGTGACTGGTGGTCGCCTACGGGGGCCAAGTAGGAATTTTTGGCAGCCGTAACGCTTTTAGTTTTCAACCGTTTTTTCGACTACTCCACACTGGTAGATGGGGAGGTGTCAGTTACAGGGTGTCCAGCATTTCTAGTCTATAATCAGTCCAGTCAGCGAAGCAGTGAAAGTGATGTGCCGGTGCCTGGAGGCTGTTGGGGTCTGGATGGGTGTCAACAGACTCAAGCTCAACCCGGATAAGACGGAGTGGCTGTGGGTTCTGCCTCCCAAGGACAATTCCATCAGTCCGTCCATAATCCTAGGGGGGGAATGATTGACCCCCTCAGAGAGGGTCTGCAACTTGGGCGTCCTCCTTGTTCCCAGCTCACATTAGAGAAACATCTTTCAGCTGTGGCAAGGGGGACGTTTGCCTGGTGAACCAGTTGCGGCCCTATCTGGACCGGGACTCACTGCTCACAGTCACTCATGCCCTCATCACCTCGAGGTTCAACTACTGTAACGCTCTCTACATGGGGCTACCTTTGAAAAGTGTTCGGAAACTTCAGATCATGCAGAATGCAGCTGAGAGAGCAATCATGGGCTTCCCCAGGTATGCCCATGTTACACCAACACTCCACAGTCTGCATTGGTTGTCAATCAGTTTCCGGTGACAATTCAAAGTGTTGGTTGTGACCTATAAAGCCCTTCATGGCATTGGACCAGAATATCTCCGGGACCGCCTTCTGCCGCACGAATCCCAGCAACTGGTTAGGACCCACAGAGTTGGCCTTCTCCGGGTCCTGTTGACTAAACAATGTCGTTTGGTGGGACCCAGGGGAAGAGCCTTCTCTGTGGCAGCTCCTCCCGGAGATTAGAACTGCCCCCACCCTCCTTGCCTTTCGTAAACTTCTTAAAACCCACCTCTGCTGTCAGGCATGGGGGAACTGAGACATCTCCCCTGAGCCTATACAGTTTATACATGATATGTTTGTGTGTATGTT
Organism: Erythrolamprus reginae; assembly: GCF_031021105.1. Classification (NCBI taxonomy): domain Eukaryota; kingdom Metazoa; phylum Chordata; class Lepidosauria; order Squamata; family Dipsadidae; genus Erythrolamprus; species Erythrolamprus reginae. Next base: position 298,456,316 of record NC_091950.1, read on the forward strand.
TGCTTTTAATAATGGGGTTTTTAGTGTTTTTTTAAATTATTAGATTTGTTACATTGTTTTTACTATTGCTGTGAGCCGCCCCGAGTCTACGGAGAGGGGCGGCATACAAATCTAATAAATAAATAAATAATAATAATAATAATAATAATAATAATAATAATAATAATAATAATAATAATAATAATAATATTAGGTCAATTCGGCCTGCAATTTGGCATTTATTTCTTTATCCCTTTGGTCACAGGGAGGCAGTATGGGGCGGAAAATTGGTAGTTCAGCAACTGTATGATCTCCTTTGGACACCTTTTGGAAGGTGACAGGCTGTTCCCCACCATGGTTACAAGGCTCGTCCGGCCCAGTTATGGAGGAGAGATGCCCCTGGGGCTCACCCACCGCATGCCCAGAGACGACAACCTGGGTGGGTGAGACTCCCCACATGCATGGGCATGGCAGTGAGCAAGGGAGGGTCAAATTTAAGCCAAGTTCAAGGGGACTCTCCCTTGCTCTGCAGGGAGCTTTAACCCAATGTTGCTCAGGAATGTTTGGATTGGTATTTCCTCCCTCTTTCATTTTACCTCTGCAGGTCCTGATAACCAATCAATAAATGTGACCCATATATCCCATTTTCTGTGTCCGTGTGCTTACTCTGAGTCCACTGCAACGTAGAGGCTGCCCAAAGAGGATGCCCTGCATTTGTTTTCAAAATCTTTCAGTGAAAATTGGGTGCTCTGGGGTGGAGCTCCATTTTCGCTACCCCACTGTTGCGTCCTTAGTTTTGCTACCCAGGTCCAGAGAGGCAAGTATTAATTGTAGTTTCTTGACCAATTATGTAGACTTACAAGCATGTGGATTCTCATATTGTCCCAATATTCTTAGAAAGACTCAATATAATTGACTTAATCTTGACTGCTTTTTAGCCAGGGGATAAGAAGAGCTTTATATGGAGGAACGGCAGGTCATTTAGTTACTTTTTCCCTTTTCTGATCATTTGATATATTATTACTCTTGCTCCATGCAATCTTCATGAAGCTGCATGTTTCTTTGCCTTCCTTGTCCACTATGTCAAGCCCAAACAAAGCTTGTTCTGATATTTAATTTTATGAATGGGCCTCTATGCAGAATCATTTGAATTGGGTTTAATCAACCAAAAATGCTAATGCTATGGTGAATACTGAAATTGTTGATAAAATATTGTTAATAACGTTTAAGGCAAGCCTTAATTTTGCTGCCTGAAGCAAAGTTAAAGAAAATATTTAATCACTACATTTTCATCAAAAAAATTGAAATAAAACATTTATCTGGCAGTGAGAAATTTTGGGGCAGCAATATTTAAGATGGTTTAATTTTTTTTTGTGACGAAGAAGCTTATTTAGCCCACTTAATCTTCCCACAGTACATGCCATGTATTCATATGATTTGTTCTGGGGAGAGAGGTACTGTTCCTCTTAGTTGCCCACAGCCACCAATAAGCTCTAAGAAGCACTCCAATTAGTTGGAGAGAGGAAATGCATTATATACATTTTATACTGTTTCGTTGGCAGGCACACACAACACTTGCTTTGGAGCCAAGGAAATTATGCTTTAGTATTTATTTATTTATTTATTTACTTACTTACTTACTTACTTACTTACTTACTTACTTACTTACTTACTTACTTACTTATTTAGAAACATAGAAACATAGAAGACTGACGGCAGAAAAAGACCTCATGGTCCATCTAGTCTGCCCTTATGCTATTTCCTGTATTTTATCTTACAATGGATATATGTTTATCCCAGGCATGTTTAAATTCGGTTACTGTGGATTTACCAACCATGTCTGCTGGAAGTTTGTTCCAAGGATCTACTACTCTTTCAGTAAAATAATATTTTCTCATGTTGCCTTTGATCTTTCCCCCAACTAACTTCAGATTGTGTCCCCTTGTTCTTGTGTTCACTTTCCTATTAAAAACACTTCCCTCCTGAACCCTATTTAACCCTTTAACATATTTAAATGTTTCGATCATGTCCCCCCTTTTCCTTCTGTCTTCCAGACTATACAGATTGAGTTCATTAAGTCTTTCCTGATACGTTTTATACTTAAGACCTTCCACCATTCTTGTAGCCCGTCTTTGGACCCGTTCAATTTTGTCAATATCTTTTTGTAGGTGAGGTCTCCAGAACTGAACAAAGTACTCCAAATGTGGTCTCACCAGCGCTCTATATAAGGGGATCACAATCTCCCTCTTCCTGCTTGTTATACCTCTAGCTATGCAGCCAAGCATCCTACTTGCCTTTCCTACCGCCCGACCACACTGCTCACCCATTTTGAGACTGTCAGAAATCACTACCCCTAAATCCTTCTCTTCTGAAGTTTTTGCTAACACAGAACTGCCAATGCAATATTCAGATTGAGGATTCCTTTTCCCCAAGTGCATTATTTTACATTTGGAAACATTAAACTGCAGTTTCCATTGCTTTGACCATTTATCTAGTAACGCTAAATCATTTACCATATTACAGACCCATCCAGGAATATCAACCCTATTGCACACTTTAGAGTCATCGGCAAATAGGCAAACCTTCCCTACCAAACCTTCCCCTATGTCACTCACAAACATATTAAAAAGAATAGGACCCAGAACAGACCCTTGTGGCACACCGCTTGTAACCTGTCTCTGCTCAGAATACTCGCCATTAACAATAACTCTCTGATGTCTATGCTTCAGCCAGCTTGAAATCCACTGAACTATCCAGGGATTAAGTCCAATCTTCACTAATTTATCTATCAGCTCTTTATGTGGAACCGTATCAAAGGCTTTGCTGAAGTCCAGATAGGCAATATCCACGGCACCACCTTGATCCAACACCTTTGTGACATAGTCAAAGAACTCAATGAGATTAGTCTGACACGATTTGCCTTCAGTAAAGCCATGCTGATTTGGGTCCAATAAGTTATTGTTTTTTAGATGCTGATTTATCCTCTTTTTGAGTAGAGTCTCCATCATTTTAACTACAACTGATGTCAAGCTAACTGGCCTGTAGTTACCAGCTTCTTCTCTACTGCCCTTCTTGTGGATAGGCACAACACTGGCCATTCTCCAATCCTCAGGGACATCTCCTGTTAACAGGGATTGGTTAAACAAATCAGTCAGGGGGGTAGCAATGACAGATCTGAGTTCTTTAAGAACTCTGGGGTGGATGCCATCTGGACCCATTGCCTTATTTATCTTTAATCTTTCAAGTTCTTCTAAGACATCAGCTTCTAAGATCACTGGAGCTGAATCCGTACAGCTGGAAGCAATGCTATATCCCTCTATAGTATTATTTTGTAAGGTGTCTTTTGAGAAAACTGAACAGAAGTAGCTATTGAAATGGTCAGCGATCTCCTTATTCCCATCAATGCATGTATTATTCCCGGTACTAAGCTTTGTGATGCTGCAGTTTTTCTTCTTCCTATCACTAATATATCTGAAGAAGGTTTTATCCCCCTTCTTTACAGATTTTGCTATTTCTTCCTCTTTTGAGGCTTTAGCAGCATATATTATCTGTTTCGCCTCCTTCTGTCTCATTTTATACACCTCTCTATCAGCTATACTTCCAGACTCTTTATACCTCCTGTTGTATCCTGTAATGGCTACCTTGTAACTCTGTAAATAGTTTGTTCCTCTTTCAGCGCTGTCTGAGCCCAAGCAGGAAGTCGCTCCTGATTGGCTCAGACGCGGCCGGCTCTAGCTTTGGCGGGAACCGCAAATATATAAAAGGAGCGGTTTCTCCAGGCAGAGTCAGTCGGTACTCGCTGAATTGTCACTTTACCTTGCTGAGCTGTCACTTGTTCTCTGAGCTGAATAAAAGTACCGATTGCTCAAAACCCTGTCTCTGGGTCTACTTCACTGGCGACGAACGGACGGAAGAAACTTCGCGTGCAACATGGACAAAATCCAGATCGGCCAGGCTCCGGAACTCTTCGATCCCGAGAAATCGACATGGGACGAGTACATGGCCACCTTCGAGATCTTCCTCGAAGCGGCGGGAATGCAGGACGCCGAAGCCGATCGCAGACGGGCTATTTTCCTTAACTACTGCGGCGCAGAAATCCGTAGACTTGCCCAAACTCTCACCGAACCGGAACAAGCAAGAGCCACAGCGTGGGACGTCCTACAACAAAAACTGGCGAGCCATTTCAAGCCGACCAAACCAGCCATGGTTTTTCGGCATCAATTCCACATGATGGCTCAGAGGGAAACCGAGTCGATCAGCCAGTTTACAACGCGGCTTCGAACGGTACTTGCTCAATGCAAGTTTAAAGACCCGGAAGCTCGCCTCACCGACGCCTTGGTTTTCGGCATGAAAAGCAGCACGGTGAGAAATAAACTCCTCATCGAAGAAGAGCCGAGCCTACAAACCGTGATTAAACTGGCGCAAACCGCAGAAGCAGCCGACGCAGCGGCGAGAGAATTGAAAGAGCACGGAAGGCGAGAACTCATTGCAAAAATCGACTCCGCGTCTCCCAGCGCCGTGGAAACAGACAACAGCCAACAAATTCCCAGCGGAGACAACTGCCTCCTGGTGCAAGACCAGCCGAGACACCTGAGAGCTACTCACCCAGCCCCCTGCGCGGGCTGCCGGGGAAATCACCAGCGCCATCGATGCCCCTTCCGAGACGCTACATGCCGCCGTTGCAACCGGAGAGGCCACATCGCCATCGCATGCAGAGCAACAGCGCCAGAGGAAACATTTGCCACACCGCAATACCAGCGACCTCAAAACCAGACCCCCCAAGCGCGAGAAAGGAGACCATTCCGCAACGCGGGTCAAAGGAACTACTCAACCGCTAACCGCGACTACTATAGAGGTAACTCTCAATTTTCCGTGAATAACACGGCAACCAAAAAAGGGGCTAAAATTGTTATATCACTGTTACTCAATAACCAACCTTGCTCAATGGAGCTGGATACGGGCTCTAGATATACCATCATGCCCTGGGAAAAATTTAAACTGTATATGCCTAATGTATCTAAGGCTGACCTAAATCAAACCTCTTTGGTGATTAGAGACTTTCAGGGGGGGGTAATCTCGGTCTTGGGAACAGCAAATGTACCTATCGCATTCAAGAATGTTAAATGTACCCTTCCCATGCTTATTGTAACAGGGGCCAAGCACTCTCTTCTGGGTTTAGCATGGATGGAACCACTGGGGATCGAGATTTCGGGTGTGTGTAATGTAAACTGTTATGATATGCCTAACTTTGTGAAAGAGTTCCCTGAAGTGTTCAGCCCCACACTGGGATTGTATAAGGGGCCCCCTATATCTTTCTCTATTGACCCCAAGGTTCCACCGATCAGACTAAAACCTCGCAGGGTCCCCCTGCCGCTCCTCCCCAAACTAGACATACAGCTGGACAAACTCATTAGCCAAGGTATTTTGGTCCCTGTGGAGCAGGGGCCATGGGAAACTCCCATAGTTACCCCTCTGAAGCCAGATGGCTCTTTAAGAGTTTGCGCTGATTACAAATCGACCCTAAACAAGGCACTCCAACACCACCCCTACCCCATCCCGGTTGTGCAACAACTGCTACACTCCCTGGGGGAGGGAAAAAGGTTCGCAAAGATCGACCTGGCGCAAGCTTACCAGCAACTTCCGGTCGATGAACAAACAGCAAACGCTCAAACAATTGTAACGCACAGGGGGGCTTTCAAATGCACGAGGTTACAGTTTGGGGTAAGCATAGCCCCAGGAATATTCCAGAGCATTATGGAACGCCTATTGTCAGGGGTAAATGGGGCCATTCCATACTTTGATGACATCTTAATTGCAGGGGAAAACCAGGAACAAGTAAACAAAAGAATAAGGGAAGTACTTAAGAGGTTACAGGACAAAGGTTTAAGAATCAAGCCTGATAAATGTGTCTGGGGAACCAACAGTATAGAATTCCTAGGATATAAAATAGATAAGGAAGGTATCCACCCCACAACAGAGAAGCTGAGAGCAATTAGAGAAGCCCCAGAGCCACGAGATAAGAATGAGTTACAGGCATTTTTGGGCCTCCTTAATTTTTATTCCGTTTTTTTAAAGCAGAAGGCAACAGTAGCAGAGCCTCTCCATCGTTTACTCCAGAAGGAAGCCCGCTGGACATGGGGGAAAACTGAACGTGAAGCTTTTTCTCAAATAAAAAATTTATTAACTTCTAAAAGTGTAGTAGTCCAATATAGTGCTTCACTACCCATTAGGCTCACGTGCGACGCTTCGCCGTACGGCATAGGAGGAGTCCTAGCTCACGTTCTACCTAATAAGACAGAGGCCCCAATAGCATTTTTTTCAAGAACCATGACCAGCACAGAAAGGAATTATAGCCAGTTAGACAAGGAGGCTCTAGCATTAGTGGCAGGGGTAAAGAAGTTTCACAATTACATTTTTGGAAGAAGCTTTGAGTTAGTCACTGACCACAAACCCCTACTAGGCCTGCTAGCCCCCAACAAGCCCACTCCACCTTTTATGTCTCCAAGACTAATCAGATGGGCTCTTTTCCTCTCAGGGTATCAGTATGAGCTCACCCACAAGGGGGGGAAGGAAATCAATCATGCAGACGGTCTCAGCAGATGCCCCATAACAGACTTAGTGGAAGACCCTGTTCCTTCCACAGATGTGTTAATGATAGAACTCGAGGAAAACCCACTAACCACAGCAAAAGAGGTAGCTGCACACACGCAGCAAGATCAAATCCTTAAACAAGTGGTGAACTGTGTTCTAAAGGGATGGCAAAATGATGTTGTGAAACCTGAATTGTGTGATTTTAAAAACAAAAGACTTGAGTTATTGTATGTAAAAGGTTGTTTGCTGTGGGGGGATAGAGTGATCATCCCCAAAAGCCTAAGGGGAAAGGTACTCAAAATGTTACATGTGGGCCATCCTGGGATTGTCAGGATGAAGAGCCTGGCAAGGGGGCATTTATGGTGGCCAGGGCTGGATGCTGATATTGAAAGTTGGGTTTCAAAGTGTGATCCGTGCCAAGAGTCACGGCCCAGTCCCCCCAAAACAACTCCGGCTGAGTGGGAACAGCCTGCTGGTCCTTGGTCTAGAATCCACATTGATTTTGCTGGCCCAGTGGGGTCTCAGTATTTTTTAATAGTGGTTGATGCCTTCTCCAAATGGTTGGAAATAATAGCAATGAACAACATAACCACAAGTGCCACTATCAAGGTATTGAGCAGACTGTTTGCATCCCATGGTTGCCCAGATCTCGTAGTGTCTGACAATGGGCCACAGCTAACAGCCAGGCAATTCGAATTGTTCCTAGATGGCCTAGGGGTCAGGCATGCCCTCATCTCGCCTTATTCGCCCTGGGCTAACGGATTGGCAGAACGTTACGTACGGGTGGCAAAGGAGGCATTGCGCAGGTCAGGCCCTGGGGATGTGCAACAGAACTTGGACCAATTCTTACTCACCCAACACATTACCCCTAACTCGCACACACATGTAAGCCCTGCAGAGTTATTGATGGGAAGGAAGTTGAGGTCACCACTAGACAGGTTAAACCCAAGATTCTGTGTTAATAATAACCAAATGTGTACAAAACCTGAAAGAGAAATGTATTTGGGACAAAATGTATATGTAAAAAGTTTTGATGGAAATGTAAACTGGATGAAGGGAATTATTGTTAAGCAAAATGCACCTAAGACCTATGTTGTTAAACTAGAGGATGGTCGTTTGTGGAAACGACACATAGACCACATTCGGAAGTGAACAGAAAATCAATTGCCACAAACCGCTGACATGGACTCTCCCCCTTCAACAGACTTTAGTACATTGCCCGAAATAAGAGACACGCAAAGAGACTTATCGGGCCAGGGGGAACCATCCAGCGACGCCGAACCATCCTCGTCCTCCGAAGCCTTCGTTGGGCCCGCCAGGCCAAGTCCGCCACACCGGGAGAACAGCGGCGAGCCATCCTCCACAGTCGGTGGCGAAGGAGAAATTGAACTGCGCAGGTCAGCGCGAGCTCCTCAGAGGCCCCACCGATTGGACGACTTTGTCACATGGCTTTCTTGATGGATGTGTCCAACTATGAGGGGAGGGGTGTTGTATCCTGTAATGGCTACCTTGTAACTCTGTAAATAGTTTGTTCCTCTTTCAGCGCTGTCTGAGCCCAAGCAGGAAGTCGCTCCTGATTGGCTCAGACGCGGCCGGCTCTAGCTTTGGCGGGAACCGCAAATATATAAAAGGAGCGGTTTCTCCAGGCAGAGTCAGTCGGTACTCGCTGAATTGTCACTTTACCTTGCTGAGCTGTCACTTGTTCTCTGAGCTGAATAAAAGTACCGATTGCTCAAAACCCTGTCTCTGGGTCTACTTCACCTCCTATAGGCAGCCTTTTTTTCATTGACTATAGCCCTTACATCATTGCTAAACCATAGCAGTTTCTTCTTCCTTTTACCTTTAGTTACTTGCTTTACATAAAGTCTTGTGGCTTTTAAGATGGCCTTTTTTAATACAGTCCACTGGGTGCTCGCTCCTGCCAATTTATTCCTCCCCTTTAATTCATTATTTAAATATTCCCCCATTGCATTAAAATTTGTTTTTCTGAAATCCAATACTTTGGTTGCAGTATAGGATTGCTCACAATCAGTTTTTACATCAAATCACAAACATAGATGGTCACTGCAACCTAAATTTTCTCCCACCTTGACCTCTGAAACCCAATTCCCATTTGTAAAAACTAAATCTAGAATATTCTCCACTCTAGTTGGTGTCTTAACTAGCTGTGCCAGAGCTGCTCCTGTAAAGGCCTCTACTATATTCTTACTTTTGCATGTAAGGGCACTGGGGATATTCCAGTCAACATCAGGCATGTTGAAATCACCCATAACCACAATATCTCCCTTTACTGCCATTAGGGTAATCTCATCCACCATCTTGTTGTCATGTTCCTCAGATTGCCCTGGAGGCCTATAGATCACCCCAATTCTAATGACAGAACCGTCTTTATTTTGTATGCAAATCCAGAGGGTCTCCAGATCTTTACATGTATTTTGAATTAGTATTGTTTTTAGACTTTCTTTAACATAAATGGCTACTCCACCTCCCCTTCTCTCTATTCTATCCTTCCTATACAGTGTATATCCTGGTATGGATATTTCCCATTCATTAGAATCCTTAAACCATGTCTCAGTTATGGCAACCAGATCCAAATTATCTCTAGATATTATGGCCATTAACTCACAGAGCTTGTTGCTCAAGCTTCGAGCATTCGTGTACATTACCCGAAGAACATTATTTTCATTATTAGTTTGCCCCTTATCATCAACAACTACATCTATTTTATTTACAGCTCCCTTTTCATAAGCTTCCAGAAACTGATTTATCCTCATTGTTCGGGGACAGAAATCCTCCACATCTGGTACATCTCTGTCCCCTTTACCTAGTTTAAATGCCTGTCCAAAAAAGTTCTGAATTCCTCACCGAGCACCTGGGTACCTCTGTATGATGGATGCAAACCATCCCTCTTAAACAACTCCCTATTAGACCACCTACTGATATCATGACTTACATAACCAAAACCTTCAGCTTTACACCGCTGCCTTAACCACACATTAAACTCTCTGATACAACTTGTTTTACCCTCCTGGCCACAAACCGGTAACACCTCTGAGAAAGTCACTGAATCAGTTATTTTACCCAGCTCCACACTTAGACATTGAAAATCTCTTTTTACTACATTAACATTTCTCTGGGACAAATCATTTGTGCCAAGATGCACCACCACATCAACTTTATTACCTTTACTCACAGCCTTGACAATGTTTGTAATCCGCCTCCTGTCCCTGTGGGCAGTGGCTCCTGGAAGACACCTCATCACCTTCACCACATCCTTCCTCTGTCCCAAATCAACACCTCTGACAATCGAGTCACCCACAAGAACATGTGTCCTCTCTTTATTTCTACTAACTGGACTTGGTTTGGTGACACTATGCTCCTCATTTACAACAACTTCTCCTTTGAACATCCCCTCATTCTCCGCCTGAGGGGCCTTGCTAATATCTACAACATCCTTACTATTTAAATCCGCAAGAACATTATAGGAATTGGATACAGAGAGACCAAAATTGTTATGTTTTTGTTCAACTGCACGTAATCTTCCTGAACCAACAGTTGTCCAAACAGCCCTCCTCCTCGGGGGGCGCTGTGGAAGTGGAGGCTGCACACATGGCTGCATTACAGCACGTGGCTGGGACAATCTTTCCACTTCTGACTGCAAGCTACAAACTAAGGACTGCAATCTAGAGATCACGCCCTCTAACCTAGATGTCCTAATGCAAAGAGGGCAGTACCCCAAGTTCCACAAGGTACTACGGAACACAACAGCCAAACAAGTGTTACACTGCACCAAGCCAATCATCTTAACAATGTATTGAAATACAGGTACTTAGCAAGAAAATGAACCCCTATTGCTACCAAACTTTGCTGATTTTGGTTTATAGTTATATAATTCGCACGCCGCCAGGCGCGTGGGCCACTATTTATTTATTTATTTGTTGGATTTGCATGCCGCCCCTCTCTGCAGACTTGGAGCGGCTAACAACAATGATAAAAAACAACATGTAACAATCCAATTTAATAAAACAACTAAAAACCCTTATTATAAAAACCAAACATACACACAAACATACCATACATAACTTGTAATGGCCTAGGGGAATGATTATCCTAACTCCCCCATGCCTGGCGACAAAGGTGGGTCTTGAGTAATTTGCAAAAGACAAGGAGGGTGGGGGCCGTTCTAATCTCTGGGGGGAGTTGATTCCAGAGGGTTGGGGCCACCACAGAGAAGGCTCTTCCCCTGGGGCCCGCCAAATGACATTGTTTGGTCGACGAGACCCGGAGAAGGCCAACTCTGTGGGACCTTATCGGCCGCTGGGATTTGTGTGCTGGAAGGCGGTTCCGGATGTATTCTGGCCCAATGCCATGTAGGGCTTTAAAGGTCATTACCAACACTTTGAATTGTGACCGGAAACCGATCGTCAGCCAGTGCAGGCCGCGGAGTGTTGCAGAAACATGGGCGAATCTAGGAAGCCCCACGATGGCTCTCGCGGCCGCATTCTGCACGATCTGAAGTTTCCGAACACTTTTCAAAGGTAGCCCCAGGAAGGTTGCTGAATAAAGTTTAACTAGCCAGAATTCCACATCTACAGTACATGGAGAGATGTAAAATAATTAATTAAAGTAATATTTTCTATTGCATTTGTTGCTTTATTTATAAAACATGGTCTTCTAATGAGATGTGGGCGATTTTGCAATTGTGGACATATCAGTGAGCCAATTTTTGAAAATCTTAAATACCTTTGCAGCATAACTATATACTGTATATGCATATATAATATACGGAATTGCCTTGGAATGCAGTCTTCAATATACTATAGTGTTTTTAAAATGAATTTTTCAACTAGTGACAAGTTAGCCCTTTTTTTGGCCAGAGTAGATTTATAATAGAACACAAAATTCATTAGAAATGTACAAGCTGGAGATAAACTAAAAATGAAGTTTATCTATTTATGATGGATATAAATAATCATTATAAGACAGAAATTGGAAAGTTTAACAGTCATGCTGAAAAAGTAACACATCTCTTTCTCCAATTTTCAGTTTTTATTTTTCTGTAAGGAATACACTTTTATTACATTTATATACAAATTAGGTAAGCAAAAATATTTAGCCAATATAAATATATCATTCTTACTATGATTTGACATAGCTGTTCTTGGGATGCTTGAAAAACTATATAGAGGTTGTGAAAATCTAAATTTACCACTAAGCTCATAAAATGTTAATTCCCAAATAGGGCACAACTCAGAAATTCCATCTGTCTTTTTAAATGTTTTGCAGGTATGAGACAGAATATAAATTAAAACCTTTCTTGTGTTTCATCACATCCAAGCTTGCTCACATCTTCCCCTTAATTCTATAAGAACAAATAGGATTTTATCATGCCACGTAAGAATAGAGGGATTAAAAGGATGATGGATCTTGGCATCATGTTTGGCTCTGGAACTCTTAAAGTTGCAGGTAGAATATCCATGAACACTGATGAAGTTATCTAGTTTGATCATGAAACATCTATAAGAAAACCACCAAGTTCAGAGAGCACCAAGAAGCCCTCGATTCAACCCAGAGCTACAAATATTATCTTCTATTGATTACTGTTACTTCCTGCTCGCCTTCACCAGGAACCTGATGTAGACCTTTGTAAAAAGGTTGGGTATGGGTTTATCTTCTCCCAATCTCTTTTTGAAACAACCTTCACATCTTTGCAGGAGGTGAAAAAGATCAGCAGTAAAAGAGACTTCCCTTGGGGGATTTCCAGTTATGGGATGATCACCTTATCTTTAAGCAGGAACTGCAACTTCAAGAAAGGCACAGGTTGAGCACTACTCAAGTGGGGAAGTGTGACCCCCATCCACAATTAAAGATTGACAGTTCCCAGGAATAGGGAGAAAAAGGCCCTTATCTGGTTTTGTCAGGATTGAGCTGAAGACTGGAAGACTGTCCCAGACAGCCTCTCAATTTCCAGACACAGAAACATGCTACTGACTGGATTGCTTGGGTCACACAGGATCACGTAGCTTCTCACACTTGACTTCACCCTGTGGTTTGAGGTTAGTTTAAGCAGGAGTGGTGAGAGCACTGGGCAATCCCGCAAACCAGGTCTCAATCCTGATTTAATTTTCACCATTACGTAATTTGCATCAATATGCATCACTTGTGTAAGCACATAAGTTTGAAATTTTGCAAATGTTTTAAATCAAGACTAATGATGTAATTTGTGTCAATTAAGTATTCATGCAAATGATGTCAATTGATGCAAAGGATCCAAATATGTTAATTATGACAATTTGGATTTAACAGGCATTCTGTTTTTATGGAGGTCCCTTCCCCACAGTTGGTCTGTAAAAATTAGGTTTTTAAATGTAACTAAATGTCTTTTTATCATCTGCCTTCCATTTCTTTAAGCTTATTACTGCCTATTCTTTTTCTGTGCTTTGCATAATGTTGCTTACTCTGACAGTGAATAGTGTGGTGACTTGATATTAATAATAGAAAAGGCTTAATATAGAAAAGATAAAAGGCTTCCCTACCTGTAATTTAAACTGCTGGAGCAAAGAAGGCTGGAGAGAAATCCAGTAGTGAAGTTTTTGCAGAAAGCAGTGTGTTGTGTTATTATTATTATGTCAGTACAACACAGCAAACAAGATCACTATGCTGGATTTCGTATTTCATCACCAGTCGGGCGCTTCCCAAACACCTAAGACTGAGTGGTGTAGCGGCGAATTATGTATGCCGATCCCAGCAAAGCGGCCTTTTGCAATTGACAGGTGGAGATTTTGTCAATTCCGATGGTTTTCAAATGTCCGCTGAGATCCTTTGGCTCTGTGCCCAGCGTGCCAAGGACCACTAGGACCACTTTCACTGGCTTATGCCAGAGTCGTTGCAGCTCGATTTTTAGATCTTCGTATTTCACTAATTTCTCTAGCTGCTTCTCCTCAATTCTGCTGTCTCCTGGGATTGCAATGTCGATGATCCATACTTTCTTTTTCTCCACGATCAGGATGTCTGGTGTGTTATGCTTCAGAATTCGGTCAGTCTGAAGTCGGAAGTCCCACAGTAGTTTTGCTTGCTCATTTTCGACCACTTTTTCGGGCTTATGATCCCACCAGTTCTTTGCCACTAGTAAATGGTAGTTCCGGCACAAGTTCCAGTGGATCATCTGTGCCACAGCATCATGTCTATGCTTGTAGTCAGTCTGTGCGATCTTTTTTGCAGCAGCTGAGTATGTAATCGATTGTTTCATCTGTTTCTTTACAGAGTCTGCACTTTGGATCGTCTGTTGATTTTTCAATTCTGGCTTTGACAGCATTTGTTCTAATGGCCTGTTCTTGTGCTACCAGTATTAGTCCTTCTGTCTCCTTTTTGAGTGTTCCACTTGTAAGCCATGACCAGGTCTTTTCTTTATCCACTTTGCCTTCAATCTTCTCCAAGAACTATTATTAGGCATGTCCCTGTCCTTCATGATGCTTATGAAGTTGCTAAGAGAAGCTAGTTTTGGGTGAGGTCGTGGCAGCATCCACCTCAGATACACCTCAGGGCAAGCTGAACATACTGTGGAAGTCCTAAACTCAAGCTTTGAGGTACATTATTTTGTTGTGAGCCACCCTGAGTCTGCGGAGAAGGGCGGCATGCTCACGCAGCAAAAACTATGAAAAAAGATGGCGGTGCCCATAGGACTGCCACCGGAGCAATCATGCGCAAATTGCATGATCTGGCGGCTGCTACCGGTGCGCAATCCCCTACCATACCGGTAGGAGCCCACTACTGCTTCTATTTACAATCTCGCAACATCCCATAGTCACATGATTTCGATTCACTACTTTCTTTGTCAGCTTCTGAGAAGCAAAGCCAATGGGGAAGTCACAAGGAAGTCAAAAAGATGAATGACCTGTGTAGTCCTCAATAATGGCAACTGCTGGACATCTGAGTGTTCACAATTGCATTGTGTTCACATGGTTTGTTTGGCGTTTGTGGGGGTTTTTTTACTGGTAAGTAAATTGGAGTTTCCATTCTAATTAGTGAAGACTACCTGATTGCAATATAAAACCTACAGATATTATTATTATTATTATTATTATTATTATTATTATTATTAATTAGATTTGTATGCCGCCACTCTCCGAAGACTCAGAGCGGCTTCCATCAACAATAGAGTGTACAAATCTAACTGTTAAAAACAAACAGTTATAAAAACCCTTATTTAAAAACAATCATACAATCATAACCATACATAAAGCAGGACAGTCAGGGGAATCAATTTCCCCATGCCTGGCGACATAGATGGGTTTACGAAAGGCAAGGAAGGTGGGGGCAGTCCTAATCTCCGGGGGGAGTTGATTCCAGAGGGCCGGGGCCACCACAGAGAAGGCTCCTCCCCTGGGTCCCACCAGACGACATTGTTTTGTCGACGGAACCCAGAGAAGGCCAACTCTGTGGGACCTAATCGGTCACTGGGATTCGTGCGGCAGAAGGTGGTTCTGAAGGTATTCTGGTCCGATGCCATGTGTAGATAGTCCTTGTTTAACAACACTCTTTCAGTGACTGTTAGATATGGACGCGAAAGAAGGAATGAGACACGGGAACAGTTCAGTACCATTATTTCTCCTGGCTGTTAGCAATACGAACTCCTGGCAGGCTGCAGGTATGCCTCTTTTATAGGAATCCTGTAGCCTAGCCAGCCTCTGACAGCAGTTTATTTCTCCCGCCTCTGTTCTGTTCTGTTCTGTTCTGTTCTGTGCTGTGCTGTGCTGTGCTGTGCTATGCTATATAAAACAATGAACAATTAGTTCTGTTGCCAGGAAAACTATGTAAATGGGTCCATGAAACCATCAGGATTCTCAAAGGAGTTACCTATTTATGCGTAGATGAGGGGTGGAAATGATTGGAACTTCCTTTTAATTAAACAGTAAGGAACTGGGACTGCCAACTGAGAAAATTATAAAGAAAAGCTAAGCACAACAGTTAAAATTAACTCTTGAGTTTGACAGTTTAGAGAATGGGGAAAAGAAAAAGAATGTGCCTATGAAAGAGGTTAGAGAAAGAGCCAAGAAAGCTTGGTGACTCTTACATAAAAGTGGTTCAATTAAATGTTATATTATTATAATCACAGGGGAAAGGTTCATGTTCATTATTTTGGCAGCGTCATGGCATTAGACCCAGAGGTTTTGTCTGTGCCACCTCATAAGTAAGGGAATGATTCTGGGGAGGATGCCAGAGAATATAATGAATTGTCCATTCTATATTTAAAATGACTTTTGGAAGAAAAAAACCCCTTTGGTTCCTAATCCAAAAAGTGCTTCAAAATGAAACACTAAGAAAAAAAAGAAAGAGTTTATCGCAGATGGCATTTAATTTCCTTTGTGGTATCTCTTTAATTGAGAAGACACATGGATATATATGAGAAGTTATTTAAAAAGCAAGAAAATAATGTTCATTTTGTGACATTAGGCTTGGCTTGATTCCAGATTTTAATGCTTAGTGTTGATTGGTGAAATCCAGTGAGACAAGTTGGTCATGAATAACTTATACCTTGCTGATTTAACTATGTTGTTGTCTAGGTAGATGAATAGACCTGAATCCAGTCTATGCAGCTTGCATTTAAATGTTGGTTTTCAATATTAATATTGTATCATATAACTGATGCCTGATAGGAAATACTAAGGGATTGATATATAAAATAGACTTAATAATTATATATTTTAAATTCAGCTATGGGGGGACAATCATAATGTAAATAATGTTTATTTACAAGCCAATAAACTTGTTTTAGGATAAAGCATTTTCATTAAATGAGAACACAGCCAACTGAATTATTTTGCCAACTAGTGGATTAGCATGAACCAGTCAGGCTTTATATGTGTTTAAAATTAAAAGGGAAAGCTACGTAATTAATATTTGGGACAAATGAATCTGCTGAGGTTTGGGCTGTGTAATACTGGCTACGATATTCTATGATTGCGATTATGTCATGGCAATTAAAGAGAGAGAAATCTTTATTTAAAAAAACAATTATAATACAATTCTTTATTGGCCAATTGTGATTGGACACACAAGGAATTTGTTTTGGTGCATATGCTCTGTGTACATAAAAGAAAATGATACATTTGTCAAGAATAATGTGGTACAACACTACTTAATGATTGTCATAGGGTCAAATAAGCTATGAAGAAACAATCAATATTAATAAAAAATATTAGGATACAAGCAACAAGTTAGTCATACAGTCCTAAATGGGAGGAAAAGGATGAAAGGAATGAAAAAGTAGTAGAAATAGAAGTGCAGACTTAGTAAAAAGTTTGACAGTGTTGAGGGAATTATTTGTTTAATAGACAGTGCTGTCTATAGGAAACACCAGATAGTGCTGCTAAAGCAAGGTTAAGAATTATATAAGTAAAGTTAAGAATTATTTAAAGGAATATAACAGTTCATCTTCTGAATATTTACTACTCCCCTTTATTTGGGGGCGCACAACAAAAATAAAAAGAGGACAAATTACGGGCACGATAGACTTCATTTAATGCTACTGAGCATGCTTGGTTCCGGCTCGCTAGTTACCAATAGGCGAAGGGCAAAGGCGTCAATCGACGCTATTGGGCATGCTCGGCTTTTCTGAGTTTGCGCAGTATTTAATGAAGAAGAAAAAAAAGGAGGGGAGGGACAATTTTCATGCTACACCGGCCGCGGCGGGAGAAGAAAAGCAGCTCTGATTTGTGTACGTGACGACCGCTCGTTTCTTGTAGCGTTCTTGGTCGAGAGCGTCCTCCCCTCCCCTCCCGCCCCGCGCTAGCTTTAAGCTAAGTGGCGAAGACTCAAGGGAAGGCTTTGTAATGAAGGAAGGCCCGTACGTGTACGGTTGCTATGGTAACGGGTCGCCGGGAGCTCGCCGCGCGGAAGCCTGGCGACTTGCATTCGGTTTCCCGCGCGTGGGTTGAGCGTGCGCGGGCATAAGTTGTGTGTGTCCCTTGCCATGGTGGGATCTACTATGGCAGGTGCCTCTTCGCCCTCTTCTCGCTTGTGAAATTTGGATGGGAATGACTGCTGTGGGTGAGATTCAGTGATAATATACAGTAACTATTGGCCGCCAGGATCCACCGCGTCTTAGAAGATAATGGACATTCAATCCACAATTGAAAGGGCCGTCTCGGAAACGTAGGAAAGGAAGGTCCCTCTTTATTTCACCGCCTCTTTTAGACAAATGCTGGGATCAACGTTGCATTTCCTCGTCATGGCTTGTCTGTAGTAGCTAAGAGCGAGTTTGCAACAAAGCAAACGGCGAAGGTGCTTGCTTGTAGCAGAAGTTAATGCAGTATGTACAAGAGATACGTTGCCAGGTTAGTATGACGATGAGAGTGCTCACAATTTTAGCGAAGAAGACGTAGAAACATAGAAGATTGACGGCAGAAAAAAAATCATGGTCCGTCTAGTAGGCAAAGTTGGCTCTTCTATGACTTGTGGACTTCAACTCCCAGAATTCCTGAGCCAATCATGCTAGGAATTTATTTTTATTTTATTTATTTGTTTTGTCCAATACACAATAATATACAATAATAATAGAGGCTATATACGAGTAGAATGTATCAAAGAGAGTATAGAAGAGAAATATAGGAGTAAAATATAACTAGAGAGAATAGCAGAAATATAAGAGATAAAAGAGATACAAGAGATATAATGGATAGAAGAGATAGTATAGGAGATATAGGAGAGACTGTAGGAATTCTGGGAGTTGAAGTCCACATGTCATATGCCTTATACTATTTCCTGTATTTTATCTTAGGATGGATATATGTTTATCCCAGGCATGTTTAAATTCAGTTACTGTGGATTTACCAACCACCTCTGCTGGAAGTTTGTTCCAAGCATCTACTACTCTTTCGGTAAAATAATATATTCTCACATTGCTTCTGCTCTTTCCCCCAACTAACCTCAGATTGTGCCCCCTTGTTCTTGTGTTCACTTTCCTATTAAAAACACTTCCCTCCTGAAGTAAGACACATACTTAAATGTACGTGTGACAACAACAGCAAGAATTGTATTGGCACAAAAATGGAAAGGATCCAAGGTTCTGTTGGAAGATATACTTTTAAAAAATCTTGGATTGCGCCGAGATGAATAGAATGATAATGAAACTTAGAGTTGGCCTTCTCCAGGTCCCATCGACTAAACAATGTCGTTTGGCAGGACCCAGGGGAAGAGCCTTCTCTGTGGCGGCCCCGACCCTCTGGAGCCAACTTCCCCCAGAGATCAGAATTGCCCCCACCCTCCTCGCCTTTCGTAAGCTCCCCACCTCTGTCGTCAGGCATGGGGGAATTGAGATATTCCTTTTCCCCCAGGCCTATACAATTTATGCATGGTATGTTTGTGTGTATGTTTGGTTTTTAATAAGGGTATTTAGTTATTTTAATATTAGATTTGTCATATACTGTTTTATTATTGTTGTTAGCCGCCCCGAATCTACGGAGAGGGGCGGCATAAAAAACTAATAAATAAATAAATAAAAGATAGAGAAGATTCTGAATATTATAATGTTTGGATGAAATTTTATAACTGGATAGAAAATGAATATAGTTAGAAACTGAAGTAAAGTGAGCACAGAAGTAAAAGACTAAGAGTAATAAAGAAATGAAGTAATCCAGATGGCAAAATTAGAATGAGGAGGTAGCATTGTTTTAAAGTGTATGCCCATAATGAAATATTATAAAAGAGACACCAAAATAATATAATTACTTAGTAATATACAGTACTATCAGTCTGTTTAAATATAAGATTTATTGAAATTGAAATCACTCACTGGAAGGTTTAAAGGGAGAAAGAGAAAGTAGTTGGATAAAGGAAGAGGTGGAGTTGAGACAGGAGGGAAGGAAGGAGAGAAAGGAAGGAAAGTAGATGGAAGAGTTGGAGAGAATGAGAGGAGAGTGAAAAAGAAAAAAAGAATACAGTACAGACTGGCAAATTTATTAATATGACAGAAGTGCAGATAAGGAGATATAAGAAATTAGAATTATGTAACTATGCTATTGATATTTTCTTTTAAGGTATATTCATTGATATATGCATGGATGGGGAGTTAAAAAATAAAAAATATTGGACTGAAAAAAAAGACAACACTCATATAAACATGCAGAAACCCACCTAGCCAGCCACATTTGAGTCTAGCATCTTGCATGATCAGTTGATGAGGTGGTTTATGTTGTAGTTCACTGTCCTGTACCAGTCCAGTAAATTTTGATTTAGTTAACCATGGGCTAATACGTTGTGATAACACCTGTTAATATAGAGTAATTTTGGAATAATTCTGAGCCCATCTGTTGAACTTTATGATATTTCCTTATCAAAACTGTAATGAAGTGCCCCCATTGTTTAGGAACTATGTATGGGACAGTTTCTTCAGGGATTAAGAATTTAATACTCTGAAAGAAATATGTATGTATGAAAAAGGCTTAAATAGAAAATTGATTTAATACGATGGTGGGTAGGAGAGTTGAATCTCATATTGATTCGTTTAATCACACATGTCTTACTCAATCTGTTTTCTCCATATGCATCACAGTGTCTTCCAGATATGAGAAGAATCAGAATCCTCAGTTCCCATGGCTATTGTTCAGATGTTTGCAGATTCTGAAGGTGTAACATGGGGAACTACCATATTATCTGAGTGTTTGCCATCTTCCTAAATCACAAAATATGATTTATAAAGCACAGAAGCCAGAATCTAGCCAAATAATCCACATTATGTCTTTTGATGAAAATAGTTCACCGTAACATCATATAACCACCTCCCACACCCACAAACTCTAAAAACAGCACAGCATCTGTTTATTAAGCTGTAAGAAATGTAATCAATATAAATTTTATAACATTTTTAAAAAAAATAAAAGACTAAAGAGGATGGGACAGGAAAAAGGTTATCTATCTTTTTGTTTCTTTACCTCTTGCATTACGAAGAAATGGTGATGGCTCAGAAATAAATTTCATCACTTGCTTGGCTTATCTGAGTTTGAAAATTCAACAAGGCTGATAGTGTTTAAATGAAACCACCAGAGAATTTGGGGGCTATAAGCCAGACTTGGAAATTTGAAGAACCTTGCAAAGAAAGAGATGCTTCTGTAACTGTTGCCAATGAAACTGTATTTAAGCATCCTATAGTTAGCTTGACTCAAGGGCTTATTTATTTTTGGCCTCATATATTTCTCCCTAAACATAGAAATGTCTATATTTGCGGAATTATTTTTCTGATGGGGAATTTAACACTTTATGTACCTTTGCTTACTAGGAATCTTATATTGTAATTTTGAACTGCACACAAGGAAAATATTTAGACCTAGGAGTATTCTACTCTCTGTTAGACAGATCACTGATGATCTTTAAATGGCTTATATGTTCAGCAGTTCGGGATAGCAGTTAATGTGAGCATAGGATTGGACTAGATAGCCTAAAGGTGTGATGGCAAACCTATGGCACATGTGCCGGAAATGGCATGTAGAGCCATCTCTCTGGGCACACCAGCCGTTGCCCTTTGCTCTTCCAGGTTCCGCACATTCGCACCAGAAACTGCATGCGTGCCGGAAACCAAAAGCTTGGCTTTCTGGCATGTGCACCGGGGAATTACTCTTCTGGTTTCCAGCGCTCTCCCACATGCATGTGTGTACTCCCATTTTGGCACTAGGTACCAAAAAGCTTCACCAACACTGGCCTATAGTGACTTCTCCATTTTATTCTTTCCATGTTTTGTGTTAGCGATAGTGAAAACCATACAGGAGTACATTATAATTTTAGAAGAAGAATAGAATTAGAATAGAGTAGAATAGAATAGAATAGAATTTTATTGGCCAAATGTGATTGGACACACAAAGAATTTGTCTTGGTGTGTATGCTCTAAAAGAAAAGATAATATTTGTCAAAAATCTTAAGGTACAACTCTTAATGAGTGGGTACAAGTAAGCAATCCAATCATATTAGGAACTAGTCAGTATAAATTGTACAAGCAACCAAGTTACAGTCATACAGTCATTTTTGGGAGGAGATAGGTGATGGGAACGATGAGGAGATTGATAGGAGTGCAGACTTAGTAAATAGTTTGACAGTGTGGAAGATGGGCTGACGATCCAGAAGGATCTTGGCAAACTTGAACAGTGGGCCATATAGAACAAAATGCAACTCAGTTGTGAGGAAAAGAAAGGTTTTATACTTGGGCAAGATAAACTAAATGCACAGGTATAGAATAGATAGTACCTGGCTCACTCAACAGCAGAAACTGAGAGGGATCTAGGAATCCTAGTGGACACCCATTTAAATATAAGTCAGCAGTATACTGAAGTATACAGATTTATACCGCGTTGGGAAACCTATAGTTGGAATGCTATGTCCAGTTTTGGTCACCATGATGATGATGATGAGGATGAGAATGATTATTATTATTTAGACTTGTATGCCACCCTTCTCCGAAGACTTGATACAAATTAAATCTGAGTTAAACTGTTTTCTATTTTTCTAGCTTGATATTCTTTATGGATACCAAATGCCTAATAAGATCTAGTCAGAATTCTGTTTAAATAAAATATATACTGCTTTTGATGCCAATTTACAATCTGCTTCTAAAAATCTATTCAGCGTAAAAAATAGTCTTCTCTGATGATTGAAGAATTACTATTTAAAATTCCCAACTAAAGCTCTCTTGGGTTTTTGACTATTGAGTGCAGCTGAAAAAATTAAGTTTTTCCAGGGCAGCTAACTTTTATTCTGTGTTTCTTATTCATTATTTAAGTGGCTGCTTAAATAAGGCACAAAATAATTAATTCAGAAGCTAAAAACAAACAAAATGGACAAAATCAAAGTAAATGGAATAGTGGTGTAAGTGGAGGAAAGTAACAGCAAGGATGATCTGCTTAATACTAGGAAAGTTATTTGAATCCTCTACAAAAACTGTAGAATAAGATTTTTCATAAACTCATTAGCAAGTAAACATAGGAATGGATGTTACAAGTAGATTTTAATATTTCCTTGTTACTTAAACATAATTCATTCCAATGGAACCAGTTCACAAACATTTAGCTAGAGAGACTTGGATTTAATCAAGTACAGATATGTTAGCAAGCCAGCTATTCTGTGATGAAATATATATTTCTGCTCTGCTTGAAAAGAAATGATTTGGAAATGAGAATTGCAGAAATTACACTGAATTTTTTATGCGTTGGAAGTAACAAATCAAATATTCTATATAGGCTGCTGACTAATAGAGAAAGTAACTGATTTGGTGTGCTTTTTAAAAATTATAAATGCACTAAACAGGTTTCATTGATAGATATACTGAAAGGGATTGTAGGTTTTTAAAAAATTGATTGTTTATTCCCCTAGGAAGGGAAATATTAGCATTTTTCTTGACTAATATTTAAATACTAATCAGCAATGCTTGTTTTCTGTCTAATAGTACATATAGTGTTGCCTTCTTTCTTTTGAAACTAGGTTTTTCTCTTTATCTTTAAAATCCTGCTAAAATGTCATTATTGCATCACCCACTAAAATATAAACTAATAGGTATTTAAGTGTTTTTATAAAGGGATATCAGTGTAGTTTTCTTTCAGCTTGGAGAATTACCATGTTTGACTGTGAGCATGTAACAGAGACGCTTTCAATGAGTGGCTTTTGTGTATCTTTCATCTTTGTAAAAAAAGATTTTCTGTGCTTCTTATACTTCTGCGTGGGTTTTTTTGTCATTAAGTAGGGCAAGAATAATTAGCTTCAGTATGAGAAGAAGCTTTGTATTAGCTGGAACAATTGCTGTTCTTTATGCAGGTTCAAAAACTTTGAACAATTCAGATGGTCTGTAAACTTCCTTTAATATGGCGTGAGAGCTAGTTTGATGGGAACTTTGGTACTACAGGTCTAAGTGATCTCTAACATTTATTTGGGGGTATTAAGTATTTAGAAGACTTAAGATGACATGCTGCTTTGCTACTTGTAAGACTTTCATCAAACTTTAGATGTGCAGTTATTATTTCTTACTTCGACTTCTGTTGTGTTTCTGTCTGCTTGGCCCAATTCTTCCACTGATAAGTGCAGAACAGCAAAAACCAAGGGTTTTTTTGCATAAAGCATTAATATGAAAGAAAGAAAAAGAAAGCCCAAAAAATTTCAGAAACAAGGTAAAATTAGGCACCATAAAGATATTGAAATAAGACCTTAAAAACCCTTAACACTCTGATTAGCATTAGTGGGGAATTTAGGAAACTGATCCGGCAAGTTTTCCATATTTCGATTAGATCATATTTAAACTATTTAAATAAGCTCTACTAATAGGTTCCAGAGACTGGAACAAAATTCCATAGGTTGCTGCAAAATGCAGCAATTGTCAATTAACAAATAATATTACGTTGTTTTTATTCCAGTATGGAATCTTCACTGATTCCATTTGCTTGTTGTTTTCCAGACTTAATTCTAAAGTGTTGGTCTTAAGCTTTAAAGCTTTGAATAGCTTAGGGCTCTAGTTAACTAATAGGCTTGATATTCAGCTGTGAACCTGCCAGGGTCCAATTTTGTTTTATAAGCTCTATCTGCTTCAAATTTGTCAGGAATAACTATGTGTTTATTGTGGTAATTATGTCCTATGTGTACTTGTTAATTTCTTGCTGAAGGATATTCATTACAGTTGGAAGTTATGTATCATAAATTTATGTATATCTTTGTACTGTATTGGAGAATCCGGTCGTATGGTTTTTGCTTATGTATAGACTAGACTGCTTATACTAATCTGCAGTGCGGACAGATGGCTAAACAGCATGGACTAATGACCAGTATATTGGGAACTACTAGGATTAGATGTACATTACTGCGTAAAAACTTACATGGGAAATAATCCTGTCTTTAATATTTTTCCATGCAGGAATATGCAGTCTTCAAAGAACAAACATGTAGACTATTCAGAAGCATTCTATAAACCTATACTGCCTGTCCAGAAGACTAGTGCTGAGATCATAAATGAAGCACGAAGTACACTAAGGACGTTAAGAACTCAAAGGCCATTTACACCGAGAGATGAGCGAAGGAAACTGTTTGGTTCCACCTCTTCAAGAACACCTGAAAATAGGCCACCTTCTGCTTTTAGGTATGAAAAGGCGTGTGTTTGTGTATCTTTGTTTACTGAACGTAGACTTGAAACTTACTTGAATATTTGTGATGACCCGGAGTGTGGCACGAAAGCAACACAGCCAGAGAACAGGACCAATTTCCCTTTAGAAACTCCCCAAGTTTGCCCCCAAATGTTTCCATGTTTACTATAAGTCCTGGAACAAAACTCTCATATGCAGCTTCAACAGCCTCTGGCTGCGAGTTAGTCCAGTAAGCAAGGTTCGCACAACAGTAACCAGAGCAAAAAGTTCAGCAAAGCATGGAAACTGGGCAAGCCCCACAAGACAGAGCACAGTAATCTCCGGGCGTCAGCAAATGCACCTGAGGCTCCACAGATCCAATGCTTGTTCCCAACAAATGCCCCTCCTACTGGCCTCTCCTTACATCTCAGTTCCCAGGTGTGCCTTGTAAAGCGGGCGGGGCACTCTTCTTCCTCATAGCCACCTCAGTCTGCCTTGTTCTCGCCTTCTCTCTTCTGTTCGTGCTCTAGGATCAGGAGAGGGTGGTCCTTGCTCATTGCCTGAGCTCTGTTTCTCCTGCTCCTCCCTGTCTACAAGCCTATATGAAAATCCCTGCCTGGACTGGCTCTGCCCTTCCCCAGTTTCCTCCAAAATTAATGGAACCACCGCCTTGATCTCTGTTGGCTTCTGTTCCAGCTTATCTTCCTCCACAGATTCAGGTTTCGATGGGGGCATGACAGTATTTCTCATATCTCCGAGACCGCCTTCTGCTGCACGAATCCCAGTGACCGATTAGGTCCCACAGAGTCGGCTTTCTCTGGGTCCCGTCAACTAAACAATGTCGGTTGGCAGGTCCCAGGGGAAGAGCCTTCTCTGTGGCGGCCCCGACTCTGGAACCAGCTCCCCCCAGAGATTAGAACTGCCCCTACCCTCCTTGCCTTTCGTAAACTCCTCAATACCCACCTTTGTCGTCAGGCATGGGGGAATTGAGATATCTCCCCCGGGCCTATATAATTTATGTATGATATGTTTGTAGGTATGTCTGCTTAAAAATGGGGTTTTCTTAACTACTTTAAATTTTAAAATGTAAATTATTAGATTTGTTATGAATTGTTTTATTATGTTGTGGGCCGCCCCGAGTCTACGGAAATTATTATTATTATTATTATTATAATTATAATTATAATTATTATTCTCAATTCTAATTTTTTTAAAAAAACCTCAATTAGGCTGTTGTCCATATCTTGTTATGACATAGATCCTCTGGAAATATTTGAAGTTACTCACTTCTAAAGTGAAAATTCCAATCCAAAGCCATTTCTAAGCTTGTGTGTAGGAAGCTAAAGCTGCTGCAATATACTGGCTAAAACGCTTCTTTTTTGTTGTTGTTGGTTTTGTGATTCCAGAACCAGTTGCTTATATAGGAGAAGCTTTGTCACTGAATGGCTAACCACTGTAATTATTCATCACCACACACAGAAGGGACCAAAACAATAGCAGCGTTAATTCTTCCACTGAATTTACCACCTAGCAATCTATGAGATAAAACGAATATTTTTATTTTTCTTTATAACAAAGCAGTTTTATCCTTTACATGTTATTCCAAGAAAGAAGTTTGAGGCAAATCGAGCAACTTGGCAGTAAAAATATTTTCACAGCCTTAGTGACTGACACACAGAAGGAAATCTTGTGGTGGAAAACACACACACAGCTGTGTACACATTGATTATTATGATTTGTTTTTCATTCTAGTCTCCACTCTTCAAGCTTTGAGTCAGTTGAATCAAGACCTGTCTCTTGCGCACGCCTCAGCCCACTGGACCATGTGCGTATTTATTTTTGGCAATGCTTGTATACACTCTATGCCCAATTATATCTTGACACTAAGAAAACCTGTAATTTGTAGGGATTATGTAGCGTGGTGCTTAAACCTGCTGCCATAGTCCACTGGGGATTGTGTCATCTGCTCAAGATTGTGACCTGGCTGGGGCTATGCATCAAGGGGAAGGCTCTCGGGTCACAGCAGGGGCCGAGAAGATTGGAGAGTTGCCATCTTTACTGTTATTACCAGGCAATAAACTGTAGGTTCGGAACAAGAGAGAAGTTGAAATTTGAGAACCGAAAAATGTATTCCACAATTAACCTATAGCAGTGATGGCGAGCCTTTTTTGGCTCGGGTGCCAAAAGGGTGTATACGTGTGCAAGCGACAGTGTGTGCATGTGTGCCCACAACCGCCCACACATGCGCACAATCCCCATGCTGCCCTTCATGCAGACATGCACCCCCCCCACGCTGCCTCCCCCCCCCCCCGGGTATGTGCACAGGCCTCACTGAAGCCTCTGGACTTCCAGTAGGCCCGCTAGGCTATTTTTCGCCATCCCTAGAGTCCATGAGGCTTTCCTAAAGCCTGGGGAGAGCAAAAACGGTCAAAAAGAAGGCCAAGAATAAGCCTCAGATATGGCTCCGCATGCCACCTATGCCATGTGTGCCATAGATTTGCCATCACTGGCCTATTGTAGTGATGGCGAACCTATGGCATGGGTGCCACAGGTGGCACGCAGAGCCATATTTGCTGGCACATGAGCCATTGCCCTAGCTCAGCTCCAACGTGCATGTGGGTGCTGGCCATCTGATTTGTGGCTTGCACAGCGGCTCTGGGAGGGCATTTTTGGCTTCCAGAAAGCCTCCAGAGGGATGGGGGAGGACGTTTTTAACTTTCCCCCGGCTCTAGGGAAGCCTTTGGAGCCTGGGGAGGGCAAAACACGACCCTATTGGGCCCACCAGAACTTGGGGAACAGGCTGTTTCCAGCCTCCAAAGGACCTCCCGGGGGTAGGGGAAGTTGTTTTCGCCCTCCCCAGACATTGAATTATGGGTGTGGGCACTCACGCATTTGTTTGTTTGTTTGTTTGTATGCGTAATAACACACACCCCCCCTGCTATTTTGGAACCTGAGGGGGAAAAAGATTCGCCATCACTGGCCTATAGCAACCAAATATTATTTATTTATTTATTTATTTATTAGATTTGTATGCCGCCCCTCTCCGCAGACTCGGGGTGGCTAACAACAGTAAAAAGACAATATGAACAAATCTAATATTAAAAGTAATGTAAAAAACCCCCAATTTAAGAAACCAATCATACATACAGACAAATGATATCTAGGCCAGATTAAAGTCCTTTGCTATCACTCACTATAAAAGCGTAGCTTTTTCTGTGACCATTGGCTTCCCCAGTGATTATGGTGGAAAGGCTAAAGACTGCTCTTGTTGAGGAAGAAAATAAACTTGACCTCCACTCCTTTGATTCATAGAGCAACTGCACCTTTTGTTAATTATATGATTCAAGCATGAGGGTCAAGAAGATAAGTCCAGCTCAGAAGGAGTAAATACTGTATTTTTTGCACTATAAGATGCACCGGGCCATAAGAGGCACATAAGCTTTAGGCGAGGAAAAGTAGAAAGAAAAACCTGCCTCTGCCTCCCAGCATCCATCCAGTATTCATCTGGCTAGTGTTCCTGTAACAAACAGCCTGGTTAACTTCAGCATGTTATTGCAGCCCCAGCATGTGGCTCGTAACGTCTCTGCTCCGTTAAATCCACCCCTGCTCAATGGAGCTGAGCTGCTTCTGCCGGCAGGGAATGTGGAGCCTTTGCTACCGAGCAACTGATTGGTGATGGATTTGCCTCCTGGAATACCACTGATCCAAGTGGCATGGATTACCGCTGATCAGCCCATTCGCTGTTTACCGCCAATTGCCGCTGATTAGCTGCTCGGCAGTGAAGGCTCCAGTGTTACTAGTGGTGGCAGTGGTGATAGACAGCAGCAGTGAATACCACTGCCACACTAAATCCCCCCCATCTTCGCACAATATTCGCTTTATAAGACACACAGATATTTCCACCCACTTTTGGGGGGAGGAAAATTGCGTCTTATAGTGCAAACAATACGGTACTGGCTCTTGTATTTTTGGAGGATGCAATCAATAGAAGACATAGTTATAGACTACTTAAGTCTTGAGCTGTGATCCCACCCTCTGCTGGAAATCAATTGTTATTTTTCTTGTTTTGAGATGGTTTTACAAGCATTTCCCATATCATTTGCATTCCTTAAAAAATGTGCATTCTGTGTGCATTGGCACATTTTGTCAATTTTGCCCAATATAATAGGACTGCGGCATATATCATGCAAGTGATATGAAAAAGGGTTGCAAAAATAATCTTAAAACTCGAGAAATAGCTCTGCCTGTTGGGAGTTAATAACATGACTAATGTCTATGCATTTTTACCAAATTTACTCAATATAGTCCATTTTAGTTTTGGTTCATGTCCAGTGTAAACCTATGTTAGAATATCTTCTAAGGAATTATGAATTTGCACTCTTATGGTAGAATTATTCATATGCTACATTACATTTTGTTTTGTAACAGAAGCCAAAATTATTGTCATCAGCCTCTAATTATGAAGACTATTGCGTTTCCCCACCTTTGTCACCGGTGGATCCAGAGGAGATCAGGAAAGTCAGCAATGCTCGTGCAAGATTGTTTAAAACTGTTTCCTGTGGAAATATACTTCCAGATAAACTATTTCTTCCCAATGACTGTAAGAATACTAATCCATAATTTTCTCTATAACGCAAATCCTTTTTTAAAATAACAAAGGTAGCTTTTGAATATGAATCTAAATTTCACTCTTCCATCAATAAGTCTTTTGCTGATTTAATCAATGCAACCCTACATGTATTTCCACCGTAGAAGTAAGTAACATTCAGTTTAGTGAGATTCACTCCCAGGTAATGAAGTATGTATGATATTATAATCTCCATATGTTAGTTTGAGCTTTAAATTGCCCATTATGCTTTCATTCTAGTCAATGTTCTTGCTAGAAAGGGATAAAGACAAACCTCTTCAGGCGGTGTTACACAGTTGAAATTTTGTTGAAAGTTTTTTTCACCAACACTTTAAACATTTATATTTCTTTAGAAAAATATTTGATGCATGGAAAACCAGTCAACTCTATTCTTTATAAAGGTACATTACACAGGTAGTCCTGGACTGGTGCACCATTTGCGGCCCTATCTGGACCGGGAGTCACTGCTCACAGTCACTCATGCCCTCATCACCTCGAGGCTCGACTACTGTAACGCTCTCTACATGGGGCTACCTTTGAAAAGTGTTCGGAAACTTCAGATGCAGAATGCAGCTGCGAGAGCAATCATGGGCTTCCCTAGGTATGCCCATGTTTCACCAACACTCTGCAGTCTGCATTGGTTGCTGATCAGTTTCCGGTTACAATTCAAAGTGTTGGTTATGACCAATAAAGCCCTTCATGGCATCGGACCAGAATATCTCCGGGACCACCTTCTGCCACACAGATCCCAGTGATCAGTTAGGTCCCACAGAGTTGGCCTTCTCCGGGTCCCGTCGACTAAACAATGTCATCTGGCGGAACCCAGGGGAAGAGCCTTCTCTGTGTCGGCACCGACCCTCTGGAACCAGCTCCCCCCGGAGATTAGGATTGCTCCCACCCCCCTTGCCTTTCGTAAACTTCTTAAAACCCACCTCTGTTGTCAGGCATGGGGGAACTGAGACATCTTCCACAGGCCTATATAATTTATGTATGGTATGTTTGTGTGTATGTTTTTTAAATTATGGGTTTTTAGTTTTTTAAATATTAGATTTGTATTGTATATTGTTTTCTACTGTTGCTGTGAGCCGCCCCGAGTCTATGGAGAGGGGCGGCATACAAATTTAATAAATAATAATAATAATAATGTTGGGTTGCTTTGCCCACTTTTACAGTCACTTGCCGCATCCTGTGGTCATGTGACTATGTTTTACGATGTAGTTTTTCTGAAAACTGGGATTTACTTCCGTTGGTTGTTTTTTTTTTTTTTTTTAGCAAAATCACCCCATTAGAGTTCACTTAACAATGGCAGCGTACATTTAATGGACCATCATCAAAAGGTCTTAAAATTGGGTCAGTCACGTGGATGGCCTGATTTTTGACATTCATAATTTATGAGTATGATGGACAGACTCCATTACGGTCGTTGGGTTGAGGACTACCAGTAGTTGTTCAGTTGCAGTTAGCAAAAACAGCCAATACACGAAAAACTGTATTTCTGAATAGATGTTTTTGTCAGCCTTAAAAGCTATCTTCCTGTATGTGTTACCTAGTGCGAATATTGCAAGTTTTGTTTAATACAGGTAAAAGGCTGTATTTTGAAGAAGATTTTATTCCAAGGAGCGATCATGAAAGTTTTTCACAAAAGTTGCCTGTCCAGTTCAGCGTTCGGGATGCCTGTCTTCCGCTAACATATATAGACCATCATAATAAGACAAGAGGAGAAGATTATTTTCCACAAATGAGAAATGTACCATTCCCAGCTCAATTCAGCAGGCAAAGGTCAGTATTTGTTTCCTTTACCATTTTGTCCACATATATTGTCCTGGAACAGCACCCAGAGATTTACATGACTCCCAACTTACCAGCTAAAATGCATTAAAAAACGTATTTCCATAGGCCTTAGGTTAGAGTAAAACAGGATTGGGGTGGGGGTGTTATCTGTTTTTATCTCTGTGGGTGGAGGTAAGAGTTAGCTACTGCTTCTCCTGG
Organism: Erythrolamprus reginae; assembly: GCF_031021105.1. NCBI lineage: Eukaryota > Metazoa > Chordata > Lepidosauria > Squamata > Dipsadidae > Erythrolamprus > Erythrolamprus reginae. The sequence goes on from NC_091950.1 coordinate 298,487,588, forward strand.
ATAACATGTATGTACTTTATTTCAAATTTTACTGTTTTTTGGTGTTAAAGTGGCCAGAGTTGTAGCAGTTGTGTGTCCTAGAATTTGAAATATAAATAAATAGATATTTAATTTTATATTCAGCATCCTATACAAAATATGTCTCTAAGTTACTTTTAAAATATAAAATAAGAAGCATTAAAAAAAACCACCATACAGGAAAAACAAACAAACAGGAAGAAAACTTCCTCCATATGGAAGAAGCCAAGATCAATAGAAGGAATATTGATCGGCAGGTTGGGAATATAAACAAATAATTAGAAGTGACTTTTAGACTCTGTCAATTAATGTCTGGATCAGTATGGTCAAGCCATCAAAATATCTAGTCCCAAGTTGGTTACATGTCAAAAACAAAACTTTAAATTGGCTTTACAAGCCAGCATAGTTATTTCAGCAGAACTATTATATATAAATACCTAATTGCTCCATTGTAGTTGCAGCTTTAGCTTCTGCCTCAGTTACAAAAATAATCATGTTAAGCAGGTTATAGCTGTTTAAATTCAAAATTATCAAAACAAGGATTCATTAGTAGCTGCTTGTGTTCAGGAAAGGACAAAGTACCGGTAGTTGATATACCAATTGAAAATGGCTATATCCAAGTGAATATTTGGTTGCAAGAGGATTGATATATACTTTTCTTTATAATTGCTAAGAGTAAGCCTCCTGCAGACTGATAATAGTTAAATGTACTCATTTGTTCGTATATTTACTTTTCTATTTATCAAGAATTGTCCTAAAAATATAAATGAAGGGGCAATAGCCACCACGATCTCTGGAACGTTTAAAACATTTACTTTTGTATTTACATTTTAGAATTATTATGTCTGTTTGTTGCAGTTATCTATACCTAACCTAGTTAAGCTCTGACAACGTATTTTCACCTTTCCTTACTCTTTTTAAGTTACTTGCTTAAATGCCCACAGTGTTTAAGCGTTGTTCACTGACAATATTAGTTGTACCAGTAAACTATGAAATCTTAGGTACATTTCCTTTTAAATATAGAATTTACATTGGTAGGCAGGCTAGGTTAAATGTTACAAGACATCTCTAATTTTAAATATCTCAACTGACTCTATTTATAACATCATAAGTATGTAGGTGATAAATGTTGCTTATTTAAACAGTTCCCATGAAATGGTAACACAGTTCCTGATGAATTGTTTTAAATGGATTTAGAAATAAAAACATTAAAATTAAGAATTTTCTTTTCTATAATAGATAAGAATTATTATTTTTTTCCAAACTTCCCTAAGATAAAACAGGTGCTTTTGCTTAAGACTGACAAATAGATTTGGAACTCCATGTAGGTTTTTCACTTTTCTACATATTACAAAGTGAAACTAGAAAATGTCCTATTTGTGAAAAAACAAAGGAGCAACGCTTAAAACTTTTTAAACCTAATATTAGTACCTAAATATTGCAGTTATATGGACTGCTGATCAACTAGTATTTATGGAATGTAAGTAGTGATGGGTGAACCAACACGCACAATTCGGGTCTGTACCTAATTTTGCGGTGTTTGGTATGCCGAACACGACCCCGAAATTTTTTCAAACTTCGGGCAAAGTTCGGGGTCGTGTTCGGCATTCGGAGCTTTGACGTCACCGGCAGGTTGCTAAAGATGCCAAAGTGATCACTTCCTGGATTCCATGGAATCCAGGAAGTGATCACCTTGGCATCCTTAGCAACCTGCCGGTGACGTCAAAAGCTCCGCCCCTGGAATCTTTTCGTGGGAGGGATTCCCCTTTCGGGTTCGGCCGAATTTTGCGTAAAGTTCATCCGAAGTTGCCGAACCCGAACACCATTGGGTTCGTCCTTCACTAAATGCAAGGTTTCCAGGCTTTGTTCCTTATCTTGTGCTTATATTTTATGTTACTTGATTGTAGCTGCTCAGGCTCACAAGCTCATTAGTTTTTATGTTCAGTAATGATGACCTCTTGTGGTATGATTCTTTTACTGCAACATGGATAGATTAAATTTAAAACACTGTATGAACACTGAAATCGTGTTAAATGCATTACGTAAATAAACGAAACCAATGCATTTATTATTAAATCATTTATTAAAAAAAGAAGCAATTAAATTTCAGATATGGGGAAACAAGAAGATCTCCTAAGAGGCAGTAAAATGTTTTGTCTTTTATCCCATATATATTCCCTATTAATTAAAAAAAAAATACATGGGGCATATAGGATTGGATATTGCTGAATAAAAGGCTTTGACCAGAGGATATAAATAAATGCTCAAGAGAGCAAACAGACTTCTGCTCCTTTTCTTCTCAGTTGATCTCCAAACTTAGCTTGAGAAAACAGGTGGTTTGGCCGCCCACTCATTCTCAGTGCTGTATCAATCTTTGGTAGAGTGTGCTAAAAACAAATCTCTTGGTAGAACTGATAATCTAATTTTGAGTTGCATTTAGCTGTAATGAATGTTGCCAACCCCTGATCAAATTAGATTACAGGAGATTTCTTTGGTTTGCAAGAGAAGGATGAACCCCTTAATCCAGGAGTGTCAAACTCACGTCATCACATCACCTTTGTTACGTCACATTGCAATTTCCCGCCCCCCTTTGCTAAACTGGTGATAGGCGTGACCAGCATCTGACACATCTGGTCCACAGGCCGCAACTTTGACACCCTTGCCTTAATCTATCAGAAAGTTATTAACTTACTTGCAGCAGTTGGTCACAGCGGTTGATTAAAAGTTGTGATAAATAATTTGTATAAATGGAATAAAAGATATTGATGAATATCCCTGCTCAGTTTGTTTAGCAATTGGCATGTGAGAGAGAGGAAGAGAGAAAGTGTGTGTGTGTGTGTGTAATTTTGGTTCCTGAGGAAATCCAAATGGTTTGGCTGCCGAGCGATTTAGTAGCATAGTTTGTGGCAAGATCATCAGTTTTACTAAAGTGCATTTCCAGTTTAGTGGTTGAAAAGTCAGAGTAAATAATATACATGTATTCATAATTTTGATTTAAAATTTCTGCTAATTTCGCCCCCTTTTTAGTGACCAGTTTAATAGACAAGAGTCTCTTCTATCATATCCAGACTATCCTGAAACAACTAAATCTGCAACTAAATCAGGTACGTGTTACATACTTAGCCCATATATAATTTTTCATTGTAATAAGTGAATGAGCCTTGGCAAGCCAGAGCAAAGTTCAGACTTAAGTACTCTTCCCATGTGTCCAAAAGGAAAATAAAATAAAATTTGACTTAACCTAATTGGTCACAATTGTCATAACATACAAAGCAGGAATTATGTTGTCAAAACATTTGAGGAAAATAAAATTAAACGTTAATTTATTTCTTCTGATCTTTGGCCTGCTCAAGCTCATTTGTGCTGGATATCTTGAGTTAGGCCGGACTCCTAGAGATTCTATGGACTTCATCTTGATTTGTTCCTGGTGATAATCCACAGTTATTCTATAGACATTCCAAGGGTCTCTCTGATTTTATCTATCTACTTTGCCTTCCCATCTTCTACATCTCTAATCTTTACCAGTTTAGTCATTTTATTTAATTTCATCCTCATTTCATCCTCAGCTATCATTGTGTGCCCAAGATTGTGTTTCTACTTGGTAATTATTACGTCCGTGGAATAGTATGTCCGTCTTTCTTCCAGGATGAACTGATTGAGTTTTTCTTGTCTAGTGTATTCTTCATAACTTTGATTCAGATGTCTACCTTTTTTCATTTTTTTTTCAATTCCTAAGTGACTATTGCTTTAATTATTCTGCTATGTATTGGCATAAACATATATATATATATAGTGTTCGTGATATTTTATAAGAAGTAGTCTCTTTATTTCTTTAGCAGATTGTTCAGCTCAGGAAAACAATTATATACTGTGTCCAATATTTACACTTAGTTATGATAGCTAAACATACTGATTAACATTGCTTTTGTGAATATCTTATCTTAATACAGATTTTTATCTTTCAATGTATACTTTCCTAGTTAAGTTTTAAAAATCTTATTTATTTTTAGTTTTGTGGGTGTCATTCACAAAAATCAAACTGTTAGTGCTTTAATGTCCAGTTTGAATTTAGTGCGGCCAGCCAGTTTAATGTAGTGGTTAAGATGCTGGCCTAAAAACAAGGAAACTGTAAGTTCCGCCTTACGTATGAAAACCATCTGCATGACTGGGCCAGCTACTCTCTTGTAACCCAACCAGCTTCTCAGGTTTGTTCTGAGAAAAACAGGAGGAGAAAGGAGTATTAGATATGTTTGCAGCTGTGACTTATTTATGTTAATAAAGGCGGGATAACAATTTAATAAATAAACATCCCAAATATTTTCCCCATAGAATGATGGTGGTTCCTTGATATTTTGGATAGTTGAAGATGCTGGATAAGTGCTGCACATCTAATAAAGACTAACATAAATAAGATTTTGTTCTTTGATCATACTTTTTCAAGCAAAGTTATTTCACAAGGCTAAATGTTTATGGTTGATTAGACATTTTTTGTATAATGTTGAGCTTTGTTTTCATTTAGATATCTTTGTTTTCTAAGAATCCAAGGTAAACAAAAAACAATATATGATGGCAAGTCATGTACAAATTATTGGAAGGCCGATCCTTAGACTTTTACTTGCCCTGCGAAATTGGCAGAGATGGGATGAAAGACAATGAGGTGCTTGAAACCTGGAGACAGGAGCAAAGTTTTTAATTAATTTAATAAATTTAATTAATTAAAAAGATGATTGAATTCTCCAAATTGATTGCATAATTATTGGGCAAAGCATTGGAATTAATCTAGCGGTGCTAGATTTATATTGATTAGAACTGTGATGGTGAACCCATTGGTTCATGGCACACATGCCACAGCTGGCAGGCAGACAGTCCCAGGAGGCTACAGGCAGGCCTACTAGGCCCAAAATGGGGTGGGAGCGGTCCGTCCCCCCCCATGGCCTATTTTTAGTCCAAGGAACCTGCAGAGAAGCTTACTAGGCCCAAAACAGGACACCGGGGCTTGCATGTGAATGCTCCAGGATAGCATGTGTGGGGTGTGCACCTGTGCGGGGGGTAGTGGAGGGAGTCGTGCATTAATGTGCGGTGTATGCATTGCATTATGGGTGCCGGTACATGCGCACTGTCAGGACACAAGGACAAAAAGGGTAGTCATCACTGCATTGCAATGAATAATCTTGTTTTAAATTTATCACAGGGCAGAATCAATCTTTGTTACATTGTAATATGATGAGAATTGTAGAGCAGTGTCACCCAGTGGCTTATCTGTGGAGGACTTAGAAACTGGTGTTATAAAAATTGTAGTCCATAGTTGAGAAATTATATCAAAGTGATATTGGGGACTTTCCCCATCATTAAAGAATTATAATATGAAGTTCCATTGTATTCCTCATGTTTGCCAACATTTATCTGAAACCCTTGAGATTAGTCATCCAGAAATTTGGATGTATAAAGTATCATTAAGTATCATCTCTAGTGCCTAGAGATTTTAAGGTGGAGAAGGTGGCTAAAATGAGACTTAATCTGTCTCCAGATGCAGCTATATAGAATCCGGGATCCCAACATTAGTGTAGTTAAGGAAATCTTTGAGTATGGCTTACATGTCACTTCTAGGAATTGCTGCCAGTTCTAATGTTAATATGACTTAAGGAGAAAATTATTAAATGCACAAAGACATCTATACATCAGCCTGCTTTTACAGTTCATAAATTTCACTTGGTCAGATGAGATGGTCAAATGTAGAAAATTAGGCTATTAGTACTGACTACTGATGGCTCAAATTTGAAGCAATAAAAAGTTTAGACCAATATTGACCAAGCTTCTATTGCTTTCCAAGTTCCCGTTATTCCATCAGGAGTTTGAATATTCATATATGGCAATTTTTGTTCTTAGGGGATGTATTGGGGTGAGAAAAGCCAATGGCTTGAAGTCATCCATGGCGAAAGTGGACTTGAACCATACTCTCCCCAGTTCTGCTCCAAAATTGAAATAATTTCTCCAGAGTTCTTCATACAACCTATTAATTAAAAAGGATTTCCCAGAATCCCCCTGTCTACCTCTCAAACAGACAGAGTGATACGACAGCTTGAGAACAAAAACTGGCAAAGTGGGTTTTTTTAAAATATAGCTGGTCCTTACTGTTATATCACAGAAAAATTGCTATGGACTTTCTTTTTTATTTGCCTTTAGTCTTTTGTGGAACCCTGGGGTTTGAAGAAACTTTCATTACACCATCATGATCCTGTTCTTTTATTAGCAACGATTAAATTTAGGTTGCAGAATCTGCCGGGTTGTATTTTATTATTAATTTCATTATTTTTTTATTTAAAAATTGGAATTTATGACCTAAGAGTGTTCTCCCCCACCCCCCACATGCACTTTTATTTTTAAATTGCTTACTTGGGGTTTATGGGAAACCCACAACATTTACATAAGCATTTTACTGCCTTTCCTTTTACCGTATTTTTCAGAATATAAGACCTACTGGAATATAAGATGCACCTAGATTTTAGAGGTGGAAAACAAGGAAAAAAGTATTCTGAACCAAATAGTGTAGTAATATATCATTTAATAAAATGCCAGTGTAGCAGAATATGTTTTACAAACATGGGAACTTTTTGCAACCTTGGATTTTTTTGTGAAAAATGGGCTGGTTTTGCTTCCCCCAATCCCCAGAAACTCTCAGCAGGCTTCCCACACCCTTTGCTCACCCCATTTTTCAAAAAACTGGCAAAAATGGCCCATGTTTTGCAAAGACTGGCATTTTTGTCATCCCCCAGCAGCCAGGAGCTCTCTGCAGGCTTCCCAGACCCTCTGTCCACCCCATTTTTGCAAAAATGGGGTGCAGGGGTGGGGCTTTAGTACAGCAAAAATGGCTGTATTTGTGTATAAGACCCTCTTTTAGGAGGGAAAAAGGTGCATCTTATAATCTGAAAAAATTCAGTATGCTCCTCAACAAATAAGTGTTCACTGATCTTTTAATAAACCCTTATCCCATCTGTACATGATATGATCTTATTAGATCAGGGGCCTCAAACCCGGGCCACTTTTAGACTTGTGGACTTCAACTCCCAGAATTCCTCAGCCAGCAAAGCTCAACACCTCACCTCAGCAAAGCCCGGCTGAGGAATTCTGGGGGCTGAAGTCCACAAGTCTTAAAGTGGCCCGGGTCTGAGACCTCTGCATTAGATTATCAAATTTGAACTATCTTCTAACTCTAAAAACAGGGGTTGGGAGAAGTTGGGTAGGAGCCATTTATTTTTTTCTGTCTTGCACTGATATGTCTTGTTAGTCAGGGAAGAGTAACAATAAAGGCCTCCTGGCCTTTTGAACAGCTTTAAAAACACGGCTCTGCCAGCAAGCCTGGGTCTTTGAGTGTTGTACTCTGCTCTGGCCAGTAGTTTGGATGAATGATGTGCAAATGTTTAATATTGGGGTTTCAAATTTGTATTTTTTTACCATTGCATTTTTATTGTTGTATGCTTCCCCGAGTCCACTAGGACAGTGTTTCCCAACCTTGGCAACTTGAAGATATTTGGACTTCAACTCCCAGAATTCCCCAGCCAGCATTTGCTGGCTGGGGAATTCTGGGAGTTGAAGTCCAAATATCTTCAAGTTGCCATGGTTGGGAAACGCTGCACTAGGAGAAAGACGACCTATCAATTTAATTACATAAATAAATAAACAAATGAAGTGTTTCCTCCAGCAGAGCCCAAAAATCATGCCGAACCCCTCTTGACAGAATTTTAATTGGGCTGGCAGTGATCGTGAGATAATGGCTTTGCCCAGTTAGTAGAAGTAAGCACTTACAGGTAGTCCTGGACTTACAGTTCATTTAATGACTGTTCAACGGCACTGAAAAAAAAATGACTTGGGATCGTTTTTCACAGTTACAACCCTTGCAGCGCCCCCACAGTCACGTGATCAAAATTCGGATGCTTGGCAACTGGTTTATATTTATGGCAGCTGCAGAGTCCCAAGGTCATGTGACCACCTTTGCTTCTGACTGGCAAAATGAATGGGGAAACCAGGTTCACTTAACCACTGGGTTACTAACTTATCAACTGCAACGATTCGCTTAACAACTGTGGCAGGAAAGGTCGTAAAATGGGTCAAAACGCACTTAACAAATGTTTCACTTAACAGTAGAAATTTGGGCCTCCAGACGTCAAGGATTACCAGTATAGAGAGTAATATTAACAATAAGGAGGAAAGAGAAGGGAAAGATGTATGGATGAGGTGTAGGTCATATTTTCTTTGTTTCAAGGTAGACATTCATGGTTTGGTTCACTCTTCAATTTGTCTATTATCTCCTTAGCTTGAAATCTGTCCTGCCCTGTGATTTCAGAGTGAATTAATATTTCTCTATAAAGCAGAGCTCCTCTGCTATTTTAAAGGTTATTTATTTATGTGTCGCTCCTTGGCATAATTGGTGGTAGTGAAGGACCTTGCTCATGTACCCTTCCCTAGATTGAACCCATTTAAGCCTTGTCCACTGTTTTCCAATATAGCCATAAAGAGGACAGAAGCACCGCAGGTCCAGGAACCCTTATAGAAAATGGCTTGTCTAAACCCTTTTGATCCAGAACCATGTTTTGTGTGGAAATGACCTTGATCAGCCTGATGGACTATCTATGCTGCAAGAGAGAGGGGGAAGGAGGGATAGGGGGAAGTATTGATTTTCCTTTCTCTGTCAATAGCTTTTGATGCTATTGATTGTAGTGATTTATTTTTTTTTCTAGCACTTGAGGGAGTTGGGAATGGAAGGCATCACTGTTACCTTTCTATATTCTTTCAGAAGGTTGAAACTCTTTGAAAGTTGGTACCATTTTCCATATTGTCTAATATCCATGTTGTGGAATACCAGATAAAGTGACAAATGTGCTATCTTTTGACATTTGAGTTAGACTGTATCAGGTCAATCACCATCTATACAGCCTGTTGCAAACACAGGAATGTGCATGGAATATTTTTCACATCCATGTAATTTTGTTTCCCATATAATTTTTTATTATTTATTACATGTGACTTTCAAGAAGATTGATATTGGCACTCTGCTATATTTCTTACCAACTTGAAAAGAAGGAATGGAAGAGATTTTAAGCCATACATATAAATTTATAGCACACAATTTTATAAACAAAAATGAATGCCATTTGTGTGTTTGTGTATGCATGCATACACATGTAATTTAGAAATCTAGAAACATAGAAGACTGACGGAGAAAAAGACCTCAGGATCCATCTAGTCTGCCCTTATATTATTTTTTGTATTTTATTTTAGGATGGATATAGGTTTATCCCAGGCATCTTTAAATTCAGTTACTGTGGATTTACCAACCACGTCTGCTGGAAGTTTGTTCCAAGGATCTACTACTCTTTCAGTAAAATAATATTTTCTCATGTTGCTTTTGATCTTTCCCCCAACTAACTTCAGATTGTGTCCCCTTGTTCTTGTGTTCACTTTCCTATTAAAAACACTTCCCTCCTGAACCTTATTTAACCCTTTGACATATTTAAATATTTCGATCATGTCCCCCCTTTTCCTTCTGTCCTCCAGACTATACAGATTGAGTTCATTAAGTCTTTCCTGATACGTTTTATGCTTAAGACCTTCCACCATTCTTGTAGCCCGTCCATGGACCCGTTCAATTTTGTCAATATCTTTTTGTAGGTGAGGTCTCCAGAACTGAACACAGTATTCCTAATGTGGTCTCACCAGTGCTCTATATAGCGGGATCACAATCTCCCTCTTCCTGCTTGTTATACCTCTAGTTATGCAGCCAAGCATCCTACTTGCTTTTCCTGCTGCCCGACCACACTGCTCACCCATTTTGAGACTGTCAGAAATCACTACCCCTAAATCCTTCTCTTCTGAAGTTTTTGCTAACATAGAACTGCCAGTACAATACTCTTTGTTATACAAAAGAAAATAGAGATTGGTTTTGTGACAATAATAATAATAATAATATTATTATTATTATTATTATTATTATTATTATTATTATTATTAATTAGATTTGTATGCCGCCCCTCTCCAAAGACTCAGGTGGCTCACAACAATAATAAAAAACAATGTTATAGCAAAACAAATCTAATATTTAAAAAGAAGCATATAAAACCCTATCATATTTAAAACCAAACAACACATACATACCAAACATAAAATATAACCTAGATTGGTTTTGTGACATGACAACCTAGATCATGCTTGGCAAGGCTAAACTCTCCAGATTGATCTATTGTGTATTTACATGCACTTTGCAGGGCCTCAGCTTTCTGTGCTTTTACTAAAGAAAGATTTATGTGAACCAAAAGAAAATGTTAATTTGTTCAAGTCGAAAACTAACAAGTCAGTACTTATTAGAATTCTAAAGATTATCTTCTGTATACAGTAGGTAGCTTTTTAAGAGAACTAACATTCAGTTATCTGAAACTCAGTGTTGCTAAGGCTCTTGGATTTTACATGCTAAAAACAGCAGCCAATAAATGTAGACCAATGTCATTTTTGTGACCAGCATACAAAGCTGTGGTTATACCAATAAACCACTGAGAGAAGGAACTTCTGAACTTGTCTGCCTTTGCTTAAGTTTCCTGTTTTTCTTCTTTTTGTTATTGAGACTGTTGAAGTTAGATTACTAAGCAATTTCTGTTGAAATATTTATGTTTTACTTGATTGGTACATACAAAACAAATTACAGTCTTATTAAATGTTTTGCCATACGTTTTGTTGTGTGACTGTCTGAAAATCATTATTAATATATCTCTTCAATAAAATATCTTTCAGAAAATAATTTGGAAATAAATGAAATGGAAGAAGAAGAAGATGAAGAAAGCTACTGGAAAATAAAAGTTTTCCCAATTTTACATATATTAGAGATTGGTAAATAATAGTTCTATAAAAAGCGTTTGGGTTTCATAAACTAGACTTTTCAAGGCTTCATTATTTCTAATAATATTTCATTATTTCTAATAATATTCTAATAATATTTTTCCTATTATCTATTTTCCTATTATCAAATAGTCCCATTGCTGGCAAGATGGCCTATATTCCTGCTCTTAGTTTAGTTGGGGGCAAAGTGGAATGGAGATATAGAGATGTATTTGAAAGACTTAAAAGTCCATTGAGAATGCATATGATAAACATTCAAAGAGCTGTAAATATTATGTATTTGTGTAGTACATAAAAATGACATACTAGCATTAGGCTATCCGGTACATTTTAAGATGTTTTGAATGACAAATCCAATATTGGGAATTAAAAGACCAAAACTTATAAAACCACCATATTTGTTGGTTATTTTTTAAATCATAGATGCCATTGCTAAAGGCAACACTAATTTTGTGTTTCAGTTTTTATGTCTTAGCATTGTGTATTGCCCTTGCTTAGATTAGTGTTTAAGAATTAGGTAGGGGATCTCAAGTACTGCAGTAGGCTTTCAGCGGCATATTTGAGGCCATGTTTAAAAAAATAAGTAGAGCCCTGGAAATGGTTTTAGGGATTTTAAAGGGTGAAATGAATGCTCTAAGCATCTGCCAATTGTAATATATTCATTTCACACCTTCAGTTCCCTCATTTTGACATCAGTGCAAAGAAGCCCCATATTTTGATCCCATATTTCTGGAAGAACTTTATTGCCTATGAAAAGGATGCTAGCAAGTTTCACAGGACCCTAGTCTGATATCTAGTTGCCTCTAGTTTATTTATTTATTTTATTTATTTATTAGATTTGTATGCCGCCCCTCTCCGTAGACTCGGGGCGGCTCACAACAACAATAAAACAATTCATGACAAATCTAATAATTTAAAAACATTAAAAAAAACCATTATTAAAGCAGACATACACACAAACATACCATACATAAATTGTATAGGCCCGGGGGAGATATCTCAATTCCCCCATGCCTGATGGCAGAGGTGGATTTTAAGGAGTTTACGAAAGGCAAGGAGGGTGGGGGCAGTTATAATCTCCGGGGGGAGCTGGTTCCAGAGAGTCGGGGCCACCACAGAGAAGGCTCTTCCCCTGGCACCCGCCAAATGAAATTGTTTAGTCGACGGGACCTCGGAAAAGGCCAACTCTGTGGGACCTAATTGGTCGCTGGGATTCGTGCAGCAGAAGGCGGTCCCGGAGATATTCTGGTCCGATACCATGAAGGACTTTATAGGTCATAACCAACACTTTGAATTGTGACCGGAAATTGATCAGCAGCCAATGCAGACTGCGGAGTGTTGGTGTGACATGGGCATACATAACATGGAAGCCCATGATTGCTCTCACAGCTGCATTCTGCACGATCTGAAGTTTCCGAACACTTTTCAAAGGTAGCCCCATGTAGAGAGCATTACAGTAGTCGAATCTCGAGGTGATGAGGGCATGAGTGATTGTGAGCAGTGAGTCCCAGTCCAGATATGGCCGCAATTGGGGCTACCTTTGAAAAGTGTTTGGAAACTTCAGATCGTGCAGAATGCAGCTGCGAGAGCAATCATGGGCTTTCCTAAATATGCCCATGTCACACCAACACTCCGCAGTCTGCATTGGTTGCCGATCAGTTTCCGGTCACAATTCAAAGTGTTGGTTATGACCTTTAAAGCCCTTCATGGCATCGGACCAGAATATCTCCGAGACCGCCTTCTGCTGCACGAATCCCAGTGGCCAGTTAGGTCCCACAGAGTGGGTCTTCTCCGGGTCCCGTCAACGAAACAATGCCACTTGGCGGGACCCAGGAGAAGAGCCTTCTCTGTGGCGGCCCCGGCCCTCTGGAACCAACTCCCCCCAGAGATTAGAACTGCCCCTACCCTCCTTGCCTTTCGTAAGCTACTCAAAACCCACCTCTGCCGCCAGGCATGGGGGAATTAAGACTTCTTCTCCCCCTAGGCTGATACAACTGTATGTATGGTATGTTTGTACGTATGCTGGTTTTATACATTAAGGGGTTTTAAGTTAGTTTTTAGTATTGGATTTTTACTGTATATTGTTCATGTATATTGTTCATGACTGTTGTTAGCTGCCCCGAGTTTTCGGAGAGGGGCGGCATATAAATCCAATAAATTGAATTGAATTGAACTGGTGCACCAGGCGAATCTGGGCAAACGTTCCCCTCGCCACAGCTGAAAGATGGTTCTCTAATGTGAGCTGTGGATCGAGGAGGATGCCCAAGTTGTAGACCCTCTCTGAGGGTGTCAATAATTCCTCCCCCCCCAGGGTGATGGACGGACAGATGGAATTGTCCTTGGGAGGCAGAACCCACAGCCACTCCGTTTTATCCGGGTTGAGTTTGAGTCTGTTGACACCCATCCAGACCCCAACAGCCTCCAGGCACCGGCACATCACTTCCACTGCTTCGTTGACTGGGCATGGGGTGACGATGTACAACTGGGTATCATCTGCGTACTGATGATACCTCACCCCATGCCTCTGGATGATCTCACCCAGCGGTTTCATGTAGATATTGAATAGCAGAGGGGAGAGGACCGATCCCTGAGGTACCCCACAAGGGAGTAACCTTGAAGTCGACCTCTGACCCCCCACTAACACCGACTGCGACCGACCGGAGAGGTAGGAGTTGAAAACAAATGCATGCTAAGGTATGGATAATCACATAAACATCTATTATAATGATACTGACCAAAAGCTATTTATATAATTATTATTCCAGGATCATTTTCAGGAGGAATATTGAAAGGAATTCTCCAGTTGAGTCCATAAAATTTAAAATAGCTGTGTTTGTTGAGAGTGCAGGTTTTGTGGTATTTGTTTTTAAAAAGTTAAGTTCTTCCTCTTTAAAATACTTGATCACTAATTTTACTTTCTGCTTTTTTAAAAAATCAAATAGAAAACAATGTAGAAAGACTCTGCGATGCCTGTACTATTCTTTATCAAACGTTGGAAGAAGGAAATATGCTTGGCAAGCGATTCAAGAGGCGAAATTTACTGTTGAAGATGTTATATAAATTAGTTGACATTACTTCAGATCCTCTTGGCTTGAAATTAGCAAAAATCATTCTGGGTGTAAGTTAAATATGTCTTACCTGTCAAAAAATGTGATTATATCATACTTGCATGAAAGTGGAAGTTATATTCTGAGGAGTACAACTAAACTTTAACCACTAAATCAATTTTTCACAAGAGATTTGCAGAACTGCCCTGTTTAAAGTTCTTTTGTTCTATGATTTACTTAAAATCTATGTGATTAACAGTGCAATTATTCCTTTGGCTACTTAGAATTGAGTTTAGTTCCAAATAAATAAATGTAATAAATTTCAGCTCAAGTGATAGTACATGATAGTAGATAAAAATACCATGTGCTCACTCTAGTCATATTTTCTGAACTAAACTGTACACAAAAAGCAGCTACACTTTGTGAGAATTTTTGCTTTCAAGGCATAACAACAAATGCATTCGCTTGAATACATTTACTAAATCCCAGAATAAGTCATAAACCACATTCCCTGACTTCTTACTTGATTGGTTGAATATCAAAGGGATAGATAGCAGAAGAAACTGGAGGAAAAGAATAACAATGAAAGAGCTTGCAAGCTGGTAAGAGCTGGGAACATCCTTAGTACCTGGTTAGGACTGGAAAGAAATTTATTCAGAGCAATGAGAAAAACCCTGCAAAGATTCAGGGCTTGGAAAATATTCTTCACCTTTGCAGAGAGAAACAATAAAAGAGCCTGCAAGATAAGAGCTGCAGTTAGCAGCTAGTTAGGGCTGGGTGGTGGTGGAAGCTATATTCAGAATATAGCACCCAAATTATCAGCCTCCTTTAGAGAGGAAAAAGGTGCGTCTTATATTCCAAAAAATATGGTACATTTGTTAAGAATCATGAGCTACAACACTTAATGATTGTCATAGTGTACAAATAAGCAATCAGGAAACAATATTAATATAAACCGTAAGGATACAAGCAAAAAGTTACAATAATTCATAAGTAGGGAGAGATGGTTGATAGGAAAGATGAGAAGACTAATAGTAATAGCAGCCTTGGTGAATAGTTTGACAGTGAGGATGGAATTATTTGTTTAGCAGAGTGATGGCATTTGGAAAGCAGCTGTTCTTGTGTCTAGTTGTCTTGGTGTGCAGGGCTCTTTAGCATCATTTTGAGGATAGGGATTGAAACAATTTATGCCCAGGATGCGAGGGGTCAATAAAAGGTGATACCATGATCTTGGGACAATATAGAAATGTGAATCCGTTGCCAAGCTTCCAAATTTTTCCACAGGACCATGGAGACGTGCAGCGGTAAATGTGAAAAATGGTACCAAGTCACTTTTTCCACTGCAGTTGTAACTTCGAATGGTCACGAAATAAATAGTTGAAAGTCAAGGACTACCTATAATATGAGCTGTGCGGCATATCTGCTCTTAAAAGAACAGCTAAAACATGAGATATTGTTATTTAATATATATTCTCTTCCCCATTCTTCTTTATAGCTGAAAGTGAGTGGGAAGAATCTGCTTAATGTTTGCAAATTAGTATTTAAAATCAGCAGAAGTGAAAAAAATGATTCCCTTATTGAGAATGACCAAATACTGGGTAGGTAAAAATGCTGTTCTGCGACTGAGTAGAATGTCTTTTATAATGTGGAAAAGATAATATACAGGGGTACCTCTACTTAAGAACGCCTCTACTTAAGAACTTTTCTAGATAAGAACCGGTTGTTCAAGATTTTTCTGCCTCTTCTTAAGAACCATTTTCTACTTAACAACCCAAGCCTGGAAAAATTTCCCAGGAAATTTGAGAGCGGCACAAAGGCCCAGCCAGTTTCTTGCCGTTCCCCCTTTAATCCTGGCCATCTCGGGCTTTTCTGGGCTGCCAGAGGAGCCTTTTGGTGGCACTTAAGGAGACTTTGGCAGTCCAGAGTGAACAAAGCATTTTCCTTTCTCTAGGTGCTTGGAGAGGGAATAAACGACTTCGCTTTGGTGACTCCCTCGCTTTGCCTCCCATACACCTGGTGTGAGGTTGCGTCCCAGAGGGTCTGGGCACGGAAAGGTAAAAGGGGGCGCTTCGCCCTGGCCAGATCAACTCGGCTTCAGCCAAACCGAGGAGTCACCACAGTGAAGGAAAGGCGCCAGCTACAAAGTGAGCGAGCAAGAGGAGAGGGGAGGCCTTCAGCATGGGAAGGAAGAGGAAGCAGGTAGCAGCAGCTGCCTTTCGGTCAAAGGAGCGGGAGGTTTCCCCGTCTCACCCGCCTGTGTTTCTCTCTGGCGCAATATATGGGAGGCAGCTTCGTGCCAGGTGTATGGGAGGTATGCTCCTTCTTGCCGCCTCAGAGTCCCTCTTTTTTTTTTAAGCCTTAAAGTTTTGGATTTTTTTCATTCTCCTCCCCTCCCCTTCTTCCTTTGGCAGCGACTGTCCTCTTTCTCCTCCTCCTCCCACCCAAATTCCGAGCTTTTATTTCTTTCCTAATGGGTTTGCTCACATTATTTGCTTTTACATTGATTCCTTTGGGATAAATTGCTTCTACTTACAAACTTTTCTACTTAAGAATCTGGTCATGGAACAAATTAAGTTCTTAAGTAGAGGTACCACTGTACTCCGAAAGCTCCATTTGAGAGTGGGGCTACCTTCGGTGTATAACATGCACCCCAATTTTCACCCTCTTTTAGGAGGGAAAAAGGTGTGTCTTATACTCCGAAAAATGCAGTAATTTAATAGTCAAAAGATTCATATGATGCTGGGAAGAGAAATATAATATAAATACTGTATATTATTGTGCTATTTATTATAGACTGAAAATTTGGAATGTATTGAAATATAAAGAAATCCGAATTTAATTGTGTGTGCTGTATAGTTAAAAATACGTTTGATAGATTCTGCTATGTCTGATTTCAAATGCTAGATTGAAGATAAGTGTTTATAATAGAAAGCGTGGTCAATGTTATTCCCACATCGTCCAAGTTTGTAACTTAGGACCTGAGTTGATCTCCATCTCTCTCTCATTCTCCCTATGTGTGTATTATTTTATTTGTTTTTATTTCTGTATACTGTATATGCCTTTATTTTTTTCTCTTTGTTTTTAAATTAAAGTAAGGCAGTTGAATCAAAAAGTAAAAACTGGATAGCTGGGTATTACTATCAGGAAGACAAGATATTTTTAGCTGATATAATACACATGTGATTAGTACCTACTAATCGTCAGAAATAATTAGCTTCTAATCATTTTTATTATTGTGACCAAGACTTCTTGTTATATGCAACTTCCATTAAATTGTGTGCTGATTTCCTTTTTTAAAAATGCAATCACTGAGGGCTATATTTGCAAAAGGGAAATTTCCATTGCTTTGCCCTCATCAAAAACTTTCCTGGGCTTGGGAGAATGTTCAATCCAGGCCTTGGATTTGTGATATACTCACAGTTGCAATGGAAAAAAACCAGCGAGAAATAGCTTGTATTGAACGTAAGCTCCTGTGTTGCACATTCCTTCTTTTCAACAAATTTCCTCAGCTATTTCTCTTCCCTTGTCCCATATGTGAATTATTGGGATGGCAGCTAGTAATCTTCAGCAACTGTTTTTGCAGTCCCATTGAATGCTTTTAACTCAAAATACTTTAAATAAATAACAACACAGAATTATGTATTTATTTGATCCATTTTACATTGCTTTCTAGATCACAAATTCTACTGCAATTTTGTGTACAATAATCAATAGTTTATTCATTAATTTATTTGGAAAATGAATATGGCTGCCCATGGTGACTCTTGGGCAGCTTAGTTAGAGAAGTTATTACCATACTTTATTTGATAGTTCCCTTTAAAAAAAAAGGCCTGGATGAACTGAACCTCATTTTACAGGGGGAAGGGGAAATTGCACTAGAGAGGAAGATTCACATCACGCTATTTTTTTCTGTAGACTCTCTGCTTGAGATTCTGAGAACTGAAGGCTTGCAAACAAACACCGAAGCTTTTCTGTATTGCACTGGTGCGATCAAATTTATTTCTGGCAATGCAAGGCTCATTAATGAAATGGTCAACAAGGGAGCTATTGAAATCCTGCTGCAAGTAATGAGAATGATTAATGAAATTAATGAAGATGATCCTCGATTTTCCAGTTCAGGACATCTCTTGGTCCAGGTCAGAATTACATTTTTATTTCAATTTATTTATTTCAATTGATGTCAGCAAAAAAGTTTCAAACTTTCTAATGATGTTCCTTTGCTACGTTTTACTCTTGGTGGATTGTCCAAGTGTTTTTTTCTCAACAGTATTGTGGAAGTGGTTTGTTACTACTTTTATTCTGAGATGTTTTCTACATTTTTAGTCTAGGCAACAATATTATTCCAGTTCTAACCTTGTGCTACCTTGGTGAACGTTTCTGAACTAGCTAAGGCTACCTAGGGCAGTGTTTTTCAACCAGTGTGCCACGGCACACTAGTGTGCCGCGAGACATGGTCAGGTGTGCCGCGAAGCTCAGAGAGAGAAAGAAAGAGAGAAAGAAATAAAGCAAGAGAGAGAAAGAACGAGCGAGCAAGAGAGAAAGAGAACAAGAGAGAGAGAAAAAAAGCGAGAGAGAGAAAAAGAACAAGAAAAAGAAAGCAAGAGAGAGAGAGAAAGAGAGAGAGGGAAGGAGAAAGAGAGAAAGACATAGAGGGAGGTAGGGAGGAAGAAAGAGAGCAAAAAAGAGAGGAAGGAAGGAATAGAAAGAAAGAGGAATGGAGAGAAAGATGAAGGGAGAGAGAAATAGAGCGAAAGGGAGGAAGAGAGAGAATTTTTTTGTCCAAACTTTTTTTAGCCTCCCCCCCTCCGGCTCAATATGCCCCAGGGTTTCGTAAATGTAAAAAATGTGCCGCGGCTCAAGAAAGGTTGAAAATCACTGACCTAGGGTATAGCAGGTGCTTTAACTTAATAGTTCTAAAACTCACCATGTCACATTGCCTTCATGTGACATTTCATGATGTTTTTGCCCTTCACGGAGCTGGGTGGGCATTGCCTGCGCATGACGCATCCGGTCCAGGGGCTGCCAGTTTGACTGCAGAAAAAATAATTGCTGCCAACCTGCCTTCCATTGAGGACCTGTATATTGCATGAATCAAAAAGAGGGCCATGAAAATATTTACTGACCCGTCACATCCTGCCCATGCTCCTCAAATAAGACCATATCACCTTTTAAAGCTGTTTAGCTTTACATTAGCCTTGAAAAGAGTCCCATGTTCTGGTCTGTTTTATGAAAGGTTGTTCAGGGTCTATTTTCCCCCTAAGTAAAAGGTTAATGTTACAATTATTGCTATTCAGGACTGGATGTAATGCCAAAACAGCAATATTTGTAACGAATATGTTGCAGTGGTGGTGAAGGAGAATCCCCTTGTAGTTATTGGAACAATTTATTACTGAATTTTAGTAACAGTTAAATGTAAGTTTAAAATAATAAAAAAAATCTCATTTGAGCCATCTTGAATGTTATTGTTCAGGATATCATATTAAAAGGACCAGTTCAAACAAAAGGATTTATGTTTGAAGGATTAAACAGGGCCTTCAGTGACTTACAATAAATATCTCATATAACCTGAAACTTGAAGTTTGAAAAGTGTTAAAAATTTGTTAGTCTTTGCTAATTAAATGGTCTAATTGTTTGCAAATGAATATGGAGAAATAATTATGTCTTGCCATCTGTCAATAAGCCCAATGTCTAATTTTTGTATCAAAATACTTGCGATAGCACATGCAAAATAAATAAATGGAATTCCAATGTTATGTTTTTAGAGAAACACATTTTGGGTCATTTGGCACAAAGAAAGATTAATTGAAGCTTAGTAGGTCAGTTGTGAAGCGAGAGTTAAAAATAAGGCAAAAATAGAAGGAATGGTATGGGATCTGTCATTTAGGGAGCTACATTTCATTGGTCCTACATGGCCAGCCTTCTTGTCTATGGCACCTGCATCGTGGAATATCCCCTCCTCAGAGTTAGGCTGACACCATCACTCCTTACTGACTAAAAGGCCTCTTCAAGAACTGGTTATGCCATCAGACAGAGAACTGGCAAACTAGTAAGATGGTGCCCTCATTATAATCCCTTCCTCCACAATTTATTTTAGCTGTGTTTTATAATTTTTAATGTTATCAATAACATTAGTCTTCGGAGAGGGACAGCATACAAATCTAATAAATTATTATTATTATTATTATTATTATTATTATTAATACTTATTGCTGTTATTTGTGAACTAACATTTTTTAAAAATTTCTTCTACTCCACTGAGAGTCACTTGTATTGTGAAATGAACAATTATATTTCCCAAATATGCACATGTTACACCAACACTCCGCAGTCTGCATTGGTTGCCGATCAGTTTCCGGTTACAATTCAAAGTGTTGGTTATGACCTATAAAGCTCTTCATGGCACCGGACCAGATTACCTCAGGGACTGCCTTCTGCCGCACAAATCCCAGTGACCAGTCAGGTCGCACAGAGTGGGTCTTCTCCGGGTCCCGTCAACTAAACAATGCCACTTGGCGGGACCCAAGGGAAGAGCCTTCTCTGTGGCGGCCCCGGCCCTCTGGAACCAACTCCCCCCAGAGATTAGAATTGCCCCCACCCTCCTTGCCTTTCGTAAGCTACTTAAAACCCACCTCTGCCGCCAGGCATGGTAGAATTAAGATTCCTTTTCCCCCTAGGCCTTTACAATTTTATGCATGGTATGTTTGTATGTACAGTGATCCCTCGATTTTCGCGGTCTCGATTATCGCGAAACGCTATACCACGGTTTTTCAAAAAATATTAATTAAAAAATACTCCACTTTTTTTTGCTATACCGCGGTTTTTCCCACCCGATGACGTCACTCTCTTCCTTCCTTTCTCATCTTTCTTTCTCTCTCTATCTTGCTTCTTCCTCTCTCACACTCTCTTCCTCCCTCTCTCATCTCTTTCTTTCCTTCTCTCTCTTTCTCTATCTCTCCCCCTCTTGCTCTCAAGCGGCGGGTGGCGGGCGGGCGAGCGGCGGGCGGGCAGCAGCGAGGAGCCGAAGATCGGGGTTTCCCCTTTGCGTGGGCGGCGGGGAAGACCCAAGGAAGGTTTCTTCGGCCGCCCAGCAGCTGATCTGCTCAGCAGCGCGGCAGCAGCGAGGAGACGAAGATCGGGGTTTCCCCTTTGCGTGGGCGGCGGGGAAGGAAGGCGCAGCTCCGGCCGCTCGCCTGGTAGCGGCGAGGGCGCCGGACGCGCTGGGTGGGCGGGGGCAGCCGACATTCAAAGCAATCTTTGTCGGCTTCCGCACTTTCATCGCTCCCCGGCTCCACCATCTGCGCATGCGTGGCCATGGAAAAAAGGGCGCGCATGCGCAGATGGTGTTTTTACTTCCGCACCACTATACTGCGGAAAATCGATTATCGTGGGAGGTTTTGGAACGTAACCCCCGCGATAATCGAGAGATCACTGTATGTTTGGTTTTTTATATTAAGGGGTTTTTAATTCGCTTTTAGTATTGGATTACTATTGTACACTGTTTTATGATTGCTGTTAGCTGCCCCGAGTCTTCGGAGAGGGGCGGCATATACATCCAATAAATAAATAAATAAATATAAATTTGATTAATAAAAAACAGAAGTAGCAACTCCAAACAATGAATAAAGTTATTTCAGATAAAAAGTGACTTAAAAGTAGGCACATTTTTAACAATAAAACCTGTATCATTGTTTCATATTTTGAAGTTTAAATAACTTACACTGCCCTAAATTTTCCATTGAGATTCACACTACTGCCATCAGAGAAAAGCTGTGAAAAATTTAGGTGCCTTTTAAAAAATCTCTAGTGCTCTTAATAAAATTATGTTTATATTGTGTTTTGTTTAACTCATATTTAAATGTATTTTCTCTAGCTCACTGCCACTTTACGAAACTTGGTAGACTTACTTCAGTCAAGGTGTAAATTTCTGGAGTATGGAGCAATTCCAGAGCTCTGCCTCACATTGGGGAAACGTATGAATGACAAGGATGTATGTACCAATGTAGCCAGAATATTCAGGTAACCCCACTATTTTTTTAAATAAAAAACACAATGTAGATCTTTTTGCCTCTTCAGCAACCACCTCGTTATCTATTGAAACAATTGCTTCCATGGAGATGCTGTTTATATTTTTGTTGAAATACTTTGGATCAGTGTAGTGTTTAATTCCCAAACGATTGTCTTGGCTCACTTTTTTGAATAAGAAAACACAAATCTTCTGCAATCCAAACATAAGTAGGCCACCCACAGCCTGCTGGGTGCCCTTGAGTACATTATCTTTTTTTTTTTTACTTGTGGTTTCTCTAAGAGTGTTAGTACTTCTCTCCCTCACTCAGCCAGCAGATAATGTGTGCGGGAAAGGATTATTGTTCTTTCCTTCTTATGCTACAACCTGCCTTAGGATTCCTATAAGAGGGGAGGAAGACACTTTATTGCTTTATAACTTTATAGCAACCTTGCTCAAGATCGTGGGTTTTTTAAAATGACTTTGGCATAAGCAAAATAGAAATTGGCCTCAAAATCATTAGGCATGAAAAGCACAAGACCTCTTCCATTGTCCCTTTTAAATATTGATGCTTTTCACTGCTAGATATGGTGCAGCACTAATTTTGAGTTGATTTATTGGGAAGGGATTAAGTTCTGCTTACTCCCCAAAAGAGCTTAGGCTGAATATACTGTGTCTGTATGTGAAGGTATGTATGGCACCGGACCAGGGTATCTACGAGACCGCCTTCTGCCGCACGAATCCCAGTGACCGGTTAGGTTCCACAGAGTTGGTCTCCTCCGGGTCCCGTCAACTAAACAATGTCATTTGGCAGGACCCAGGGGAAGAGCCTTCTCTGTGGCGGCTCCAACCCTCTGGAATCAGCTCCCTCCAGAGATTTGAACTGCCCCCACCCTCCTTGCCTTTCGTAAACTCCTTAAAACCCACCTCTGCCGTCAAGCGTGGGGGAACTGAAACATCTCCCCCTGCCTATGTAGGTTTTTTTGTATGATATGACTGTATGTATGTTTTTATATATTGGGGTTTCTTGTTTTTTTTAGACTTTTAAAATGTATTATTGGTATTTTAGATTCTAACTATTAGATTTGTTATTATATATTGTTTTTATCATTGCTGTAAGCCGCCCCGAGTCTACGGAGAGGGGCGGCATACAAATCTAATAAATAATAATAAAAAATAGTATGTGCAAGCAACCAATGGATACGGCTTTGGGTTACTAACTGAACTCGCCCCTGCTCTAAGGCAAAGGTCATCAAAAACATCCCCATAGGAATGAATTAGGGCATTGCTTGTTTAACACAGAAAACTACTTATATTCCATCCTTTGTGTGATTCCTTCCAAAAAAGAATGCCACTATATTAAAGAAGAAATCTGTGTCCAGTAGCAGTGGCCAATGGCAGCAGGCAGCATTCAAGGCTGAATACAAGAATATGTTGACTTTTTTCCCCTTCTATTCAGTAATCCATAATTAAACAGTCCAGTGAAACAGGTCAAGGTCTTCCTGCCATCAGCTGAGGGACTCAGGACTTGCTCTCTTTGTTTCGCGGTCACTGCTGTTGTTATGTCTTTTCTTCCTTCTCATAAAAACACCACTTTGCTTCACAGCAACCACTTCCTGGGTGTGAGGCCATTAGCGCTCTCTGAACTTGGTTGTTTTCTTGCAGACCAGAGGTGGGATTCACTTACCTTCCCTACCGGTTTGCTTGTCAGGGTGGGTGGATGGAGCCCAGGGGTGGGTTCTCAGTTAGGGGTGGGTTCTGCTGGTCCGCTTCCTCCCACACCTCATGGGTATGAATGCATGCGCAATTCCAAAAAATATGAAAAAAGGCTGAAAACAAGATAGTGACCCCCATGCACAGTACCAAAACTGCTCAGAAGAATGTTTTTTTAAAAGATGGCGGCGCCCACAAACTGGCACCCACTGAAATGGGTTTATTTTATTTATTTATTTATTGGATTTGGATGCCGCCCCTCTCCGCAGACTCGGGGCGGCTAACAACAATGATAAAAAACAACCTGTAACAATCTAATTTAATAAAACAACTAAAAACCCTTATTATAAAAAACAAAATATACACACAAACATACCATGCATAACTTGTAATGGCCTAGGGGAAGGAATATCCTAACTCCCCCATGCCTGGCGACAAAGGTGGGTCTTGAGTAATTTGTGAAAGACAAGGAGGGTGGGGGCAGTTCTAATCTCTGGGGGGAGTTGATTCCAGAGGGCCGGGGCCGCCACAGAGAAGGCTCTTTCCCTGGGGCCCGCCAAATGACATTGTTTGGTCGACGGGACCCGGAGAAGGCCAACTCTGTGGGACCTTATCGGCCGCTGGGATTCGTGCGGTAGAAGGCGGTTCCGGATGTATTCTGGCCCAATGCCATGTAGGGCTTTAAAGGTCATTACCAACACTTTGAATTGTGACCGGAAACCGATCGGCAGCCAGTGCAGGCTGCGGAGTGTTGCAGAAACGTGGGCGAATCTAGGAAGCCCCATGATGGCTCTTGCGGCCGCATTCTGCACGATCTGAAGTTTCTGAACACTTTTCAAAAGTAGCCCCATGTAGAGAGCGTTACAGTAATCGAACCTCGAGGTGATGAGGTCATGAGTGACTGAGCAGTGACTCCCGGTCCATATCATTGTGAAATCACCAGCAGGTTGCAACCGGTTTGGCTGAACTGTGAGGAATCCACCCCTAGTGAAGCCTCCTGCAGTTGCTGCTACTGTTTTGCGTGATCTGGGGGGAACCGGCTGAACGCCACCATTGTTGCAGATATTTCATTACCTAAACTAGGCAGCATCCTCAGAACCTGGTGAGGCTACCTAGTTTGGGTAATGAAACGTCTGCAAGAAAAAACAACCAAGCTCAAAGAGCACCAAGAATTCCTCTTTTCAACCCTGAACTACGGATATTCTCCTTTAATGTTTTTACTGTTGCATTATCCTTGGCTGCTACAGCTTTTGTCTTTCTTGTTGAAGTGCTTGAAGATGTTTGTGTGCTCTGCAAGAAATCATAGTGGGATTAAAAAAAACCCAGTAGAGGGATTTGGGGTTATTTTTACTAGCAACTTAAGTGACCGTATTTTTTCGCATTGTAAGTCGCTCTGGAGTCTGGATCATAAGACGCCCCTAGCTTTTGAGGAGGAAAAAAATCTGCCTCTGCCTCCCAGTAATCCTTGTAGCAAACAGCCTGATCAGTTTCAGCGCAGCTTGATTTAACATGAGCATCTTATTGGATCGGCCTCTCGGAATATAGCTGATCAGCTGTTCCAGATTGTGGGGGCTGCTGCCTTTCACCGCCTCTGTGAGCCCCATTTTTGGCTCCTGCATGCCTATTTTCTGTCTCCACACATCTTGTTTTCAGCCTCAATCGTTCTGTTTCTGGCCTGTTCCAGGTGGTGTGGATCGCCACCATTTATCAACCCCAAATGGCTATGGCGGTAATAGATGGTGGCGGTGATAGGACAAAAATGGGATGTGCGGATGAAGTGATAGGCAGAGGCAGTGATGGCTGGTGACGGCGGTGATGGGCGGCAGCGATCCTCGCAGCCTGGAAGAGCTGATTAGTGGTATTCCAGGAAGATTTATTTATTTATTCATTCATTTGTCCAATACACAATACATATGGAAGAGAATGGACATGAAGTAATATATATAAAGATAATATGTAAAAATAGAGAGGATATATGAAAGGAAGAAAATATATATGAGATATGAGATAAAGGAAAAACAATTGGACAGGGGACGAAAGGCACACTAGTGCACTTATGCACGCCCCTTACTGGCCTCTTAGGAACCTGGAGAGGTCAATCGTGGATAGTCTAAGGGAGAAATGTTGGGGGTTAGGGGTTGACACTATTGAGTCCGGTAATGAGTTCCATGCTTCGACAACTCGATTGTTAAAGTCATATTTTTTACAGTCAAGTTTGGAGTGGTTAATACTGTATTAAGTTTGAATCTGTTGCGTGCTCTTGTGTTGTTGCAGTTGAAGCTGAAGTAGTCAGATGATCCAACCACCAATCAATTGCTCATGCTGAATCAGGCTGTGCTGAATCTGACCTGTTTGCAAATTGCTGGGAGGCAGAGGCCGAAAGGTGGGGGCCAACGGGTGGGCAGGGCTTCAGCAACATTGGCACAGATAAGGCGCACAGCCTCTACAAGATCCATAGATATTTCCACACACTTTTTGGGAGGCGAAGTGCGTCTTATAGCTTTGGATTGTCATTATTCCTTGTGATAAAATTGATTTTTTAAAAGTGATCAAAGTCATTGCTGCTTGTTCCTCTAATTGTTACTTCTATTGAGCTGTACCAAAATAGAGAATGCTAGCCTTTTCAATTTGTATTATGAACAATGTTTAAAACCAAAACAAAAGATTTAGATTTTAGTTAGAAATCATAAAAAGAAAACCTCATCTATATTATTATTTCAAACATGCAGCAAACTTTCTTCCTTCAACGACTGCTGTACAGCTTTGGCAGATTGCTCCAGATGTTATGGCTTATTTTTAGCCCTGCTAAACAAATACCCAACAAAGCAGGTCAGTTTTTTAATCTCCTGGTTTTTAAAAATATTTTAATCCTTTAATGTGCCTGTGGTGTTGTATGTATGTTAGTCCATTTTTAGAGACAAACGCCATGTGTAGATAAAAATGAATGCATTTAGGCACTTCAAAATAGGTTCCTGGTACAATACTGTCCTTTGCTTATACAGTAGTCCCTCGCTATACCGCGCTTCACCTACTGTGGCTTCACTTCATCGCGGGTTTCTGAGGAAGTCGATCGGCAGATTTAAACAGCCCGCCGAACTCGATCGGCAGGTTTTTTAAAAAAAATAAAAAATCTAAAATTGTAAATACTGTATTTAAATACTGTATCTAAAATAAATACTGTGTGGGAAGGGTTTATAAACCCTTAAAACAATGAAAACTTACCAAACTATTACAATATAAATACTTAAATAAGTACTATCAGTCGATAAATTTCCCATCGCGGATTTCACCTATCGCGGCCAGGTCTGGAACGTAACACCAGCGATAGGTGAGGGACTACTGTAATCACAATCAGGATAATGTGCTCAATTCAACTGAGTAGTGATAACTTTTTCAGATATATGTAGTCCTGTTTCAATCCTATTGTATCTCTTTTTGTATCTGTCTTGAAAACTGAATATTGAAATTCTGTTGTCCAGCAAGTTTTAACCCTGATTCTCTTATGTGGAAATTGAAGGATTCATTGGGTCAGTAACAAGTTTTTATTAGTAAGGATTGTTTGGAGTAAATTCACAGATATAAAACTTTTGAGATGAGAATGAAGTTAATAATAATAAGCCTAGCTAATCATTGTTTAGTACTTCCTGATTCTCATTAGGTAGCCAATAATTTTAACAGTTTTAGAAAATGAGCATTTTGAAGTTCATTGTTCTCATACATTACTTGCTTGATGCATATATTATATTTTTCTATGCAGAAAGGAATCATTCAAAAATTCTATCTTTATGTTAATATTACATGTTACAATAGGATTATGTCTTAAAGATAAAAGTGAATCAGTTTTCACAATAAGTTTTTCTTTTGTATTTGTTTCAAACAACTTTGTTGTACATTATAGTTTGTAGTTGGGTAGTATGTTGAGATTTGATTTAGATCTTTTATTGAAATCTGTTATAAGAATGGGCTTAGAATTGTGGGAAGTTATGTTTTGAAAATATTGTTAGAGATTATATGTAAGGAATCTCTTACGCCATTTGTATATGTAAATGTGATTGATAAAATCATGCTTGGTTGCATTATGTATTCATTCACTTTAATAATTGTAAATATGAACTGTTTATTGAATATTCTGTTCAATATGAACGGAAGTGAATTACATTTTCTTACAAACATTATTGGGCCATTTATTGAAATGAAAATTATTGATTTTCATTTGTGGTAAATTATTTCCTTTCTTATGTTCAATTTCAGGACTTAGTTATCCGTATCATTTTCATTCTTGGCAATTTAACTGCAAAAAACAATCGAGCCCGGGAACAATTTTTTGAGGAGCAAGGAAGCATTGGTACACTCATAGCACTTTTCCAGACTTACTGTGAAAATGTTCCTAATCATAAACACTGGATGGATGGCGAAATAAAGAATCTCAGGCATCCTTCTGAAGCAGAAGACATTTTCATTAAGCTGATAAGAGTGATTGCCAATCTGTCCATTCATCCAAATGTAGGTGCATGTTTGGCAACTAATCATCACATTGTGGCATTACTTATTAAAGTACTTGGTAAGAACTGCTTTTTAATATATAATCTGTAGAAGATAAGATGTCAGTATCAAAATCATTTGGCTGACATATTTTCTGAAAGCACTCTTAGAATTGTTGCTCGCCCTTTTTCCTGAACTATAAATAAATATTTTCATTATGTCTGGAAATTTCTGGAGAAATTTTTTTTAAAGGTTACTCTTGGATAATCTAGATCTGGTCATGTCAGCGGGAACTGAAATCTAATGTAACTTGGGGGCATCAGGTTGAGAAAGGCTGGAAGGTTCAGAGATACAGAATTGGATGCATAGTTAAAAGTCCACCATTATCTATTTATCTTTTCTCTGTAAGCTCATTGGCTGTTTCATTGTCCATCCACATCCTGGGAAATACTGTATGTGTTACGTAGTTATATACTGTATAAACCAACCATTTTAAATGATGGATTTCAATTCACCTTGCTGCATTGCAATAAAGACCATTATAATTGGGTCAGCATTCCTGTAATTCTTTGTTTTAATTCTGTGCATTTAAAAAACTATGGGGACCAACATCTGCATGGTACCAATTGTATCAGAAATTAGAAAAAAGAATTGGCAGGAATTTTGTCTTCAAATGTTTTTCTTTGCTTTTTTTCCAAAACTTTCCAAGGTCTTACTGGGCATATCATGTATTCAGATATCAGTATGAAGGGCTTCTTCTGGGGGGGGAAAACTATGTGGTATTAACAGTCAACACTGACTTGGTGCCACCTAATTAATTAATCAATGAAGGATTTCAGTAAAATGTATTAAAAAACACACAATTTCACCCTTTGAAATGGCCTCAGACAAAAAGGCTGAATTCAACACCAGAATTTTATTGAAAGGTTGCCAATTCCTTATTACAGCAGTTAATTGTTTGGCTTCATTTTATGATGTCAGTGTAACTTTTTATATTAGAATGACTGAAGTTATGATGAGCTACATAATTGGTATCACGCTAAAAGACTGAACTCTTCTAAATCCGTAGAGTGCAAGTCAATTGAGGAATGTGAGGAACTGGTTATTAATGCCATTGCAACAATCAACAATTTATCCTTTTATCAAGTGAAGAATTCTGTAATCCAAGAGAAGAAATTATATATTGCAGAATGTAAGAATATTTTAAAAGTTAATTCTCGCATCTTTCTATTACATGGTAACTTCAGTATTGCTTATGAATATTACAGGCTTGAACAAAAAGATATAAAAAGGAGCAGATCTAATATAATGGGGGTTTTTTCAGACAATTTTGTAATGATAAAGCTGGCCCAATTTGGCTTAATCTTTGTCATGTTTGCTTATTGATTAGCCTTATAAATGTTAATTTTGTAAACTGGTTAATTAGCATGTTACTGCACTTTCACTAGTTTTGTTTTTGTCCCTAACTCATGTCAAAGGCTTGACTAGTGTAAAGACTAGTATTCTTTAACTCTATAGATAATAAAGCAGAACTGCACATCACTCAAAGATGTCAGATGAGAACTCATGTAACAAAATTTTCAGACACACAATTTGTTAATAGGGATTTTGTGTCTTTATAAATATTGCTGAATTGCTCTTCTAGCACCTCTCATAATTGACTGTACTGTCTGGGTTTGCCAGAACTTGTAGTTCAGCATCTTTTGACAGGCTAAAAATGGGGTGTGCAGAGGCCAAAAATGGGATGTGCGACAGTGGCGAGAGGCAACAAACACCACAGCCTGGAACAGCTGATAGGTGGTATTCCAGGAGGCCGATCCAATCAGCTGCTGGTGCTAAATCAGGCTGTGCTGAAGTTGACCAGACTGTTTGCTGCAACGAGGCAGATTACTAGAAGGCAGAGGCAGATTTCTTGTTTTCCTCCCCATAAGCTAGGTGGGTCTTATAGTTGGGAGCATCTTCTAGTGCGAAAGATACGGTAGTTATATCGAAATGTATACAGTCATAGTCTAATTGTATATTTCAGTGAATTCCTAAGTAAAAATAAACTGGCATAACCTCTGAATGGTGCAAAGTTAAACACAACATCTTTGTGCAAATTTGACTGCACACCTATTATTTGTGTGCAATAATGAGCAGGTTTAAAGTTTTAAAAAATCTCCACTAAATATTGCGGATGCAGAAGTTTGGACACCTTTTTGGTGGATATTTTGAAATACCTCCTTTGGCAGAAAAAAAGAACTTTCAAACATTTCTGGTAATGACCTAAGGAAACCTTTTGGAACTTTTTCAGGGAGAACTTTTCTAAATCAGAAATATTTTTGATCTCCTTGCATAAACTATACATTTTGAGTTTTCCCTATAGATTTTCAATAATATTCATTTTGAGCCCTGTGAAGGACTGCAAATCCCCCCCCCCCCTGTAAATAGGGTTGATTTGAACATTATCTTGCTGAAATATCTTAACTGTTTTAAATTTCAGTTTCATTGACTGTGGATATCTATGCTGATATCCTGTTTTTAGTGTTAAAATTTGACTAAAGGTAACTCGACTTATTTATACCATTGTATAAATTGGATTTATATGTAGGTGTCATGGCACTTCTATCCTGAAGTACAACACACACAATAAATTTCCTCTCTATTCTTAGAAGCTAAAAATAAAGATGCCCTTCTGGGAGACATATTTAACTGCCCTGCTTTTGGATTAATGTATTTATCCCTTAAAAAACATATAAAATGCAGTGTATTTTCCACTTACAGTGCTTTTAAAGATGTTAATGAGCAGTCATATGGATGGAATTCTGGAGGCTATTCGTGTCTTTGGTAATCTTTCTCAAAACCATGAAGTCTGCAATTTTATTATACAGCGAAAAGGTGAGTTCCTACCCCATTAGAAATAACCATGTTACGTGAAGTAACACAAATCATACATTCACAAAATGTTGCCTTTAAGATTTTGCTTAAAACAAATGGCTGTTAAAGCAATTTGCGTAGAAAAGAGTTCTATTTGAGAATGCTTGGACATGGATCATAAAAGGAGATGATTAAACAAAGGCAGGTTTATGTCATTTCATGCAACACTCCGATTGCCTCCCAATTAAAATAAGTTTTGCTTTTTAAAAATTGAAAAGCTCAAAATGTAACGAGACAGCAATGTAGGAGATCAGCTTTGTACCAAGGACTTTTTAAAAAGACATCAAGATTAATTGTGCTGAAAGTAGTTGTGCCAAGCGTTCATGTTGAGATTATTGGGATAAGCGTCTGAAAGATACGGCATTTTTATTAATTGCATAGAGAGTTGATAGCTGCTACAGAAGTCATTATTTCAGTCCTTTAGAAGTGGCATGGCAGTATTGTAATGGTGCATCTGATACAGTTAAAAGCAAGTTTGTATTGTAATGGTACATCTGTTCTTAAAAGCAAGTTTGTTTCCTTTGATTTTTTCCTTCTGTGATCTAGTGTACAAGTTCATGATTGCTTTGCTTGATGCCAAGCACCAAGATATCTGCTTCTCAGCCTGTGGAGTTCTCCTCAATCTTACTGTGGATAAAAGCAGGCGGAGTATTTTGAATGAAGAAGGAGGAATTAAAAAGTAAGTCCTAAAAAAGTAGCTGAGTCAGAAAAGTTATTGCTGAAATTCACATGAGGCGTAGGGAGCTATCTAGTATGTTGTTCAATTTTCCTGTAAGGCTTCTACAAAGACTCTGGTCCTCAAGAGTTTAATAATGGCTATTCACTATTATTACAACAGATTAATCGATTGCTTGAGAGATTTTGGGCCCACAGACTGGCAACTGGCTGGTTTGATATGCAAAACTTTGTGGAACTACAGTGAGAATGTTACAAGTAATGACCCCTGCTTTGAAGAGGACGACTCAAACACTCTAATAGTTCTTCTTATGACATTTCTTGGTAAGCTATAAAAGCAGTTTCTTTTAATGAATGGAAATAGGACCTGTAAGGAAGTTGCTTATGTGACTTTTTTCTATGTAGCCGATTATTTTCTTTACAGTCTTTCCAGAAGACTGCAAGAAATCATTACTAGCAATAACAATAGCACTTATATGCCACTTCGTAGTGCTTTACAGCTCTAAGTGGTTTATGGAGTCAGCAAAATGCAAAGTGCCTCCAAAAATCTGGGTCCTCATTTTACCAACCTCGGAAGGCTGGAAAGATGAGACAACCTTGAGTTGGTCAGGATCAAACTCCTGGCAGTGAGCAGTGAGTTAGCCTATATTACTATATACTCTGGGACTCTGACACCATGGCTCATATTCCCAACCACCTGTTGTTGTTTTTTAAAGCAATCAGTTATTTGAGAGCCAGTTTGATCTAGTGGTTAAATTGTTGGACTAGGAGCACAGAAAACTTGAGTTATATCCCTGCGTGGAAGCTGGGTAATATTTGGGTAGCTTTAAGAAGGTGGCAGTGGCAAACCATCTCCAAAAATACTGCCTAGAAAACTCCATGGAGGAATCAGGTGTCAAATCTGAGTCAAAGGCAGGAAAAAAACTAACTACCAAAATAGCTCAGGATACTTATCTTAAGTTTTTTATGCACATTCTTTTCTTTAGATCAGGGGTGTCAAACTTGATTTCATTGAAGAGTACTTCAGGGTTGCATTTGACCTCAGGGGGTGGGCATGGCCATGTGTGTGGCCAGCTTGATGTCACTCGTGTTGGGGACGCTTGTGGTGGCTCAGACGGGGCTGGGGGGGATTCATTGTGTCTAGCAAAGAAAAGCAAGGCCAGGGAAAGGGCCAAATCCTTGCCCTCCAGAGGAGCCTTGCGATCTCAGGCCACACGGAGGACCCCCCGGATAGCAATGCAGGATGTCCAGAGCCCTTGGCAGTGGAGGGTAAGCATCCAGCCCATCCTTTGAGCTCCCAGGGCACCAGAACCCCACAACCCAGCCCCACTTCTCCAAGAGGATGCCTGGCTGTGCTTACCTCCTCTAGACTGCTGCTTCTGTGCTCACTCTCCTTGGCCATGTTGCTCATGATATGTATGGGAGGGCAAACTCTGTGGGTCAGAGGCAGGCCCATTCCCTCTTCATGTGAAGGAGACCCAACTTTGTAACAAAAGCATATTCAGTGATAGGATGGGAGACCACCAGGAGAGGTCAGGAGGAGGAAACAAGGGAATGGCAAAATGGCAGCGGGGCTGCTAATGGCCAAGTGCTAAGACAGGTCTTCCCTTAGACCCTCCCTCTCATAATCTTCCTTCCTTCCCCTCTCTCCCTCCCTTCCCTCTTTTCCTTCTTCCTTCCCCCTTTCCTTTTTCCTTCCTTGCTCTCTTCCCATCTTTTTCTTTCCCTTTCTCCTTTCTTGGAGTTCAGATGCAAAAGGGGAAACATTTCTCAATACCTCCTTGCCTTGTGATCAAATACCACTTTCGTTAGCATGCTGCCATTGAAAACGGAGCTCCTGTGGCCCTCCTGAGCTTCATTTCTTGCTGCCATGGCCTCCTCCAGCACACTGCCAGCTGCCACCTGGTTATATGTATTTATTTATTAGATTTGTATTCCGCCCTTCTCCGAGGACTCAGGGCAGCATACAGATCAGTATCCGGTCGGCTTGGGTCAGGCGGAGGCATTGCAGGCCAATCCTTGGATGTTTCCAGGGTGGCCCCAAGGGCCAGATTTAAGCAGCCTGCAGACCACATCCTATCCACAGGCCTTGAGTTTGACTCCCCTGCTTTAGATTCTTCACTCTGTTTGGTAGCAGATACATTCAAATACATTTGTGAATAACTCTTAAATTGTTTTAAGTTATATTTAATGCTGATTGGCAGGCATTCTTTTTCTTGCTGTAGATGAAGATCTGGCACTGGCTTACAGTTTTGACAGTGACTTAAGAGAATATCACAAACTTTATTGGGAAACAGAGTTCAAACCTGTGGCACACAAACTTCTCCAGAGAATTCAAAATTGAAAATAATTACCTGAGTTCCTAATACTGCATTTCAAGATGGGTTTTGAATCAATCAGTGCACAAATCACTTCTGTAACTGCTTTTGGAAATCATTAGATATCAAAACATTTCAGTATGTTTCCATGAAAAATGCCTTTTGTTTTTTAATTTTTCTACCTAGCATGTACATTCATTGTAAAATACCTTTTTTTTCAATTTCCAATGGCATTTAGGAAACATAAAATAAACTAATTGCAACATCTGAATTGAGTATCTTTTTGATTTAACTTTATAATGTCATGTTTTATATTTAGGATTTTATAAAAGATTGCAAAAAAGTACCATGGTTATCAAGTATAGATCAAGGAATTCAGACAGCATTCATTGTTAAATAATTTTGTTAGGTTTCAATGTATAGAATAGTATTGCATTGGGTCAACAATTTCAAAATGAATTTTTAGATGATTCAGACTAACATTCTCCACCCAATATTTTAAAAATGTATTGAACATCACAGCATAAATGCAGATTTTTACTTTGAAATGATTGTAAATGTATTTATGTGATAAGATTATAATCCTTCTCCCTTTATTGAAAAGCCAATCTGGTAAAGCAAAAATGTTATTTGATTTCACAAATGAGCAGGGAATGAAATTGGTATTTTTAGTCAAAGCCAACTTTAAAATTGCACATTTGACTTATATGTTTTGGATCAGCATTCGCCTTGCATTTTTGAATAAAGGAAATAGCAGATGCTTCCTGTTGAACTGTCAAGAATTGCTGTTTAACTTTTGTCGTTTTTCTCTCCAACACAAATTATACATACACACCAGACACAGCATTCATTTGTCTATTTTGTAATGAATGATACCAGTACTAGTGTAAGAAGTATGAAAAAAGAGAAAAATGTTATTTTTTTTTTATTTAAACAACCCAGTAATACTAACAAAGACCTCATACAAAAAGTGTCCATATATTTTACACATGCACGCACTCACATACATATATCAAAGTCACAGGATTTTTGTCCTTGCTCTTATGCTATTTTCTTGTTTAACTACGTAAGCTGCAACTTAAGGGGCAGACTGTAGAAATGAGTGTTTTAGTAAGAAGCTATTTGAGGCCTGAATTGGTATTTCAACACCTTAGATAGCTTCTAGGAGTACTGAAGAAGTAAGATTATCTATCCTTGCTCTCAACCATTCAGTTTTTTTCACAAACTTGCAGGTTTTTAAGCAGCTTTGATAGTCTCGCACTGCCTCAGTCTGAAATAAGAAGACCAACCTAGACAGCAAAAGATTCTCATAACAATCAAAACTGTTAATGTAACATCCTGTTCAGCTCTGCATTATCAGCAAGGAGCTTCTATAACATCACATACAATGTAGGCTCAGACGATAGCATTGCTTGCATTTGTTTATAGCTTAATAAAGATTTGCTAGTCTCTTCATTTAACCAGCATGTTCAGCAGCATCAGGACTTTTATAAAAACATTCACCCCTATATCAAAAGCAAAATTCTCATCTTCCAGATTCTTATTTATTTCTGACAATACATAAAGATTTCGGTAATTAGTTGTCTGCCACAAATCATTGCCTCCTATGCTAACTAGAGCAGGCTGGAATCCGTTTGATTGTGTCTTTGAACAACTGTCCTACCACCAACTTCAACATCAGCAGTAATATCCCACTAAGGAAGGAGCTGCAATAATACTAGTAGTAGCAGTAGTAGTAATAATAAACACTATGGCACAAATAATTGCATGGCTTTTAGCCCCTGCTGGTTGAGAAGCCCCTTAACAAGCCCTGGTATGTTGCCCCTTTGGCACCTTCAATTACTACCGCCCAAAGTTTTCACGTCATGTAACGAGTAATGGCTCTCAGAGCGTAAAGCAGTTCAGCTTGCATCCGCGCTTCTATGAGAAGCAAATTGACATGAACCTTAAAGGAAACAATCAAAAGAAGAATTGAGTTTAGTGTCTTTTGTGCATTACAGTATTCTAAGGCATGCAGAAATTCTGCTAATAATTGAACTAAAACCAGACAGAAATCCATGAAAATACCAGTGATTGCTGATGGCAGGTATATTATGCAACAGCCAATTAGGTGGACTGCTGCCTCCATGTGATAGCTATATGCGCAATATTCATGAGGCTATGATAGCAATAGCACTTAGATTTATATATTGCTTCACAGTGCTTTTACAGTCTACTCTAAGCAGTTTACAGAATCAGCCTATTGCCCCCAACAATCTGGGTCCCCAATTTACCGACATCAGAAGGATGGAAGACTGAGTCAACTTTGAGCCTGGTGATTCGAACTGCCAAACTGCAAGCAGCCAGCAGAAGTAGCCTGCAGCACTGCATTTATTTACTTATTTACTTACTAAATTTCTATGCTGCCCTTCTCCTTAGACTCAGGGCGGCTCACAACCACTGCGCCACCAGGCTTTAGACCTGGAATGACTTGGGTCTTATCAGGTGAGACAAGGTAGCTCTAATCATAAGGACCCACAGAATTTTCTTCAATACAGTACTTTAATGTTGCGATTTCTACTAAAAGCAATAATGCAAAGATAAAAATTTTACAGGCTACTGAAAGTGTAGATATTTAAGTCAATATAAGCAAAATTAATGCCTTCGTAAATGTAACTCTTAATATTATTCAACCTACTAAGTCACAATGCACAGATGTATGTATAACAATGCATACACAACATACCTTCTCAGAATGTTTAAATTGCCTCCAGAAGCTATCGTACATTCTATTTGTGGTCCTCTCAGGAGCACACACTACTGTTTTGATATAAATTTTAAAGCTGCGGTCCAACAGCTGATTAATTTCACCATAGTCGTAATCATCATATCTGTAATCAGGAGAAGAAATATTTTCAGATTTTGCATCAAACACATAGTTGCCAGTCATAATAATTATTACGCTATTGCTTGCTATTTCACAGCCATATATTTTTTTGGTAGATCTTAAGCTGGTTTTGCTGGAATTACAATTATAGTAGTATCCTTAGTATTTCTGTCCATTCTCAATATGTTTCCTTTGTTAGTCTTATAGTCCAAGTCAGGTTACACTATCGCATTGAAATCCCCCAATATGCAAAAATTCTCATAGTTTGCCTTTTTGGTTCTGATCCTTTCTCTGAAAAGCTTTCTTAGTATCTTCTAGCCATGGATTTGGGAGCAACACAAAACCTTTGTTCTTGAAATACTTTTACTTTAGTTTTTTTAGCTAGTTAGCTTTCTCAGGATACAAGGTTCTTACCTCAAGCACAATTGTTATCAGGAATTTGTCTTTAAAAGCATTTGTTAGTAAGTTACCAATGCAATTAGTTTTTTATCCAGTTCATTGATTGCATACTCATGGCTTTTGATGCAGGTTCTTAAAATAAATTTCCATAATATGTGTTCAAGAAATATGGGGAGCAAAATTTCCAAAATTAATAGATAACTAAAGCTGATCTGGACCAACCTTATTCCAAACATACAGTGGATGTAATTCCAGATTGCACGCCTAAGCATAGATGTATCCACATCTTTATGCATAGCCATTGTGTTGTAAGTCAAGTTGTAGGCAATTTGAAACTTCTCATCTATCAGTTGTCCTACATCTGGATAGAGACGATTTACTAGCGAATATCCGTGGTCTTCCCATGAATAGTCCTTAAAAGCAAAATAGGTACATGGGAGCAAGTTCTCAAGAACTTTTTTTCACTGTATTTTTCAAAATATAAATTAGTGAGATAATTTCTGTATTCCAACAGCATGGATACTCTTGTCCACCACTGGTTTCAACTACAGGTAGTTCTTCACTTATGAGCCACAATTGGGACAAGAATTTCCATTCCGAACCAAGGCATTTTTAAGTGAATTGTGCCTCATTTTATGACATTTTTTGTTAGGTTTGTCTAGTAAGTCATTGCAATCATTCGGCTTCCCCTTTTGACTTTGCTTGTCAGAAACTGGCTGGAATGATGACTCTCGTTCCCCCCTGATCCCAGGATGCTGCAACCGCTTAAATACAGGCCCATTGTCAAATGCCAGAATTTGATCCATTGACAGTGGGGATGATATGACAGTTATACGTATGAGGACTGGCCACATGTCATTTTTTTCAGTGCTGTTGTAACTTTGAAAGGTTGCTAAATGAATAGTTATAAGTCAAGGATTATCTGTATAGCCTTCAGTATATAATCTCCATATATATAGGTATCTATGTATGTGTATACATACTGCTCAAAAAAAATAAAGGGAACACTCAACACATCCTAGATCTGAATGAATGAAATTCATTGAATACTTTGTTCTGTACAAAGTTGAATGTGCACAACAGCATGTGAAATTGATTGTCAATCAGAGTCGCTTCCTAAGTGGACAGTTCGATTTCACACATGTTTGATTTACTTGGCATTATATTGTGTTGTTTCAAGTGTTACCTTTATTTTTTTGAGCAGTGTGTACCTACCAGTTTGTGTGTGTGTGTGTATATGTGTGTGTGTGTATCTTTTCTGTTGGATTCAGCAGAAACGTGATACATATATATATATAATCCTGAGAATGATTAGTAAATGTTCAAACCTGCAGGGCACCAAATTGCCTATGCTTGTTTTAAAGTTATTTTTAAAAAACCCATACATATAATTTATATATCTAACATTCTGTGTAATTTATACAGCTAATATTCTGGGAAACACTTTACATTTTGTTACTGATAATGTATGACTTACTTGTACACGGAAGGTAGGTACATGCATCCCATGTCTTGAGAAATCTTTGTAACCATAGCTAGTATCCTCAAAGTGACGAGATACATCTCTCGTTGGTGCTATTTCTTCATCTTCTGTTAAATATGTCACAAGCACAGTAAATTTCTATGGAGATTCTCAGTCATCCAGGTCATGGTTGTCCCAAAGGTGATTTTTTTTTTTCTTAAGAGGCAACTGGACTTTCTGATACTAGAAAGTCCAATTGCCTCTGGGGAGTGGGGTACACTTTTGGGACAACTAATACGGTTGTTTAAAAAAAAATAGTTTAATGCCATTGCCAAATTATAATAAATAACTTCTGTAATCCATACAGGAAAAGTATTTTGCAGATAAAATATAGCTTAGCTTCCTTAAAAATGCAGTACTGAAATTCATCCCTATGTAATCTTTGCTTTTAATAACAAGGATCAATACATGTTGATAGTTTGTATTATGAAACGCAGAGCTGCAGCCTATTTGAATGTCACTTATATGGTAGCAAGTGAAAAATGAACAAGCTTGTTTTCATCTGTAATTATTTCCAAATATGAGAAAACTAGCCCTTGAGAATGAACTCCTGCTTAATTACTGTGATAGGGGTCAATAATGTACACAGGACCAGGAATTAGCATCAAAGATCCTCGCTTATGATGTTACTGCCTCTTCATGAGCATTCATCATTGACAGGGTAGATACAATTAACACCCAGTCTACAAGCATTTTAGAAAAATTCACAGCTTTAGTGGCAATGAACCAACTATACAAGCTTAGCTGTATGGTAATTGCTGCCACTGCAGTTTTTCGGTTATGAGTTTCATACTGTAAATACGTCAGTTCTTCCACTATCAAATACTGTACATAAAAGACTTAGTTATTCTACAGGTTGGTTGTGAACACCCATATGCTGCTTCTGAGAACCAACAGGCAGGGAGAATGAGCCAGCTGAATTGGAGCCTTGGCTTGGGTCTGCCAAAACACACACTTTGCTTGCAACAATATCCCCTCCTTATCTATATACAATTTGTTCTTATGCAAGTATGTATTGTTACATATACTGTACATGCAGGGGCACCTGTGGCTAGGAAGATATTTGCACCATTTTATCTGGTACACGCATTGCATCTTTCCTAGATTTGAGGGGCCTGGCAGACATTAACTCATTTTCCTAGTCATCTTGTGGCTTGATTATATAATGCCTTCTACGTGGGCTGATTTGGCATCTTTATCCACCTATCCAGTCCTTCCCAAGGTGTTAAAAGATATCATCGCGGGATGTAAGTTGTTCCAAGGAAAGCTGTCTTTTACAACTGACTAATGGCAATTTTGTCAATGTGATGATGATGTTCATGTGGTGCTCCAGATGTTTTGGGATCTATCACTATTGGTACTACTTTTGTTTTCTTTTACTATAGACATTTTATTTCTGTTTGTAGGTCTTTTAATTTTGTTATTTTCTCCAGTTATTTCTTTCCTATTCTTGCCTAACTGTGATATCCACTTTTCAGATATTTTTGTTCTTAAGTGAATGTGGTTATTATACCTACACACATGGTATTGTCATTTTGTAAATTATGTAATAGAGGATTTCTGGTTTTGAATGTAACATTTGCAATATTTCCTAGGGCTACTGAAAACTTATTATGATATGGAACACAAAACCATTTTTATCATTTGATAAGAGGTATTTTAAAGCCCATACAGAGCCTACAGTTAAAATGAAATGACTGAATAGAGCCTGCCAAACTTGCTGGCTAGCTCCTTTGAGCTAATGAATTCACATTTATTTATTTTAAAAATCTGATTTGTCCATTAATGATTATGCAGCTTTCCATTTTTTAAACCTCTTAAGTTTTAACAGATTAATTTTAAGGGTGATTGTTATAAAATGAATGCCTGTTAAACTGGCAAGTGCTAATGTGACAATTTGCCTCATCTGCTTGATACCATTATACTAATTATGCCACTTATGTTAATTTATGTCATTTGCATAATGGTGCTGTTTCACAAATGACAAATTATTTTATTTACTTTGTGTGTAGTATTATGCAAATGATATCAATTTGTGCAGAAAATTGGTCTGATCTTTACAAAAATCTTTTTCATCAAGATAAATCAAGATTTCACTGTATTTACTAAATCTAGTGTTCTTCAAGTTTCCCGAATTGTGAGTCACACAGCCAACAGATACATTAATCGGGAATTTTGTGGCTGGAAATTTTAATACTTTTGGAAGGCAGCAGATTTCCATCATCTCACTTGGGGTGCACAATATTTTTCATTTTGATGAACCCATGGACAATGCTGACACTTCTTTTCTGGATTATTATTATGATGAT
This sequence comes from Erythrolamprus reginae, assembly GCF_031021105.1. Taxonomy (NCBI): domain Eukaryota; kingdom Metazoa; phylum Chordata; class Lepidosauria; order Squamata; family Dipsadidae; genus Erythrolamprus; species Erythrolamprus reginae. The sequence goes on from NC_091950.1 coordinate 298,528,739, forward strand.
TATTTATTAGATTTGTATGCCGCCCTTCTCCGAAACCTCATCTTGCTTAAGAAATATGACAGGTCTATGCTGAGCTGCAAAATATTTAACAACTTTTTGAAGCAGGAGTTTTCTGAAAGCAGGGGTTTCAAATTCGTGTCGTCATGGTGGCATTACATGACCTTTTCCCTCTTTGCTAAACCAGGCAGGGGCGGAGCCAGCACATGATGCATCTGGCCCATAGGCCGTGGGTTTGACACCTGTCTCGGGTGAAATTTAGCAGGTTCTGACAGGTTCTGGAAAACCGGTAGCAGAAATTTTGAGTAGTTCGGATAATCGGCAAATATAATCTCTGGCTGGCCCCAGAGGGGGTGGGAATGGAGATTTTGCAATATCCTTCCCCTGCCACCCCCCACAAACCACACTCACAGAACCAGTAGGAAAAATTTTGGAATTTTACCTCTGCCTTATAGCAGTGTTTCTCAAATAGTGGGGCAGGGCCCCCTGGGTGGGGGGATGTGGAGCGAGGCCAGGGGGGGGTGACCCCAGGGAATATACATGGTCCTTCTCAATTAATTCCGCTAACCCAGGGGTAGGCAAAGTTGGCTCCTCTATGACATGTGGACTTCAACTCCCAGAATTCCCGAGCTAGCATGATTGGCTCAGGAATTCTGGGAGTTGAAGTCCACAAGTCGTAGAAGAGCCAACTTTGCCTACCCTTGCCCTATCCGAAAACAGGCTCCACTGAGTTCTGTGGGACTTCCTTCCAGGTAAGTGGGTAGTGCAGCCTTCCCCAGCCAATAGTTTGCTTGCAGCTTATAATAAGTAAAATAATAAACATTAAAATACCACTAGGGTCCAGATCAGAGAATTGGGTGGAGGGCATGGGAAATCTTCTTCCTGAGGGGGCATAATAGAAAATCTCCGGGACCGCCTTCTGCCGCACGAATCCCAGCGACCAATTAGGTCCCACAGAGTTGGCCTTCTCCGGGTCCCGTCAATTAAACAATGTCGTTTGGTGGGACCCAGGGGAAGAGCCTTCTCTGTGGCGGCCCCAGCCCTCTGGAACCAACTCCCCCCAGAGATTAGAATAGCCCCCACCCTTCTTGCCTTTCGCAAGCTTCTTAAAACCCACCTTTGTCGTCAGGCATGGAGGAATTAAGATATTCTTTCTCCCTAGGCTTCCACAATTTATGTATGGTACGTTTGTATGTATGATTGGTTTTAAAATAAGGGTTTTTAGCTTCTTTAGTATTGGATTGTCGCACGTTGTTTTTATTACTGTTGTTAGCCGCCCCGAGTCTACGGAGAGGGGCGGCATACAAATCCAATAAAATGAAATGAAAATAATTGAGAAGCACTGTCTTTATAGGAAGCAATGTGAGGCCTATATTATACTGAGGAGTGGCAGTTTAGGTACAAACTCTAAAAATTACTACCCCGTGATCAGAACTTTTTAGCGTGTGCTGGGTTGGAACATAGGTTTGGATTATCATCATCATCATCATTCTGACCCTGGTTTTAGAAGAGAGAAGTTATTGTTGCCCTGACGAACTATTTATTCATCAGAACAATAAGGAAGTATAAATACCGAAACTGATATATACTGTATATACATGTGAAATTAAAAAGTAAAGAAATATTAAATGCGTTCTGACCTGAGCAACCCACCAACATGCTTTCTCTCTTCTCCTTCTCAAATCGGGTGGCCTTTTCCTCTTGACTAGCTTCAACATCATCTCTGCATTCCTGAATTTGCTTCATTTTTTCCATAAGTGCTTCTACTTCACAGGAGGGCTCGGGAGTCTTTAATAGCAACATTTTTAAAATTGCAATGTAGCACTGATACTCTATTATGATAAAGACCAAATTTTCTATTTTATACCTGACATAGTACTTGCAACTTTTTTAGAATCCCCGTTTATAGAATTAAGAAGAAAGCAAATATAATTTTTCTAATGCTTACATTAAAGGAACAATTTCTCTTTTGCACAGCAAATACATGGAAATTGTTTTACCACTTGAAGGAATTTATAAATGTCCCAAAATGATATTATGTAAAGTTGATGCATAAATATACTTGTGGGCAGGAGCTGCTAGCAGTGGTTCCTTCATGTGGCACTACATCACAGAATAGTAACATTAAATATGCTATAATTGTGATTGCTATAATATACCTAATCCTTTACAGTAATACCTCGTCTTACAAACGCCTCGTCATACAAACTTTTCGAGATACAAACCCAGGGTTTAAGATTTTTTTGCCTCTTCTTACAAACTATTTTCACCTTACAAACCCACCGCCGCCACTGGGATGCCCCACCTTTGGACTTCCGTTGCCAGCGGAGCATCCATTTTTGCGCTGCTGGGATTCCCCTGAGGCTCCCCTCCATGGGAAACCCCACTTCCGGACCTCCGTGCTTTTGTGATGCTGCAGGGAATCCCAGCACGAGAATCCCAGCAGCACAAAAACGGGCGCTTCACTGGCAATGGAAGTCTGGGGGTGGGGTTTCCCAGTGAGGGGAGCCTCAGTGAAATCGCAGCATCGCAAAAACACAGAGGTCCAGAGGTGGGGTTTCGAAGACTTCAGTGTTTTTGCGATGCTGCAATTTCTCTGATGCTCCCTTCGCTGGGAAACCCCACCTCCAAACTTCCATTGCCAGCAAAGTGCTCATTTTTGCGATGCTGGGATTCCCCTGAAGCATTGCAAAAACACAGAAGTCCGGAGGTGGGGTTTTCCATCGAAGGGAACCTCAGGGGAATCCCAGCAGCACAAAAACGGGCGCTTTGGCTGGCAAAAGGGGTGAATTTTGGGCTTGCACGCATTAATCACTTTTCCATTGATTCCTATGGGAAACATTGTTTCGTCTTACAAACCTTTCACCTTAAGAACCTCGTCCTGGAACCAATTAAGTTTGTAAGACAAGGTATCACTGTATTTTGAACTTGTTAGAACAAATTTTTAAAAGGCCGAGCGCTTGTGTTATTAATAACGTCTCAACTGAGCAGCAAATCATGTTTCTAACTGATACACTTCATAATCTCAACATTTCTTACAATTAAGAACAGAGTGACTATTTCTATTTTGTTTTAATGGAACCAATATAATGCAAACTGTTTGTGAGAAGACAGCTTCTTAAGAACTTTATAAGCATCTCCAATCATATAATCTTGAAAAATAAAAACAATCCTATAACCATTCTTTGTCTTGGAGAGGATATATCAGATAATCCCATGTGCTAATTTAGAAAAGTCAGACCAACTCTTAGAAGAAAAACATTTCTTGAATATTGATGTTTCTTCTAGCTCATATTGAAAGGAATCCAAGTCTGCATATCTCAAGCCAATTGGGTTTCTTGGCATGCAATTATATCTAACCCTGTAATTTGCTGCAGGAAATACTGTTAACATATATTAACAGATATACAGTATGATTCAAAAGGTGCAGCTGAAATGAAATGTTATGTTCTAGACTACATTCAAGTTAAGATTGCTTTCAGCCTAATTTAGCTGCCTCTTCCCCTGTCTCTAGACTTCCAAAATTTTTCTCTGAATTATTTCTGTGTTCCCGAATTCATGTGTTCAAACAAAGTCATACAGAAGTTTCCTCCAATGGTTAAGTAACAGATATGCTCCATTTCAGTGTGCCCTCTGTGGCATCCATCTTGCATTGCTAAAGAGATTCACTTGATAGTTTAAAGTATTCATTCTCTCCATTAAAAATAAGGAGGAAGGGAGGGAGGGACGAACGGAAGGAAAGAAAGTTGTACAACTTTACAAATATACACCATCACAAGCAGATGCCTTTAAAAAAGGTAAACACTCAACCTTTCAGAACATAATACTTACTGTAATATCTGTATCAGGGATGTGCATCTTATACTCCTCATGATTGCCATTTGCTATATCACAAATGCAATATCCATCAACGGAGAGCAGCCTGAAAGTGTGGCCGCCATCATAGTGGATCTCTGGATTGATTCCACAGCCAAAAGTGAACGAAGCAAGCGAGTGATAGTGTGTGAGGAGTACTACAGCATGGACCAATTCTGCTAATGACCAGCTGTGTTCTTCAGTTTTTAGAAGTCGCTTTTTTAAAAAAGGGGAGGGGAGAGAGAGAATGTAATCATTACATCAAATTATGTCAGGCCCCAAGAACCAACAGTGACATATGGAGTTATTTCTGAGAAGTTTCCTTATTGTTCACTTACAGGCAGACTCTTCCCAGATTAAAGCAACCATCCGCATAACTATAGATGTCCTGTGTAAACTACCCTATTTTCCCCAAAATAAGACATCCTCGGATAAAAAGCCCAATCACAGCTTTTGAGCGCATGGCAAATAAGACCAAGTGCTTATTTCAGGGTTCAAAAAAATATGAGACATATTTATAAACCCTTATAAACCCTTTCAAGCTCAGCTGCCTTTTTGCCTTCTGAAGCAGTGCCCCCTCCAAACTATATTCCATAACAAACCTATAATAATCACACCACAAATAATATCACGATAGATCAAAAATACTAGGGCAAAAGATTAATGTTAAGTAAATCTAAAGGGTCCTTTTAAAATGCAGAAAGCCATGTTCAATACCTTACAGCCCTTTTTCATTCGGCAGCTATGGGAATTACACCATGTATTGTTTGTTCTATGGATCCAGGACAGTAATGTAATTCAGAAATAAAAGCAGGCAATGGAGAAGGATGATTAAGCATAAAGTCTATGTAGGAAATGAGAGTTTGAAACAATATATTTTAACTACTTTAAATACTGTAAAAGTCAAACATCCAGAAACAATTTAGCCATTAGTGCTATAGGACTGAAAAATTTTGGAGAGAGAATATTTTGCACTTCTGGAGAAGATGGATTATCTTTTCTTGTTTCACTTTGAACTGGTAAAAACAAAAAGAGAACTTAAAAAAAATTGCAACAAGTGATGGGGAAAACCCTGCTGAGTTCATTACAATGATCTGGAGACAGGTTCTGCAATAACTTAAATTTGAGTAAACAACAAATTGGTATCTTAAGAATTATGGACCAACGAATAATGGCAGCCATTTCAAAAATATAAGATCATTACAGATTCAAGAAGCACACTTACTTCGATATGTTCCTTTGTAATGAGCCAGGGTCTGTGTGCCAATATTTTATTCAAATCACCCAACTTCTGCAGCTTTTGAGGTGCATTTTCTAGACCATTCAGCCATTTAGGATCTCCTCCAACTTGTAGAAAATAATTGACATGAAGGTTTACCAAGTAAGAGCACTGATGTCTTGCTGCAGCCTAGAAAACAATGAGAAAACAAGAATGATGGAACAGAGTCATTCAAAAACATAATTACATAATTACAGAGAACACTGCTTAGGTAAAGTAAAAGTAAAAGAATGCATATAACACAGTACCGTATAGTACTGGGAAAAAATCATGCATTAAAAAAATTAATTCATTTTTGTATATGCCTTATATGCGAGATCAAAATTGAAAAGAAATAAAGTGAAATGGATTAAATTTGAGAGCAACTTGCAGAGGCAAATCCCATGATTTACAGGAACGTGTTAGGTTTAGGATGAACTGCAACTTCCTCATCTCTAATAATCCCACTGGTGAGGATTGATGGGGAAATAAGAGTTCAGTTGCATCTGGTGGGCTGTACACTGATCAGCCCTGATTTAAGGCTTATATTTCTAGAAAGAAATTTCATCGACTGAAATGATATCCAAATTTTCCCCTAAAAAGCATAGGCATATAGTGGCTTACAAAACAGAACCATCGTTAGAATGATTTTTTTTCAACAAGCTGAAAGCAGCAAGAAGAAGTACAACCAAGCTCCTTAAATGAATCAAATGCATTGCTTAATCTTTTGGGGCAATGACTATTCTGCATTTAGGGAATAAAATTTCACTTTTGATCTTCAAGCGATCTCTGTTAACAGCTTTACCTAAACACCAACAAAACAGGATAAGAATCACCTCCCACCTCCCCATGGGATCCAGGCCAAAGGGTTACACATGAGCCTCTTAAAGTATACAGTAGTCCCTCACCTATCGCTGGTGTTACGTTCCAGACCTGGCCGCAATAGGTGAAATCCGCGATGGGGAATTTATCGACTGATAGTACTTATTTAAGTATTTATATTGTAATTGTTTGGTAAGTTTTCATTGATTTAAGTGTTTATAAACCCTTCCCACACAGTATTTATTTTAGATACAGTATTTAAATACAGTATTTACAATTTTAGATATATATATTTTTTTTAAACCTGCCGATCGAGTTCGGCGGGCTGTTTAAATCTGCTGATCGACTTCCTCAGAAACCCGCGATGAAATGAAGCCGCAGTAGGTGAAGCGCGGTATAGCGAGGGACTACTGTACTGTCAAAATTAAACAGGATCAATAAAATATTCTTCCTTTACAAACTCCTCACAACACGGCAACCCAGAAAATACCAGGATTTTTTATATCCAAATCATTTAATAAAAAATAATGCTCCTTAACATTTGTAGCATTTAAATCTAAAGTTACCTGTTAAACAGGACAGTCAAGAACCAACTATATGCACAACTTAGTAGTTGGCTAGTTTTACATCCAGGATGTAACAAGCATGCATGTAGACAATCTCAAAGAGCCTAGAATCCTGTCCATATTCTCAGGATGCAGAAATTGTAAGGAGCCCTTAATCCCTATATTAACAACTGCAAAAGATGCATATCTTATCTTAATATGCACTGTAAATCAGAAGGAACTTAAAAGATTTTCGAAGAAAAAGGTTGAAACTTAAAAGATTTTCTATACAGAAAAGTGTTTTGCAAACTGGTCATAGAAATGAATGCAATGATAGAAAATAATTATTCTTTCCTATTATCCCTATCATACAATAGAGATAGCATTACTGAGATATAATAGTTTAGTTCTAATTTCGGGTTGGATTTATTCAAAATTGAACTCTTATCACTTTAATTGTTTTATATTTTCACTGTTAAAAAGTTTCCAGATAGAAAGTTGTCTTAGCTTTATGGAAAGGAGAACAATCCATTTCCAAAGTTACAATCCAACCGCCTACAAGAGGAGTTGTGTAAGAACATTATTTAGACAAGCACACACTGTAGCCGGCCCATATATCAGAACAAGGAAACAGAATGCCTATGCAACACCTTCCAACAAAATGGATAGCCATGCAGCTTTATCTACTCAACTAGAGTAGAACCAACACAAGCTATGAAAAGGATAACCCTAATACAACAAAAAAAAGTCACATGAAAAATCAGCAGGACTATTTCAACCACACCACATTACCATAACACACAAACAAAATTAAATTAAAGCCTCCAAAACTTCTTAAGTAAACCAAAACAATGAAAGAAAAAACGAAGGGGAAAAAAAGTCATCTACTACATACTATAAGGACTGTAGCAGTCGCTATGTAAGATAGGCAGAAGAGCAGATCCATGAACAGTCAGGAGGACACGATGAAAACTCTTTAATCTCATGCAGCCAAAAATGGACAGAGCCAACCATGGTTTCAAATGGGAAACGCTGAGCATCCTAGGCGAATTCCAAAAATGTTAGAGAATTCCTGGAAGCTTACAGCTACTGTAAGAAATAAACCATATTTACGTGCCATTCAAGAGATGCGGCAGGGACGGTATGGCTCAGTGGCTAAAACGCTAAACTTGTTGATCAGATCAGCAGTTCAAGTTTGGAGTGAGCTCCCGTTACTTGTCCCAGCTTCTGCCAACCCAGCAGTTCAAAAGCATGTAAAAAGGCAAGTAGAAAAATAGGAACCATTTTGGGGGGAAGGTAACAATGTTCCACGTGCCTTGGCATTTAGTCATGCGGGCCATATGACCACAGAGAAGTCTTTGAACAGAGCTGGCTCTTCAGCTTTGAAACAGAGGTAAACACCACCTCCTAGAGTCGGGAACGATTAGCACATATGTGCGATGGAAAACTTTACCTTTATAAGAGACTAACGCTAAAAAGAAAGCAAAGGCCAGAACAATCTCCTCCAGCAGCCAACACCCAGATAAACATGAATTAACACTAGACAAACAAGCAGAAAGCAATACACTCATCAAGGAACCACCATGGTTCCACCCCAACCATCAAAACCTGGAGGGCAAGCTGCTGCATATAAACAGTGGATAAAATCCACACTCACTAGCTCTGATGATATTACCTAATTGAGTAATGAAACGTCTGCAAGCAAACAATCAAGTTCAGGGAACACCAAGCACTCTACATTTCAGTTCTGAGCTACCTGTACTCTTCTATTTAAATTAAATTATCATACAGCCCTTGGCAAGATTATTAAAAGTATAGGAGGTTTCCAAATGTACAACTGAGCTCGCCCAAGCCAGTTTAGGTTGTCAGACTCTGGGACAACATTTTTTATTTAATAATAATAATAATAATAATAATAATAATAATAATAATAATAATAATAATTATTATTATTATTATTATTATTATTATTATTATTATTTATTAGATTTATATGCCGCCCCTCTCTGCAGACTCAGGGTGGCTCACAACAACAATAGTACAATATAATAAATATAATATTTAAAAAACATCTAAAACCCATCATTAAAAGCATTTAATTTAAATGCAGCCATAAAACATCAGTATTGAGTCAGGGATTGTTTAAAATTTTTCCCTTGAATTCTCTTATCTAAATCTATCTAATAATTTTAAATCCATTTTCTCTAAAAGTCCACTTAGTCCTCAATTAGCTTTGCTTTGGTGCTTTAGAGCTGTCTGTGCTCTCTATGTAGCAAATGCTAAAAAAGTGAGTAATATGAGAAAGGGCTCGTAGAGTAGATTTAGATCAAGAAAGATTGACGGTGGAATGAGAAAACCGCTTCCCTCAAGACCACTGTTACTAAATTGATTGTTTTTATGGAACATGACAATGTAAACAAAAGTCAATAAAGAATTCGAATCTATGGTACTGTCTAATTTTGAGTATAATGTTTCATGCAGATAGAAACTCATTAGGATATCTTAAAATATTCCAGAGATAGAACACTGGGTTTTTTTTATACAAATTAATAAAATTCACAGTGATACTGAGATTCTCTAAGCACGTAGACATAAACTTTAAAGAGAAATCCTAACACTGTAAAAAGAAATTTCCTGGGTCATAATTCGACATACCATTATACCTATATAGTGTCGATAGCAAAGAGGCAGTGGACCATCCATTTGCAATAGATAATGCTGAGTTTTCAAAAAGCTCTCCAGATACCGTGGATGAAAAACCATCACCAGTGTAATGTTATCCAAATGCCCTAAAGTTGTGAAAGACTCAGAAAACAAAGAAGACATCTGAGGATCCTCAGCGCTCACTTGAAGAATCTGTGTGAAGAGGGGAAACACAACAACAACAGCAACGTTTTCTAGGAGCAAAAATAACATATTTTAAATAATTGTAACCTTCAAAGCCAGTGTTTTTCAACCTCAGCAACTTTACGATGTACGGATTTCAACTGTCAGAATTCCCCAGCCAGAAACGCTGGCTGAAGAATGCAGGGAGTTGAAGTCCATATATCTTCAAGTCTCTGAGAATGAGAAAAACAGTCCAAATAAGTTGCGATGTCTATATATACTGTGCACACATTGAGTTGGGGCACAAAAAAGATTCTAGAAATTAAGCATTGCCCAAACATGGCAAATAGTAGGTGAACTACAAATTAATAATGTGACTGATTAATTATCTGGGGGCACTTTTTAACTGAGAAATAAATAGAAAGCATATATCGGTATTTAATTATAAGCAATAGGATAGTCAATAAAGTCTTCCAAATTGCTAAGTAGTAGAAAATAAATCACTCTCAGAAGGCCACTTGTGAATCTTAATTTGGAATTAAAGTTCACCAGCTAATTATATTTAACATGCAGGTCTGTTAAAAAAATGGATCAAGTCAAACAATATCTGATGCCCAACAGAATTGGGCAACCAGTGTAAAATGGCCAATTAAATACTGGTAATTCTCAACTTACAATTACAACTGAGCCCAAGTTTTCTGTTGTTGAGTGAGACATTTCTTAAAGTGAGTTTTGTCCCATTTTACGATCTTTCTTTGCCAAAGTTGTTAAGTGAATTACTGCGGTTGATAAGTTAGTAATCTGGTTGTTAAGTGAATCTGGCTTCCCCATCAACTTTGCTTGTCAGAAGGTTGCAAAAGATGCTCACATGACCTTGGGACACAGCAACCGTTGTACATACGAACTAATTGCCAGGTGTCTGAATTTTGGTTACATGATCATAGGGATGATTCAAAAGTTGTATCTCTGAAAAATGGTCATAACTCACTTTTTTCAGTCTTGTTATAACTGTGAATGGTCACTACAGAGAACTGTTGTAAGTTAAGGACTATCTATTAAAATTACATGAACATCTTTTCCTGGGGTCAAACACTGCTAATGATTTGTTGCACTCCGGATGGCCAATACAAAATTGCAGATTAACAGCTGTTCTCCAGTCAACATTAAACTTTGAAAATCCCCCCCAACCCTGGCAAAAAATGTCACAATTTTATTGTTTTCATACAAAACAGAATGCCTTGCATACCTCCATTTCTGGGATGAATCTGCTTGGTCCTTGTCCCAGTGGTCTGGGGATCCTAATTCCAAGTTCCTAGAAAAGAATGTTACACTATAGTATCTGAACTTTTTACTTATAAACATTTCAGCTGTGGCTTTGAGAGCAATTAATGCTTCATCACTGAAACAGAACCAGCCTTGTATTTCAGAAATGCAATCAGTGGAAATGTTCTGCCCATGCTTCATAACAAGCCACACTTGTTTACAGTGCGCCATTCTAATGCCATTAAAAACAATGAAACCTGGTTCAGTAAAAAAACCTAGTTTTGCATAAAGTACTTGGCAAAGGGTCAAGAACAAAGAGTTCAGTACACAGCTGCTAGCAGGCTAATGTCAGCGATACTGGAGGCTTTTGAAGTACATCTGCATATCCGCAGAACAGAATATGTATGAAATCTCTTTGGTATCTTTCAGGAAGTAACAGGGCTGTAATTTTATCAAGGCTTGAGGGAGAAGCCACAAAAATACATGCCATATGATTTTTATATGTCTATTTTAAAATGACAAAGAACAAACAGTAATTTCTTAGATTGAATTTATAGTCAACTTGAAACTTTTATCTACCGCAAAACTTTCGCTGAATTAATTTTCAAGCCCCATTGCACAACTAAAATGTTTTCAGCTATGATCTTTTAAACATATTACAAAAGCAGTGAATTCAGATTAGCCAAGTGGTGTTTTTTTTTTTAAAAAAAAACACCTTTATACACACACTGCCTGAACCTATTTTGCAATTGTATGATTGTGCAGTTAAAGAGATTCACAAAACTAAAGCCAGTTGCTTTTGTTATTGTGAACAAGCCCCAAGTCACACAATCATTTCTAATTTTTTTTGTGCAGAATCACTTCTTCCAGAAAGAAATTCTGTGTCAGAAGAATATTTTTCTTCTGCATTCAGAAAAATATACCAAATTATGATATACTGTATAAGTATATTATATTAAATAAAAAATAAGTAGTAAGAGACCAGCATTTTTTTTTTAAGAAAAGCAAGACTTGGCCTTTTGAAAAGCACTGCTGGAGCTTTGGCTGCTCATTTAAAAAGCAAAATAAATATATGGTCAAAATGATGATCTTACAACAGATTCTGGAGAATAGAAGCCAAGCTGTCTCCTGGTCAATTACCAAATAATCAAAAGAAAGACT